>NW_005360124.1:5408030-5433619 GCF_000412655.1 Myotis brandtii | reverse complement strand
CCCCCGCACCCCCCACCCGCCTCCAGACTGTAGACATCTTGAGGACAGAGTAAGCTTTGAAATCACGTCTGTGGCCTCAATGGCTCACGCACAGGAGAGGTTCGATATTTGTTCCACGGGTGAATGACCTGTGGGAAAGAAGGGGCAGCCTGGCACAGACACACTGGCACACAAGGAAAGCCTCGTTATCTCTAAAGGCCGCAAAGATAATGTATTGCGGAGATTATTTCATTTTGTTAAGCGGATTTCATAAAGAAAACAGCGGAGCGTGTTTGGGGGACTACAGGGAGCTTTTAATATGACTGATGAGAGAGTCTCAAGATCTGGGATAAAACCCTTCCCAAACCTGCTCAGGAAAGCAGCACGTTTGCAAAACTCGCCATTACTGAATGACATGGTGTAGAAAGGCTGTTAGTGAAGGCTAATGCCTCCACAGATGGTGTAATGAAGAAATGGGAGGTTTAGGCTTGGGAAACCACAGCTCCAACAGCAAGAGCTGAAAAGATATAGATAAGATTAGCGACATATGTAAAGGCCCAGATACAGTGTGACAAAGTCTACCCAGCTGAGTAGGCTGGGGCCAGAAGTAATAGGTAGGCCATGTTCTCCCTAATCCTCCAAGATAAGCTGTTCCATCAAGAATTATCAGCCAACAATCTTCAGGGTATCAGGCTGAAAATGAAGTTTCAGACTGCTTTGATTCCTCATCCATAAATGAGAAAGTGCCTGAAGGATCTTTATTTATTCTCACTCCCACCGAAACACTCTTCAAAAAGTGCCAATATACTAGCAACAGATGCATAAAGCCTCCCTTCCTTTGATTGACAGAACATGATATAAAGCAACCCTCACTTGACATTTCAGTTTCATAAGTCTCCTAGCAGGGGGAGGGGGGAAAAAGCTTGAAAAAAAAATCCACTGGAAAATAAAGAGGATTTATTCAAACTTGCATGAATGTTTCAGAATCAAATTTAACAGTTTTCCTTCGCTCCAGCCCTTATTGGTATTTTAGGTTGCAGATGAATCATTTCAGCAGGAGTAATTTCAGCCATGTGCTTATTAATGTTGATGGCTTATTAAAACAAAGTATTTACATGTTAATGTTTGTTGATTGCTGGGTGCTTAAGTTGCTTAGTTATAAATGATTGGGCTATTCACTCTCGGGAGGAGATATTTAATTTGTGCTGTGTGTGCTTTAATTTAGACTTCAAAATAAGTAACTGAATGGGAAAATGTCATCCACTCCTATGCATTTCAGTTTTGAAAGGTCATACCTTGGTTAGTTTGTACATTTAAAAATCCTTGTCACATTGTTCAATAAGATATGGAAGTCAACAGCACCCCTCTACATATTTCTTGCAATTGACATATACATGTTCTGTTTGAAATAAGAACTGAATTTAATGCCTACATATTTCTTAAGGAAGGAGGGCCGAAAAATCTTCCAAATGAGCCTTTAAGAAAGCTATCCATTCTTTTTTGTTTCATCAATGGTATTTCTTTTTGTATTTAATTTCTCTCTGAGTTTTGGGAAAGGTTACCTGGAGTAGTTCGCTTCCTGTGGCAACCATAGTGGACTAGATTTCCAGCGTGCCGGCGTTTTTCTGACAAACATCAAAGCTACTTGGATCCCAGGGCTGACTTTATGTCACTCAAATTGTGTTTCAAATGTTAGCCTCCAGACTGCAAAGAAGACTGGGTAACAGCAAGAGAAAGCATATACCAAATTTGACAAAGCTTGGCTAGATGAAAGTCAGTTTCATTGCAAACATAATTTACTTTTTTGTATCTCCTTGCTTTCCCCACTGTCCAACAAGCTGAGCTGTAAAGAGCAAGCAGGTGCTGCTAATAATTGTATTAACATTTTTTTTGTCTATAGGTGCTATTAGTGATGGGTGGCTTCAAATCTTGATTATTTTGCCAGGAAGAAGTGGAAACTTGAAAAAAGCAAGCAGGGTGATAATGTGCCTGTTATGAATTGCATGTTTGTGTCCCATCAAAATTCATGTGTTGAAGCTAAAGTCCCCAATATGGCTTATTTGATCACATTAGTGCCCTTATAAGAAAAAAGACTCTTCTTCTCCCTCTCTTGCCCCCTTCCTCTCCCATGTGAGAACATAGAAAGAAGGCATTGTCCACAAGCCAGAAAATGGTCCTCATCAGACAGCAGATCTTCCTCTCCTGGATCTTAGACTTCTCAGCCTCCAGACCCGAGGAAATGAATGCTTGTCATGAAAGCCATGCAGTCGAAGGTATTTTTGTTATAGCAGCATGAACTATGTTCCTAATGACCTTTGTTGACATAGAGATACTCTTAAAGAAGCCAGAAATACTTATTGATTTCCCCCCAACCTTTTTTTTTTTTGGATGAGAGATTCAGTAATGTTTCCAAATTTCAGCCAATGTCCAAGGACCTCTAAGAATTCTTTAATGAAGAAAAATCTTAACTTTAGAAGAGGAAGTGTCTGAATTCTTGCATCAGGAAGAGAGGAATTTTATTTAAAACTAGAGGCCCAGTGCACAAAAATCTGTGCACTCGGAGGGGGGGGGAGGTCCCTCAGCCCGGCCTGTGCCTTCTCACAGTCTGGGACCCCTCGGATGATTTCCACCTGCTTGCTTAGGCCCGCTCCCCAGGGGATCAGGCCTAAGCTGGCAGTCAGACATCCCTCTGGCAGCCCGGGAGCCCTCGGGGGATGTCCACTTGCCAGCGGGGAGCAGGCCTAAGCTGCAGTCAGACATCCTTAACACTGCTGAGGAGGCGGGAGAGGCTCCCACCACCACCGCTGTGCTGGCAGCCATCAGCCTGGCTTGTGGCTGAGCAGAGCTCCCCCTGTGGGAGCCCACTGACCACTAGGGGGCAGCTCCTGCATTGAGCATCTTCCCCCTGGTGGTCAGTGTGTGTCATAGTGACCAGTCATTCCCAGTCATTCTGCTGTTAGGGTCAATTTGCATATTACCCTTTTATTATATAGGATACTGAAGAAAAAGTATATAGATAGACTATTTACATGAATTTAGGAGAATTCATTTTAAAAATAGACTTCTCCCTACCCCTCTTTCACTTAGGATCCAGATATTCATCTTAAGTATAATAATTCAAATGATACTGCCAAAATGGGTGAAGAGCATAGGATAGGATGGAGTATTGGGGCTACACAATTCAGCTCCAGAAAAATGGATTTGATTAAATTTTACATATAGGCTCAACTATAAACCCTAAATCAGAAATAAATTGTTAAAAATTTAAAAATATATATAATTGTCTCCTAAGAAGTTCCAATCTTAACTACCAAAGACATCGATGGGATATATATTTTGATTAACTGTAGTTCACAATGCCGTACTCTCTTACATCTATTTTATCAGTTCACTTGGCAATTAAATAAATTAGGTCATGGCACAAATACCTTGTCTTCTCATTTAAACCTAGCAAAGATGATAACCAAGCTGTTACAAAGATAGGCACTTAACATACAAAAACTTCAAATATACAGATTCCCAAAAAGGCCAACATTCTGTGCTATATAGGCAAATCTGGCACTGGTACAGGTCACTTATAAGCCGATGCATTTTACTACAACTCAAGGCCACTACTTATTGTCCCAATATTTGACAAATGCATAATGTCACCTGTAGAAGGACCAGGTAAGAATGGGATGAACCAGTCAAGATTCCCTTACTCCCTTACCACATCTTCTGTACAAGTCAGCAATAGATAATGTTTACAAAGAAAGACTATGTTGTATAAGGTCAATGTGGATATACCCTCATTAGCACAGGAAATGCATTCCTGGAAATGGGAATGCTCAGTGAATCAGTACCCTCTGTGTGCTATATCATTATAGCATAGCCCCTGTGAGGTTGTAGCTCCTGCATGGCATTTGTTCAATCATTAACAGTGCCGAAAATAGTCCTTGTTCAAGAGCAGACACTCAATAAATATTTGTTGAATGAGTGAATGGATTACCCATTCACTTCAGTTTCCCCGAAGTCATCACATGCCTTTGAACATTGTTTTTTCTGGGTACTAGCCTGTCTCCCTGTCTGCAGGGATGTTTATCTGTCTGAGGGCTTCCGCCCTTCCTGGGTGCCGGCTGATCTTTACCCTCTCTCTTCCCACCTGCAAGCTCATCCCTTGAAGGTACCTAAAGCCATTGTCTACCTCATATTTTAAAAACCTCCTTGATAGTCTTCCTTGCACGGTTGGCCTCCTCTGGCATGTTTACAAATACACTTATTACTAACTATTCTGAGTCAATGTTGTTCAGCTGAACTCGAAGCAACAGCACAATTAGATTCTCAAGAGAGTCAACAAACTGTCTGGCAAACACCAGTCACACAGAGCTAAGGATCTCATGGCCGGCTACCAGCCTTGAAAGAGTCTTGCATTCCGCTGCTCTTTTCTGCATTGTCTGCCCTGGCATAGGAAAATTAGGTATTAATTACATTGTGCAGGATAGACATATTTAATAAAAAGTATTTCTGAGACAGAGAAAAATGGCAAATCAGTAGTAACAGAGAGAGTCCTAAATATTTGCCTGCATTCTAGTTAGAAAACAAGTTTTGTTTTGTTTTACTCTTTTATTACACTATAGCATACATACCAAAAACTGTACAAATTTAACATAAACATTTTAAGGAACTTTACAAAAGAAACATAACCCCCACATCATCCAGATATAGATTATTGCCAGCAAACCAGAAGCCTCCTTCATACCCCCTTCTAAGGTATTACTTAACTCATTCCCACCACACAGCAAAGAAACTCTGGGATCTGCTACCAAAGATTAGTGTTCCTATATTTCACTTTTTATAAATGTGTTATATAGGCCTCATCTGTGTCTGTCTTCATTCATGCAAACTTTAATCACTTGATTCATCCACGTTGTTGTAGATAGCTGTCATTCATTCATTCTCATTGCTGTATAACATTCCATTGTATTCGTGTATCACAATTTATTGATCCATTCACTTTTAATGGATGTTTGGATTTTCCCTAATTTGGGCTCGTTATGAACATTCTTCTACATGTTTTGGTGCACATCTATAACATTTCTGTTGGGTATACATCAAGAAGGAAATTTACCAGGTTACAGGATAAGCAGATTTTTAATATTTAGAAGATATTGTCAGTTACCCAAAGTGTATGTGAGTTCAAATTACTCTACATCTCTCAAACACTTGAGGTATTCTGGAGTTTTTTTATTTGGATTTAGTTTAGTCATTCTTGTGACTATATAATAGTATCTCTATTTGCATTTTCCAGATACCTAATGGTGTTGAAAATATTTCCACATGTTTATTGATCTTTAGATACCCTTTTTTATAAAATGCTTGTTCAAATTATTGCCCATTTATATTATGTTGTCTATTTTTTCTTATTGATATACAAAATGTGAGGGTTTTTTTATCATATATAGCAAATATCTTCTTCCACTCTCTCACTAGTCTCTTCACTATCTGAATGATGTCATCTGATGAACTTGAATGCAGTCCACTTAATAAAACTTTCTTCTATAGCTATCATTCTTTGCATTCTATTTAAGAAAACTGCCTAACTGAAGGTTTGAAAAAAAAAACACCTCTTCTATATATTCTAAGGAGTTTAGTTTTAATTTGTCCATTTAGTTCTGTGATGCTTCTGGAAGTGATTTTTGTGTCTGGTGTGAGTCGTTAAGTGTCAAGATTCATTTTCTTTTAAATAGGTATATCAAATTGATTGAGCACTGTTTCTTAAAAAGAACCTTGTTTTGCCCTAGCCGGTTTGGCTCAGTGGATAGAGCATTGGCCTGTGGACCAAAGGGTCCTGAATTTGATTACGGTCAAGGGCACGTACCTTGGTTGCAAGCTCCTCCACAGCCAGGGCCCTAGCCGGGGCTCATGTAGGAGGCAACCAATCGATGTGTTTCTCTCACATCAATGTTTCTCTCTGTCTTTCCCTCTCTCTTCCACTCTCTCTAAAAATCAATGGAAAAATATCCTCGGGTAAAGGTTAACAACAAAAAAAGAACCTTGTTTTGCATTGTGTTGAAATGGCACATTTATTGTGAATCCCTATCTATGTTAATTTGTTTCTGGACTCTATTCTTTCCATTTGTCATCTTTGCAATAAAACTATTTTGATTAATGTACTCTTAATAAATGCCTACATAGGCCTCTTTCTTCCTCTTCTTTAGATTATCTTTGCTAATTTTGGCCATTTGTACTTTCATATAAATTTTAGGATTGAGTTGTTAATTTTCACACAACAAATATCTTAAATTTTAACTGGATTTCAAGGGACTTCATATAATTTTTGAGTGGATTCACATTTTAACTATAACAAGTCTTCTAATCCTTAATAATGGTATGCCCTTTCATTTATTTAGGTATTTTAAATTGTCTCAGTAATTTTTTTAGGTATTTGTGCAGAAATTTTGTTCATTCTCTGTTAAATGTATCCCTAGGTACTATATTTTATACTATTGTGCATGTATTTTTATATTAATATTTAATAATTTTTTCTAATATATAGATATAATAATTTATTATTGACTCTATTTTTAGATTTTCTATGTACCTAATTACACCATCTGCAAATAAAATGCTTTCCTTCTTCTCTTTGCAATTATTCTACCTTTGTTTTCCTTGCTAAGACCTCTAGTTAAATGTTGAATTAAAATGATGAAAACTGACATCTTTATACTTTTTCCATTCTCAGGGTAAAACTTTCAGTATTTCAAACTGAAGTTGATTATTTTTTATATTTTTATGATATCCATTATAAAATTTAAAAGTTCTTTTCTACTCCTATTTTACTAAGTTATTATTATAAATAAATGCTGGATTTATCAAGTATCATTAATACATCTGTATTGAGATGATCATATATTTTTTCTCCTTTACTCTATAAATGTAGTGAATTTCATTAATTCATTTTCCAATTTTATTGCTAGAAAACTCTTTCTATTATTCTTTTTATATGTTTCTGGATTTAATTTTTGCCTCTATGTTAATAAATAGAAATTTGCAAACTAATCAGTCCCTACTTCTGAATTAGTAGCATCAAGTAACTGCCTACAGATGTTCTGTTAAGCACAAAAGCTTGTTTTAGTAAGAAAATTGGCATTTGGTATTGCATCTCATAAATACTAAGCTACAATGTCTATATACAAATACAGATAAGAGTTTTGAGTCTTCCTTGGCTATGGATCTGCATAGCAGGAGGATGATTGGAGGCTCTGTACAGTACTTTTTGGATATGTCTGGAAGCCCACAACTTTCTCTTATAGGTGGGTATGATGAATCCATGTAATGGTCTGCCTTTAGGATAAAGTCCAAACTCCTTAATATAGAACCCAAGTGAGGTCCATTCCTTTCTGGCTTCACATGTCAGTCTTCTCCCTAGCTCCCCACTGCAATCCTCTTGAAATCTAAATGATTCAGCCATACTGACTTCCTTGCAGTTCCTTCAATACACCAGGCTTTCACTCATCTTGGAGACTGTGGCTTCTCCTGATAGCACCTACACTCTCTATTTATTATTTTAATTTCTAATATAGTCAATATCATTTGATAAAACCCACATAAACAAGAGCTCTTTTAAGTTCTCAAACATTTTTAGGAGCCTAAAGGAGTCCTGAGACCAAAATGCTTGAGAACCTCTGGTTTAGCTGGTAGAGTTAACATCAGTAAAAGAAATATGATCAATAGATGAAGTGAAGATACTCAAGATTATATACTAGTACATAGATATAATTATCCCTGCTAACCCTCCAACTTTGGACACAAAATGACAGACAGCATCTGCCTGGAAACTGAGGCCTTCAGTCAAACATCTATAATCTTCCTGTAAACCCAATGTTTAGCAGGTTTGGGGCCAAACTCTCTGGGTATTTGAGTGAACGTGGGCAGGGCTCCATCGTGAGGGAGTTTCTCATCCAATTACTTAGTGCTTCATAAACCCAGCCTGAGCATCTTCTGTTTTAATTGGGAAAATTTACAGCCTCTTGTTTTTAGTACGAGGGATAGAAAACCAGGCCTCTGTAAGTGAAATAAAAATAGAACCAACTCCTCAATTTAAACTTCTGGAATCTCCTAAATGCTGCCTGTACGTCTCTCCAACCCAATTACTCTGAACCAGGACTGCTCAGCCATTGTCCAAGGTGATCAAGCTTGACTGCATAAAATATTCACTCACTCCATACCTCTGCCTGCTCCCTAGGCACCAGGGCAGAGTATCTCCATTGCATTAAAGTCTGATTTCCACTTTTACTGGTAAATCTAAAAGTAATGCAAGAGCTAGCCATAAGAGATCCGTTATGGAGAAAACGCTTCTTCAACATTCATTAAAAACATACAAACAATCAAAAAACAACAACAAAACAAACTAACTTTAGTCTTCTGTCATTCCCTCCCCCCCCCCCAAAAAAAGTAATCTATTTCTCTTTGCAAAAGTCATGCATGTTTTACTCTGTATCTGAAACTAAATTAGAAGAATTCAGCAATAAAAGAAACCACCCCACCAAAAAAGAAAATAGCAGAATATATTTAATTGGAAGATTTTGAGGGCTATCCTTATAGCTTTGTTTAATGGGCTGAACCCTAAGAAACATTTATATTTGTGCCAGATTTTCAAGCATAAATTATCATATAATTCTGATAATCCTTCTGTTTGAATTTAACCTTTTGCAAGGTTCTGACTTTTCACGTTGTAAATATGCTCAAGCAGATTTATATGAGGTAATGTATATGAAAAGTGCTTTATACATAAAAATGTATACTTATATACTAGACCAGTATTGGAAGTAAAGGAATCAAATTAAATATGATCACTTTACATAAAAGTTATTGACAATATTCCTATCTAATCCCCCTCCATTGATCCCTAAGAGTGCCTCTTGTTTCTTGACTAATGGAACATTTCTAGACTGACCCTTTCAAGTACATGCTATCAAGTACTCAATCTGTAATCTGGAACCCTCTTTATTTAAAGATATCTCAGTCCTTCTTGGACACTAATTAATCTATTCCATAAAGATTCTCTATTAGCAA
Organism: Myotis brandtii; assembly: GCF_000412655.1. Taxonomy (NCBI): domain Eukaryota; kingdom Metazoa; phylum Chordata; class Mammalia; order Chiroptera; family Vespertilionidae; genus Myotis; species Myotis brandtii. The sequence goes on along the minus strand of NW_005360124.1, from coordinate 5,424,586 downwards.
AGTTATACAATATGCATTCTTCTATGTACCTGAATATTTGAACAAAATAATGGTTTGTAGATGTTCTAATAGACAACCTTTACCATTATGTTTAAAATTATTTATTCTAATTTCTCTGAGTGCATTGATACATTCTCCAGAGCTAGATTTTCCAATTCAGAGAGTTATGGGTTCTTAGAATTTTAGGGGGGAAAAAGAAACATGAAAAATCTAGCAAACTCATAATTGTCATTCCTGCTCTGAGGACTCAATTTATTTGAACACATTTAACTAAAAAATAATGTCCAATGGAGTGAGGATGTAGAATTGTTATACATTTCCTTGAAATAGACTATTATTAAGAGTTAAAAAAAATCATGACACAGTAAGATGAATCTACTTCGGTGTAATTATTCTGTTAAGGACTATAAACACATGAACACAAATTTTGTCAACAAAATTTTATAAAATTTTCCATAAAGTGATCACTTATTTGGAGGCCCTTGGTCATCATATCACTTTAATGTTTTTAAGCTTTTTAGCGCATTGTGACTATGATTTGTAAAGGGAGACAGAGGCAGTGCAGAAAATAGTTACTTCATGGATTTGCTTGTATGTGATAATAATCCTTTCCTCCCCCAAAATTTCTATATCCCATCTTCATTTTGCTAATAATGTCACTCTAAAATGAAGAAAGGAAAAGGGGAAAATATGAAAATTCTTTTTTTTTTAAATCTTCTACCAACTTCAGCAAACTCCGACTTCACCCCCAGTTTGAGAGAGAGAGAGAGAGATGCTCACAAACCATATTTGGGATCCAGATGTCCTACAAAGAAATCTCCTATTCTTAAGTACATCATATACTAAGAAAGAAAAACACCTTTCTGAGGGGGAAAAAAAGAGACAAGAGTAGAATTTCAAGATTCAGCTTTATGATATAAGTACCTTTGCTTCAGAGAAGAAAGAACCAGTCAAATCTGACAGTCCTTACACATTTCCAGGAGGCAATGGCATGCCCTACATTGCCTGGCTTTCATAATCACTTACAACAATAAAATCATGGATGTGCCCCAAATATGTCCATCTGTCAATCATGCATGATCAATTGAATTATAAAATTATTAGAATAAATTAAATGTGTTTAAGTTCCCATTTGTACTGCTAATGGAGATTTAGATAAATGTAGACTAGCACCAAAGGCTATATAATGAGGAAAATATAATGCGTAGCATAAATCAGGCAAAATATTTAGTTTAATAGTTGATGCATCAGAACACTATTTATTAGCATTTCAAGTTTCTCTTCCTTCATCCTGTCTCTAGGTAAAGTTAACAATGCAAGAGTATGACATATCCAACCTCCCTTTTATTCTCCCTGGTTGGAGCTAAGCAGTCGATTGGCACATTCAGTGGGGCGGGGACAATTAGTTGACAGAGTTAGGGTTGAGGGGAAAGCCTATGAGATCAGAATATTGGCTACTTAGGGGTATTGAACAAATATACAAATAAGAAAAGGAGGATAATAGAAAGCATATTTCTCACCAAGGAAGGGGGGGTTACAAATATAAAAAGAGGGAATGCTGGGATTAACCATGTAGTTCTGAATTAGAATTGGAAGAGTCAATGTAGAATCGTGGTTTTCAAATATACATCAATAGAAATAGATATACTATATGTGTGCATATGTGGGTATGTGTATACATGCATCTATTCCTTAGTTTTGTATGCACAAAGGGCCTAGATACAATGACCCCTGGTAGCAATTAGCATCCAAGCTACTCAGATCTTGATTTCTAAATAGTATTCTCTATTAAAAGAAACCAAAGTCCTCATCACAAGAAAAATATTTTTGTAACTATGTATGGTAATGATGTTAATGAGACTTATTGCAGTGATCATTTCACAATATGAATATTGAATCATTATGTTGTATACCTAAAACTAATTTAATATACCTCAATTTATTAGAAAGAAAGAAAGAAAGAAAGAAAGAAAGAAAGAAAGAAAGAAAGAAAGAAAGAAAGAAAGAGGGAGGGAGGGAGGGAGGGAGGGAGGAAGGAAGGAAGGAAGGAAGGGAGGGAGGAAGGAAGGAAGGAAGGAAGGAAGGAAGAAAGGGTTCTGGAGAAATGTCTGAATCTAGGGTGGGGGCAGGGAAACAAAAAAATATCTTGTGACAGAAAGTAAAAATATATCTAAAGAATCATGAAGGGGCTTTATTGGTAAATTTGATAATCAAGATATATAATAATAACTAGTGGCCCAGTACACAGATTCATGCACATTGAAAGGAAATTAATTAGAAGAAAGATTCATGTGGTAATTATGTTACTGCAAAAAATTACCTATCAAAATAGTATATATAATATAGTATTGTAAAATTGAAACACGTGTGTGAATAGTGCCAGCAAGACTTTATATGTATCATGCATGCACCAGTCAACATTTATTTTTAAATTGCCAGTGCACGTCATATGTACCAGCCAGTCAGACAGACGGTCAGTCAGTCAATTAGCCTTTTATATCTACTAGTATACTAGAGGCCCATGCATGAAATTCGTGCACGGGTGCGGTCCCTAGGCCTGGCCGGCAATTGAAGAGCAAGTGTCTGGCATGAAAGGGCAGGTCCCAGCTGACCTCTGGGCCCTGGGCAGCCCCTGGGCCCTCGGGCCCCCGGGCCCCCGTGCAACCCCCTCCGCCTGAGTGACGGCGCCTGAGTCCCCACGCAGAGATGCATAAGTGCAGCCAAATATTGTGGACTGGGGTGCAGCGTGGGCCTCTGGGCCTCCCAACAGCGCTGCATGGAAGCAAGGCAGGCAGTGTGCTCTCTCCCAGCTGGCCTCGCAGATCAGCTCCTGCGGGAACCCACAGGGGACCTGATGGGCCCCTGCGGTCCCAGCAGCTGCAGCCCGGCTCACCCGGAAGATGCTATGTGGGTGCCGGGCGGGCTCCTCATGGGTGCCCAGCACCTGAACACAGGGGATTCCCTGACATGCAAGCCCTGAAGTCCTGGGGGAGTAGCAGGGGGAGTGAGAGCGAGCTCCGCAGACATCCTGCATTCTCACTGCACCTCCGACCCGTCACCTTCACCCCCAGGTAGCCAATGAAATGTTGCAGTCCCCCACCCGGATGCCGCAGGAGGTTGGTCACTGCCACCCACCCCTAGTTCCCCTTCCCAGCTCAGGGCCCAGCCCCAATCAGACAATCACGGCCTGCTGGCCGCTGGTCACCATCTGTAGGGCAATCGGCAGGGCGATTGGGCCCCGGCTCACACCCACCTTGGCCTTGTGCCACCCACTCATGCCACCCACCCCTAGTTCCCCTTCCCAGCTCAGGGCCTGCTGGCCGCTGGTCACCATCTGTAGGGCAATTGGCGGGGCGATTGGGCCCCGGCTCGCACCCACCTTGGCCTTGTGCCACCCACTCACCTGCTCCACCATCCCACTGTGGTCCCGCTCTCATCAGGGCCCATCAGAGCTGTCAGGGCCTCCACTACTGCCCACTGCCAGCGCCAGGTCACCAGCACCCACCATATTCCACACTACCCCCTGGTGGTCAGTGCACGTCATAGCGAGCAGTCGAACTCCTGGTCTCCCAGTCAAACGACTGCCCGAGGGGACAATTTGCATATTAGGCTTTTATTATATAGGATATATAAAAGCCTAAGCAACTGGCTGACCAGCCAGTAGCCATGACACAAACTGACCACCAGTGGGCAGACGCTCAACGCAGGAGCAGAAACCACAGGCATGGAAACATGGAACAGATGATGAATCTCAGAGGGAAGGGGGCGGGAGGGAGGTGGGATCTTATATGCATACTAGAGGCCCAGGGCACAATTTCATGCACCGGTGGGGTCCCTCGGCCTGGCCTGTGGGGATCAGGCTGAAGCCAGCAGTACAACATCCCCTGAGGAGTCCCGGATTTCAAGAGGGCAAAGGCAGGCTGATGGACCCTACTGGTGCATGAATCCGTGCACCGAGCCTCTGGTATATAGATAATGAATTATAAAACATTGAGTAAAACAGAAACCTGAGTCAATACTGGTATAAATGACAGATGGGTGGATAGATAGATGGATCGGTAGTTAGATAGAGATTCTCTCATAGAGAAGGGAAAGCTGTATTTTATAGTAGAATGTCATACATGTAAAAGGAATAATAGAATTTACAAAACCACCATTTGCCAACCATTATAGAAATAACTGATTCAGGAACAGGATGTTTACAAAGTCAAAACTTTTCTTTTCAAATTAATTGCAACGATAAAATCATTAATTAATAGATACAAAATACATATTACATAACCTTACAATACAGAAACCTAGAATATACCATTTAAAGCAAGTGATAAGAATTAACAGCACCAAGAATGAAACATATGGACATCAATGTACCTCTAGTAATGATGCACTGAGAAGACACACATCACTTCTATGATACTTCTGCCAAAAACCCATAAATTATAAGGAAACATCAGACAAACCAAAATTGTGGGACATTCTACAACGTAATTGGTTTGTATCCAAACATATCAAGGTTATGCAAGACTAAGGAACTAGATTGTCTTTTAGATTGAAGACAACTGAATAAATATGTCAACTAAACACAACATGTGATCTTGGGTTAGATCTTGGACTTCAAAAAGGAAATTATTAGGACTGTTAGAAAATTTTGAATGGAACTGTAGATTAGATGGTAATATTTTATCATGTCAATTCCTCGATGTTTGATTATGATTCTGTAGGAGAGTGTCCTCACTTTCAGAATATACACATTGAAATATTAAAGAGCCATGGGGTAAATTATCTGAAACTTTATTTCAAATGCTTCAAAAATATATTGTAATATGCACATCTATGTATAGTGTGTGCTTGTATGTGTGTGAGGGAGAGAGAGAATGGTAAAAATAAAAAATGTACTAAAATGCCAATATTTGGGAACCTGATTAAAAGGTATACCAGAGGTCTTTGAGTTTTTGTACATTTTATGTAAGTTTAAAATGATTTCAAAATGAAAATTTAAGAAAAAAATCTTAATTTTCCCCACCCTTTAATAAAAGAGCATGAAGCCATGATTTTAAAATGCACACACACACACACACGCACACACACACACACACACATAAGGAACAATGGTCCAGAGAGTCTACAAAAAATAATTCAGAGTTGTATTAAACTATCAAAATATAACAAGGAAAGATTGTTGTCTATTGCACCCAGTTCTGTCTTTCAGGAGATGGATATCAAAATTTGAGTTCCAAATTTATGTCCACTTTTCTCTATTTCAATTTATTGATTTCTGGTTTCTCAAAGAATCATTTTGGCAAAGTGCATCCCTTTCCAATATTTCTCAGTGAGGCCATCTTCCAAATATCCTGTCTAAAGCTTTATAAATGTTCTCAATATGACCACCTATCATATCTCTCCCCTGTAGAAAAACAGAGAGGTTTTTACATTCTTAGACAATACCTCATATTTTCATTTGAGGTATTGTACCTCAAAATTATCTCTTATCTCCTAGAGTTTGGACTTAAAGGAGGGGGCCTTAGATGGTAGCAGAATATCTACACCCTCTCTCTGTTTCATTTAGGAGTAAGAATTTTGTAATACAGCCAATTTCATGTTTTGTTTTGTTTTGTTTTCTGTGATTTTCTTTAATTCTAGATACTGAGTTTTATGACTAAAATTCAAGATTTTCTTTTAGGTATGATAATTTTTAAAGGGAATTTTTAATTCTCAATATTTATTTACATTAGAAGCTACAACGAGCAGTATTTTCTCTGTCACATTCCTCTAAATTTTCAAATTCTTGATCAATTAACAATTGTGTTTTAGGAAGTTAAAAAACTTCTCCTCCAAAAAATTAAATAGTGTGTTTGCTGTGTTGGGAAGATACAGTAATTGAGTTCTGGTAGAAATCTACTGTTGCAGAGGTTGCAGCTAGACCCGAGATGGTGATGATGACGATGATCATGATGTTGATGGGGATGATGATCAGGATGATGGTGGTGATGGTGGTAGTTATGATGGTGATAGTAGTGGTGATGGTTCTCCTCCAAAAAATTAAATAGTGTGTTTGCTGTGTTGGGAAGATACAGTAATTGAGTTCTGGTAGAAATCTACTGTTGCAGAGGTTGCAGCTAGACCCGAGATGGTGATGATGACGATGATCATGATGTTGATGGGGATGATGATCAGGATGATGGTGGTGATGGTGGTAGTTATGATGGAGATAGTGGTGGTGATGGTGATGATGATGATGATGGTGAAGGAAGAGAGAGAAGGAAGGAGATAAAATGAAGATGATAATGGTTATAAGTGCTAACATTTGAGAATTAACTTAGACCCTCCTTTAAGACTTAAACCCGGGACCTCCTTTTAGTGCCTCACATGCCCTTGACATAGTCTTTAAAATAACCCTGTGAGGTAGGTATTATCACTATTCCCATTTTACAAATGCAGACACTGATTTTCAGAGAGGCAGGTAAGTTGCCAGAGGTCACAGAATCAACAACAAAAAGTGGGTCCAGGCTCCAAACGCAGGTCAGGATGCTTCTTTCACCCTAACATGTTGAATTAGGAGTTCTGTCCCCCTCTACCAAAACACACCTGTTATAGTCCCTGAATTTTCATAGAACCCAGGATTTAAATGAGAAAAAGTGTTAGCATTTCCACTGTTGTAGTTTAGACATATATAGACATGTTGACACCCTTACGGGGCAGGAGGACTATGGACACAAGATCATACAGATATCAATCAAGATGCTTGTGTTTGTGTGTGTGTGTGTGTGTGTGTGTGTGTGTGTGTGTGTGAGAGAGAGAGAGAGAGAGAGAGAGAGAGAGAGAGAGAGAGAAGAGATTCATAAATAAAGGCAGCCTTGGTAACTGCTTGTAGGGAAAAAGAACCATGGTTCAAGATATAAAGGTTACTGCACTGAAATCCACCCTAATTTAGTGCCCTGGGAAGATGAAGAAGAAATTGCAAAACTGAAAGAAACACAACTGAATGTTCAAGCAACTCTATGAGGTGCCCCTCTCCCATGCCCATTGCTGCTAGAGAGGGGGAACTTTAGCACTACCTTCAGGGGGTAGGCACTACCCTGAAGGCAGTGGGAAAAGTACTGACCCCAATCGTATTTGAGGTACAGGATGGGTCAACACCACTGCCTGGGCAGCCTAAGGTGACAGTAGCCTGGTGACTTCAGAGCAGTTCAGCACTCAGCCACCAATGGGACAGGCTGAGCAAGAACCACGGCCCAGGAGAGCAGAGGAGCAGGCAGGGTGAGGTGCATTTCACGGGAAGAAACCTCTTTTGGAAGCCTGAACTGATACCCAAGGAAGCAAAAGGGCTGAATGTCTCTTTTTGAGGGGCAAGGAGCTCTTGAGTTCTGAGCCTTAGGAGTCGTCTTAAAATGTGACTCATTCTCACCCCCACACACGCTCGGCACCCCAGGGCATCTGGGTTAACACTCATATTGAACAGTTGACTCTATTAGATTTGCTTACTATTATTGAGTTCTTAAGATCCCAACTTTTACTGCATAACTTCCTCTTATAAAATATGAGCCAGGAACAAACAAACAACTTCCAAGTCTGTATTTTCCTGACAAACCAGCCAACCATCCAAGTTTGACAACTGATCTTTTATGTTGTTCTTCCCAAATATATATAAAAGTTGGTTTGACATTTAAATGGATCTGATACACTGCCATGACTTCATTCATTCACTCATTCAGAAAACAGTTGTTGAGTGCTTACTCTTCACCAAGTAGATGATATACACTAAGAACAAAGTTGGTAATGTGGGGGCAGAGGTCATTAACACCGTGCATAATTAATAAGTTAATTATTTGGGATGTTAGGAGTCTCAAGTGATATGGAGAACAGAAAAAAGTAGAGCAGAGTAAAGAGGATCAGGAAGGGTAGATGAGGGGGAGGGAAGGTAGGTTGCAGTATTAACTAGGATAAATAGCTTAATGTGTAGTAATGGAAACAAGTCAGAATTGTTTAACCTAACCCATTCCAGGCTGTTTCAAAGGTGCTGCCACTAAGCCATTGTAAAGTTGTCCAGATGAGAATTTCCAGTTGAAATGATGTAACTTGAATAATTTAAATTGTTAAGTTTAACAATTTAACTATTGTATATGTTGATATTATTGAATGATACATCACAGAATTGTATAGTTCTAGAGCTAAAAATGTCTAATTACACAGCTGTTGGCTACTCATCCTATAGGTAAGAAAACTAGACACTGAGAGTTTAAGTGATTTGCCCAAAATTAGTCAGCCAGAAGGTCTTATAAAAACTAAAATATAGTTTTATCCAAAAAAAAGTATTTTTTGTAAACACAATTTTCCATAATGAAATTATTCTTCTACTAGAGACCTGGCACATGAAATTCATGCGCAGCTATGGTCCCTAGGCCTGGCCTGAAATCAGGGCCATCTTCCCCAGCTGCCCACAGCCAGCTCCAGCCCCTGCCACCACCCAACCCCAGTTCTCCATTCCCCATCAGGCAATTGGAGCCTGACGGCCGGGGAAAGGGACCGAGAGGTTGGCCGTTCCCGTCTGCTCGCCGGCCCCACCCCTGCTGTGGGTCGCTCTCTGTATGTGGGGTGACCAGTGGGGTGGGCGCCTTGGCCTGGCACCGCCCGGGTCCCCTACCACCCACCCCCAGTTCCCTGTTCACCATTGGGCAATCAGAGCCTGCCAGCCAGGGAAAGGGACCAAGAGGTGGTCAGTATGCCTCATAGTGACTGGTTGATCAGTCGTTCTGGTCGTTCCACCATTAGGGTCAATTTGCATATTACCCTTTTATTATATAGGATAGATGCCCAGTGCACGGGTAGGGACCAGCTGGCCTGCCCTGATGGGGGCCCTGGATCAGGGTGGGGGTCCCCACTGGGGGGTGGGCTGGCTGTGGCGAGGGGCCACGGGAGGTTTGCAGGCTGGCCACGCCCCTGATTAGGGTGGGGGTCCTGCTGGGGGACAGGGCCAGCCAGACCAAGGGCCACGGTTGTTCTGGTCTCTGGTTGTTTTGTTTGTTCCACCATTTCGGTCACTGGGCTTTTATTATATAGGATTTCCTGTTTGGCTTTTATTCCTCATTCCCTCGGCATGCCCACTCCATCTGTTTCTTCTTGTCCTTAGTTACGTGGCTGTGCATGTATTTGTCCTTTAAGTGTTTTTTATGTATGTACATGAAAATATGAATACACCATTTAATCTCTTAAACACAAAACTAACATACAGACACTGAACTGTACTTTCATTTACTCTGTTGCCTTTCTAAAGAAAGCCCTTACCTATTACCTAAATTCTCCAGTTCCTATCTTTCAGTGAAGGATAGAATACTAGCAGTGATCTTTTCTTAGCAGAAATTGGGACTGTGGAACAGTTCTCTAATCAGCCTTTCAGTTGGAAAGACTGCCGTTTGACTGCAGATAACAGAAAACCTGACTTTCAGAGACTGGAACAAATAGACATTTTATTCTTCTCTTATAACAAGAATCCCTGAGGTAGGTGGTTGCTGGCATTGAGTCAGCAGCTCAACAATAGATCAGGGACCTGGATCTTGTTTTTCCATGCTCTCATTCTTGAAAGTTGGCTTTTATCCTCTTGCTGTCTCCTTGCAATTGTGAAAGGCTATTGCGCCTTTAGGCATTATCTACATTGGGAGGAGAGGGATTAAAAGACCTTGTTCTCAAGTAGCTTTGTATTATTAATCAGGAAGGAAAGTCTTCCCTACTAGCCCTCCCTTTATACTTTATTGGCCAGTTCAGAGTCATATGCCCTCTCCTTGAGCAATCATAGGCCAAAGGGAATAAAGTCACCTTTGCCCATATAAACTAATTATCCTAGGGGAAAAGGGGAGGATCCTATCTTCCCAGAGATCCAGGGATCTTTGGTCTCTACCTGAACAAGCAAGAAGGGGGTCAGGAATGATTATTAGGCAGGCAACAGACAATATCTGTCACTAGTAGTCACCAGAAGTAGTGGTTACTATGTGCAATATTATGAAATTGAATATTTTGAGAATAGTGAGTGTTTTATTATTTTTCGAGGGTATATTACATCTCCTCACAACCCACCCATTGTTTTATTATGTGCCCTTACTTTAATATATTCTTTCAAGGGTGTAGATTTTTTTTAAATTATGAGGAAAAATTACATGAGAACAAAAAAATGAAAGAATTGGGAGGCTTAATTTCTTAGAGAAAAGGAAAATAGGGCTTCAATACCTGGTCAGATTGAGGTTATGTCAAAATACAAAACCTGTGCTCCATTAAGGCTATCCTAAACTATACAATACATACAGATATAAATAAATACATATCAGAGCTCTATCCTTATAAATATTTACTAATTACAAAGGGAAAAATAATAACTTTACAGTGAGAAATCTGGCAGACATCACCTTAATCAAAGGATCAAAGTTAATATCCAGTAATGAGATAAATTGAAACCATGATAGGATACAATGAGAAGAATAACTTGCCAATTATGTATAACCTATACAAATGAGGAAACATCAGACAAGCCCAAATACGGGATAGTCTACAAATTAACTGTGTCAAGGTCATAAAAGTTCAGAGAAAACCATGAGTGAGCACAGAGATTAGAACTCAATGACAGCAAAATGAGATGCATGATTCTGGACTGCATCTTTTTGCTATTAAAAAAAAAAGGACAATTAACAAAACTGGAAAGAAATCTGAGGAGTAGTTGGCAGGAATATACTGAGGTTAATTTCCTGATTTTGATGTTTGTATTAATGGTATGCTGGAGAATGCCTTATTTTGTAGGATTTTAAGTTGAAGTCAGAAGTGAGAAAGCATTATGTCTGCAACTTATTCTAAAAAATATATATAGAAAAAAAGAATTTTGTATTATCTATGCGAACATTCTATAAGTTGAGATTTTCAAAATTAAAGCACTCTTCTGTTTTACTTTAGTGATATACAGGCTTGCTTTGTTTTATTGCGCTTCACAGGTATTGCAGGTTTTTTTACACATTGAAGGTAAGACCCTTCACCAGTAGAAAGATTACAATTAATTGAAGGTTCATATGATGGTTAGCATTTTTAAGCAATAAAGTACTTTAAAATTAAGATATTTACATTTTTAGATGTAATGCTTTGCACACTTTCTAGACTCAGTATAATGTAAACATAATTTGTATATGCACTAGGAAATAAAAAAAAATGTGTGACTCATTTTATTGCTACATTCACTTTATTGTGGTGGTCTGGAATCAAACCCACAATATCTGCGAGTATATGCTTATATACAGATGCTCATTCTTGGTGATGGCTGCATAGAATTCCATTGTAACTAGTTTTCTGTTGACAGACATTTAGATTGCTTCAATCTTTGGCTATTATATTACAACTTATGCTGTAGTGAATATTTCTGTACTTAGATTAATTTGCACATATGCCACTTTATTTGTAAAATAAATATCTAGAAACAAAAAGTATATTTTAACTAATTTTAAATGGAAGCCATGTTCCAAGACATATAGTGCACAGTGCAAAAGGATGAAGTATTTACTAAATATTTTCAGGCTGATTGGTCTGGTGTATTAATATTGTCATTAATTCATTCAACAGATTTTTTTTTTGCTTTGATACTATAGAATAAGCTCTGTAGTGATCATAAATTGCAAACAAAATATTTTCCTTCAAAGGACATAAGAGTTTGAGAAATTCAGCAAGCTGAAGTTAATTAATTTAAATATTCTTCCAATTTAAGATATGTCTTAATATTGACAATATTTAAATGGAGGCCAAAAAGAATCAATAACCCTTTCCCCGCTAAGGTATATATAAGATTTGTCAACATGGAAAGAAAACACTTTAAAAGTTTTAGATACTTCACTAAAATCACTTATCAGCCTTAGTGTGGCTATTAATATTGTATTAACATTGTCATTGTTAGGGTCATTTCAGTTAAGTCCATTTTGACACACTGATATCTCTGGGGTTTTTTCCCCCCTATACTTTAAGGTTTCACTGTGCTTCCTTAGATGTAAGTTTGGTCAATCACCTTCTGAAAGATGGAGAAAAACAGCCATCTCTCCAAGAACAAAATATTATTTTCAAGGTTGTTTTTTCCACATATTTTCAGAAAAGAATTCAGAAGTAAAGACATTCATAAAAATGTTTCTAACATAAGTGGAGGCCACTAAAGACACCCACTCTGAGAAATTGACACTTATAGAGCTGACAAATTGCATAAATAGCCTTCTATGGATATTCATACCAGCTGTGCAGACAGAGGAGGCTCTCCATCAAGAATTTATCAAGGAGATCCTCAAAAGAAATAATTGTGTAACTCTCAGACTATTCCTCGCCACGTTGTTAAGGAATAAATAATAACAATTAAGGCTGTAATTACAAGGAAATCTCTTACAATCAAAATGTAATTGAGGACCTTGGTGAAAAGATTTTGAGTTGGAAATAGAGTGACAGTCCAAATTTGAAGTCAACCTCTGGTTTTTAAAGGGCCAGGCAAAGACTAGATGCAGAACAGTGCAGTGGTTGGGAGCAGAGGGACAGCTTGGAAGCATAGCCTTAGTATTTTGGCAGTGTGAGCATCTCATGGATCATGGTTGATCTTCTCTGAGTTTCACTTTCCCCAGCTATTTCATAGAGATAACAAGCCTACTTGTTATCAAAAACATCTTAATCTAACTAGTAGCCCCTCTGCATTGTGTTGAAACTTGCATATGTGTGTGTAGCTTGGCTTTTGTTGGGTGCCTTAATGAGCAGATCATTAGAGATCTGCCCTCAGCCTGCTTTTCAGCCCTGTCTCCACACCCTCTCCTACTAATTTACAATTTAGAAATAGTCCCAAGACCACGTTGTAGTTCCCCATCTGTTTCACATGTCTGTTCCTCTTGCCTGAAATACTTCAAAGGTAGCATCCACCAGGAAGCCTCCTCTCACCACTGGCTTTCCCATCCGACCAAATCCTGCATGTGCATGTGTGCTTGTGGGTGTTGGGGGTGGGGAGAAGAGGGTGAAGGGATTGGGAGAGCAGGGGTATACAGGGAGTAAGTGGTGCATCAGGCTGCAGAGGTCCTTTGGAGTCAGATTGGGGATTGCCTTACATGTTACGCTAAGGATTTTGGCTGAATCTTAAGGGCAAAATCTTATGGAAGCTAGAGACAGTTTTAGTAGAAGAGGGACAGGCTCAGATCTTTTTAAATTAGGAAGATGACCTGTCTGCAGTAAGGAGGATAGATGGAGAGAGAGGAAATGTCACAACTAGCTGGGGCCTGCCAGATGATGAGAACGATCTTCCTGCAAGCTTCCTTCTCCTCCCCTTAAGGGTCTCGGGAGTTGGCTGGTTGATGCATGTGCCAGTGGGGTGGCATTTAACAGGAGTCTTGGAGACTTGCAAAGCATCAGGGGGTGAGTGTCGGGATCCCTGGTGTGCGAGTCTGATTGTGGAAGCCCAGCCTCTGCCCACGTTCTGCTCTCAGCACCCCATTCCCTTATAACAGAGAAAACAGTAGGCAACACTAATATCCTATATAATAAAAGGTTAATATGCAAATTGACTGAACGGCAGAATGACCGGTTGCTATGACACACACTGACCATCAGGGGGCAGATGCTCAACGCAGGAGCTGTCAGTCAGACATCCTCTGAGGGCTCCCGGACAGCAAGAGGGCACAGGCCGGGCTGAGGGACCCCCTACCCCAGAGTGCACAAATTCTGTGCACTGGGCCTCTAGTATTTTAATAATGAAAACAGAGAGAGAGTTGAAAAAACAGGGGAGACAGCAAATGAAGAAGGATCATGCTTATGATGCTTAAAAAGGTAGTTACCACTTTTGCACATGGATTTTGTGCCAGGGGCTTTTCCTAATTCACTGGTTCTCAAATCACCAGAATCACCCGGCCGACTCATTCAACCATTGGATCAGTGACTCTCATTCAGTGGGCCTGGGGTGGAGCCAGTAACTTGCAATACTAACAAGATTCCATGTGGGGCTGATGCTGCTGGTCCAGGTCCACACCTGGAGACCCTTTGTCCTATCTTTTTCTTTGTTGATCCTCTTAATACCTGGCAAGGTAGTATTTCAACAGAATAAGAAACAGCTATTGCAGAACTGAGGAACCTGTTTCCTGCCCTAGTCAACCAGTAAGTAGGAAACAAAACTTTGGAGCCAGCTTGCATTTGGCTCCAAAGCCCACGTTGTCCCACTTCACACTCCCCTTCCCTCCATAGCCATCTTGAGACCTTGTGTGGGACAGAGGGAGCTCACAGCTGTTTCCTTTCCATCAGTGTCCTAATTGCCCGCAGCTCTCGACTATGAAGGTGAAGTGTACAGGAATATATTGTACTTCTGAGCATTCTTCTTCTCCTAAGACCAGTTCAACTCCTTGACCCGTGGTTCCTCACTCTGGCCCAAAAGGCAATATCCAGATACTACACATGTAGTTGCTTCTAGAACATTTCCTCTTATGAAGGCACAAAATGAACGTCCCACTGTTCCACATACAACATAATGCCTGGAAGTCTGGGATCTGCCCATGCATCTTGCCCTCCTTGATGCCTTTCCCAGTAATTCGAGCCTCCCCTGTGCTCTCATTATTTCCCCTCAGCACCAACACAACCAGGTGTTCTCTGCGGATCTTTCCCCCTTTTTCCTTTTAAAATATTTCCACATGCTATGGATGTCTTGCCAAACCCTATTCCTGACTTTGAATCATTTGTTTGAGCATCTTCATCTGCTGGTTGTCCACTTTAGGCTAGGGCCGTGGTCGGCAAACCACAGCTCGCGAACCACATGTGGCTCTTTGGCCCCTTGAGTGTGGCTCTTCCACAAAATACCACGTGCGAGAGCGCACTAACAGTGTGATTGAAACTTCCTGGCCCATGCGCAGAAGTCGGTATTTTGTGGAAGAGCCACACTCAAGGGGCCAAAGAGCCGCATGTGGTTCACGAGCCCCGGTTTGCCGAGCCGCAGTTTGCCAACCACTGGGCTAGGGGAAAAAGAAAACAAAAACAGAGCAGGAAGGCATTTACTTTGAATGTACCTGTGCTTTGAAATTAATCATAAGTCTGTAAAAAGCCATTATTGTTTTGAGCCAAATAAAACATTGTAACCCAATGTTTCATTGTTGTTATTTTCTAAAAGATAATATTCAATCTGTAAAATAGGCAAGATTGGCTTGAGGAATGGTTTTTTTTTGTTTTGTTTTCTCTTTTTTTGAGGAATGTTTTAATTCTTTCTTTTTGTGTTATTTGTAATATGTGTGTTTCCTTATTTCAGTCATCAAAAGAAGGCTCATTGGCCTGAAATACTTTTTTCCTGCAAAAGGTTTTCTTTTCTTCTGGGAGTCACTAAGCATCAACAATAAATTTTGCCCACCTGATTTTGTCCAAAGCAGGACTTCATAATCCTTTCTGAACTTTCAAACTTTCCTCTTCAATATTTTTCTTAACTTAATTAACTTAGTATTAGTTGACTTAGGCTTGACATAGTTTAGTATTCTTACGTAGATTCTAGGTGGCATTTTTAACCATGTGGATGGTTTTTTGTGTTTTTTTTTTAATCATCAGCCATATATAGTTTAGGTAAAGGGAAAAATTATTATCATAAATGTAAATTTTAACTCTAATACATTCTTTTTCTTCCCTTCCCTGTCTCTTTCTTCCCTCATCCCTTTCCCTTTCATTCATTTCCTTTCTCAACATTATAGCACAAAAGCTATCACGTAGTACCCATCAAGGCAGACAGAGTGGAGGAGGGAAACAGCTCAGCTTGCCATGTTAAAACTTCAGTGAGATGAAGAAGGTTCCACACTAGGTCCTGGTAGGTTTCTCAGCCTGTGAGGTTGCCAAATTTAGCAAATAAAAACACAGGAAGCGCAGTTAAATTTAAATTTCAGTTAGCTGAAACCGGTTTGGCTCAGTGGATAGAGCGTCAGCCTGCGGACTGAAAGGTCCCAGGTTCGATTCCGGTCAAGGGCATGTACCTGGGTTGCGGGCACATCCCCAGTAGGAGGTGTGCAGGAGGCAGCTGATTGATGTTTCTAACTCTCTATCTCTCTCCCTTCCTCTCTGTAAAAAATCAATAAAATATATTTTTAAAAAAATAAAAAATAAATTTCAGTTAAACAATGAATAATATTTTTAGTATTAGTATATCCCATGCAATATTTGGGTCCTACTTATATTTTAAAAAATTAGTGTTTACCTGAAATTCTCATTTAACTGGATGTCCTATATTTTATCTGCCAACCCTACTAGTGTGAGATGGCAGAGCCCAGCCTAGATGAGGAGAGGGCATCGACATGGAGGAGGGGACAGGATGGGCTGCAGGTTAGCACAAGGTGTCAGAGCCAATGAGATGACAAGGATATCCCTAAAGTAGAGGGATGATGGCCTAGGAGATTGCTTGTATACAAGGGAATTGATCCAATAAAGAAATATATTAAGGATTATGTTGGAGATATGAGTTACAAATTTGGAAAGGGAGAAAATTAGAACGAGTCCTGTGTTGTGGGATTGGGATTGGAGATATCAGTGTGAAGCCATGGTTGATCATTTGGAAATGTGTA
>NW_005360124.1:5403463-5407937 GCF_000412655.1 Myotis brandtii | reverse complement strand
TATCTGTAATATGCACATGAGATTTGTAGCAGTGTTTACCTTTAGGGAGTAGAATTGGGTGGCTGGGGCATGAGATGGAAAAATTACTTTTCTCTTATACTTTGTTACTTTTAAAATAGTGTGTCACGTGCTCACATTACCTACACTAGACAGTATTTTAAAACCATTTAAACATTAAAAACTGGCTTCATTTTAAATCAGAATATTAGAGGTCACTTGGACCATAGAGATTTTTCTAAGCAACATTCCTGAATTTAGAATGGTGTAACTGAGGACTAGAGAAGTTAAGTGACCTTTAGGTCATATACCAACTAGTGTGGTATGTGGAAAAAGAATGGCCTCTGCATTCAAATCCTAATTCTATCTCATAGCAGCCTCATGCCCTTAAGCAAGTCACTTGCCTCCCTACCATCACTTTTCCTCACCATAGTATAGATTACAAACCAAGGACTTGGGAGTCAGCTTGCTCAGGGAAAAGTGGCCCAGCTTCACCTGTCACAGTGCATGATCTTTGACAAGTTGACTGTCCTCTTTGTACCTTAGACTCTTCATTTGTTATGATTGTATTCACTTTATTTCATCAAATGTAAGAAGCCTTGATTATTTAAAATGCATCATTACTTCATATTCCATTAAGGAATTTTAAAAGTGCTGCAATTAATTGTGAGATGGCAACCACCATCAGATGCATGCTGATTTCAGAGATGTTAAAATGTGGGGAAAAAGTGCATCTTAGAATCAATGTAATATGAGAGTATTTACTAAAGGGAAAAGATATATAATATACAAGGTGGTCCAATGGTAATTGAAAAATAAGCAGACATAAGTGAAGAAAATCAGGCTGCCATTGAAAAGAGCATTTGAAAGATGGGGAAAAACAAGAAATAAAATGAAGATATAATGGGAAGTAAATACCTCAACCTTTGTACAGTTTGGATTTAAAAAGCATAGACAGTTTGTACACATGAAATTAACCAAAAAGAAAAACATAAACAAAATAGAATTGGAGTTACTTCCCAGGAAGACATGCACTGATGTCAAATAATAGGGCCAAGAACTGAACCCCATCCCTTGTCTTGCATTGAATGGCAGATTAACAGTAGGCACAGATGTGCAATTCCAAGTTGGGCATGGAGGTAGGCAGCACTGGGGACCAACCAGGCTGGGTGAGGAATACAGCTGGGCAAAGTCAAAAGAAGCAACAAAATAAGAAAGGGGTTTTGTGAGGTCTTTAAAAGATATCAATCTAAGCGTGAATGTCTGAGAACTTGGGGGAACTCTGCTCTGAGCCTATTTAATTCTCCCATTGACCCTGGTGAGGTACAGAAATAAAAAGATAATGTGATTGCGTATCCAGGTTGCCTCCCCCATTCTATCAAATAATCAATAACGTGAACCAGATTCGAGTTTCAGAAGGAGAGAACTGTATACCAAAGGGGGAAGCAAAAGCTCTCCCTAGTGACCCAGTCTGGGTGAGAGGTGTCCAGGCAGTCAGTGGATCAGGTCAACCAGGAGGGAGAGGTTGAAGAGGCATTGAACACTTATCTCGTAGAGGTGTTATAAGAATTAAATGACATCACCACATCTGGCACATGACAAATGCTCAATAAATGTTACTTGTTGTCAAATGCGGAGAGGGGCTTTCTCAACCATAAAATGCTATACAAATATTTATATTATATAGTCTTTTAAGCACCACCATGAATAGATCCTGATTGTTGAGACTCACAGTCTAGACCTCTTTGCCACATGCCAGATTATGCTTATTTCATGCACTATTGCTTTAAATCGAACCCCTTTTCAACAAACTGCATTATATATACTTGTTCATAAACAATAGTTTTATGCATGGGGTGCTGTGTATCTTCTAGATATTTCCATAATACATACACACATTGTAACGTAGAAACATAGATTTTTCTTTTAAAGAGCAAAGCTTCAGCAGTTTCTCTTGAATTTTATTCCGTCATTTGACTGCATTATATTTCTGATGCTCAACTTGCACTGAGTACATTATGGACCTCTCTAGGGAACAGGAAGAAATTTTTTAGATGTAAACATAAACTGCTTTGATAAATCAAAACATGTGAATAAGAATTCTATTAAAAACGTTCCAATTTGTTTTGAGACTTGAAATAAAGCTCCATCTTTAACATAATAAAAACTGTTAACCCAAAGGCAACAACAAAATAATAATAACTTATTTGTTACAGAAGTAATGCATCAGGCTTATTTCAAAAGTTGTTATATGAATCACAAAAGAAATCTTGCTATGAACTAATTGTAAAGAAACTTAAAAGCTGCCGAGTCTTTGCTATCTGATTTAAACTGGCAATAGAAAACGTAAATTGTTTGGAATCCACATGTAATGGCTTATACCATAAACTAGCCATAGTGTCTCCCACAATGAAAAGTTATCTATCCTAATATATAAATAGCCAGGTGCTGTCACGACCAAAATGAACGAGCAAACGACTGGTCACCATGAAGTGCATGGAGCACCTCTGGGTCCCCCCCATCCCCCTGGCCCCTGAGCTGCTCACCATGGCAGGGTGCGGGGTGGGACTGGGGACAGTTGAGCAGCAGCAGCGGCAGCAGGCTGCTTCGCAGGGCAGCACCGAGCTTAACAGAGCAGTCACCCGGCAGCAGTGAGTTTTGTAGAGCAGTTGCAGGGTGGGGGGAGTTTCGCGGAGCAGTCATGGGATGGGGGGAGCCACGCGGAGCAGTGGTGGGGCAGGGGGAGTTTCACAGAGTGTCCAGTGGCGAGCTTTGCGGGGTGGCAGCAAGCTTTACAGAGCAGTCAAGGGGTGGGGGGGAGCCTCGCGGAGCAGTCGTGGGGCAGCGAGGATCGAGGAACATCCCAGGGCGGGGAGCTTCACATAGCATCACAGAGCGGCAGAGGCCAGTGATGGAGGCCAGGCTAGGCCTAGGAACCCTAACTGCACATGATTTCATGGGCCTCTAGTATATATATATAAAAGGCTAATATGCTAAGTGTCCCTCTGACCATCTGACCGGTCGCTATGACACACACTGACCACCAGGGGGTAGATGCTCAATGCAGGAGCTGCTGTGACGCACTGGCCATTTATAAAGAAACAGCACTTCGGACCTGGCGCCAACAAAGCAACACTTAGCTTCCCCCAAGTGGGACACAGGCCCCACCACCACCTCGGAGAGACACCCCACCAAATCGCAGCTGACATTGCCAAGACCCCATGGCACAAAATGCAGCCCACAGCCCAGCCCAGCCTGGAAATGGTGGCTGTGGGCACCAGGTAATGACATCACATAGCAACGCCTGGCTTCCTCTCCCTAGAGACTAACCTCCTTGGAGTTTCTTCAGCCCAGGAACACGACTTGCTTTATAGCCAGGTGTAAATATTTTACACTTTAACCAAATGTCTGTGAAGCATTTTCAGGTGCCTCATCTCATTTTATCCTCACAGAAGTCCTGGAGTAGGTATATAGGAGGCTTGGTAGAATCCTATTTTCTTTTCATTAGCCAGAAAACGGAGATTTAGAAAGCTTAGATAATTGACCCGACTGAAAAGAAGTAAGAAATGGTGGACCTTGAAAATGACTTCAGGTTTTCTCACTGCGCAGAATATAATCAAACACTGCTACAGTT
The DNA here is from genome assembly GCF_000412655.1 of Myotis brandtii. Classification (NCBI taxonomy): domain Eukaryota; kingdom Metazoa; phylum Chordata; class Mammalia; order Chiroptera; family Vespertilionidae; genus Myotis; species Myotis brandtii. Next base: position 5,404,306 of record NW_005360124.1, on the reverse strand, counting down.
AAATATTTCACCCTTTGTTCTCCCTGCATGATCTACAATAATAATCTGTTTCATGTTGATATTTACTGCTGTGTTGCTGACAATTGCCTGAAAGAGAAGTTGGGGTGCTTCAGTGGGCTGGAAAAAGTTTAGCTAAATCCGAAAGCAGGTCTAATTAAGCAAGTTTATCTATATATATAAAAGGCTAAGTTGACTCACACATGCACAATACATGTAAAGCTCTCATTGGCGCCAATTGCACATGTGTATTTCGATCTGTCATTGTTGATTGTGAATTTGTTTGACACTTGTATTATAGAGAAAAGGCGAATAGTGATATTAAAATATTTCTTTTAATTAATTTCCTTTCAATGTGCACAAATTTGTGCACCAGGCTACTAGTTCTAAATATCATGGAATATCAATATTAGCTCTATGAATGGGCCAGCTGGTCCATTCACAGTGGTATTTCCAGTAACTAGAACCATGTCTGCTATGGCTCAATAAATGTCTTAAATAAATAAATGACATAGACATTCCATGATTTAGGAAATCTTAATAATCAAAATTCCAAATAGTAAAAACCTACTAATTGGGGAATGATTATTTAAAATGCAAAAGAGTCCCATGAGCTGGCAAGTTTGGCACAGTTCAAAGAGCAGTAGAACGGAGATCTGAAAAATCTCAACTCAGCTGAATAACCCATTGTGTTTAGCAAGTCACATACCTAAGCCATTTAACTCTTCTGAGTTTCAGTTTCTTCACCCCTAAAATGAAGGGAGAGGTAGATGGCTGGCCTAAATTATTCTAAGGGTCCTTCCAAATCTAAAATTCTATTATGCTATGAAATATAAAGCCTCACCC
>NW_005360124.1:5385509-5403329 GCF_000412655.1 Myotis brandtii | reverse complement strand
TATATATATTTCACTTGAGATGAAAACCAGAGAAACTTGTGGCTTGATCACTATCAACATTGGCAATGTGGTAGAGACTTCTGGGTCTCCTCTCAAGCCTGTTCTTTCCTTCTTCTTGGGCACAGAGTTAAGTGAGAGTTCCCATCCTCCTCTGCAGTGAGGTGTGGCCATGTGTCCAAGTTCTAGGGATGGAATGTTAGGAAGTGGTGTGCAAGCTTGGCTCATAAAACCTCCCATGGATGCTCCTCCAAATCCTGTCCCTTCCAGCTGTCTGTGATGGTGACATGCCCCACCTTAAAAGCCATGTGTTGAACATAGTAGAGTCACCATAAGTCTGGAGCTTTGAATAACTTTGTGCAGTAGATCATCATCTCCCTCTCTCACCCCAGAAATGTTGGGAGATAATGTTGGGTCTTGCATGTTCCTGCATGTCCTGTGAGCACAGGCATTGGCTGCCTTTGTTTCAGACTATCTTTTCAAGGATATTGGTATAATAGCAGCTTTAGAAAACAGTGCTACTATTTCCCTTAGAAACAAAGGGAATGTTTCTTTATTGACCAGTATAATAAAGGCAACATCCCCCTCTGGGGCAAAAGGCATTTTACTTGCAGCTCTCTATAAAAGATTGGGGTTTCCTAAATTCAAGGATCCTTAGCTTTGACTCAAGCCCACTCCATACGCAGAGTTCACTTGGGAGTCTGCATGTTGCCCCTGTAAGACTTGGGGACATGAAGCTTACTTACCCTGTTGCTGTGGCATGAGTAATAAAGTCACTTGTCTCTAACCCAGATATTTAGTGTCTTCTGTGCGAGCTTCCATGAAACTCGTGAAAGTTACTCCAGGCTAGCTTGAGAGTCAGGTAAGACCTTAGATATTCACTGTTCTTGATGCCCACTCACTCTCCCACCCCAGAAAACCCCTGGACTCTATGTGAGCAAACCATTACATTTTGAGTCTGTATTTTACAGCCTTAACCAATACAGTGGCAGTCACATTTTTATTGGAAAATCCATAAGATATTAGAATAAATTACTTATTTTTATCAAATAAGGTAATAAAAATAAAGGATATGAATCAGATAAACAAGGAATTGAATTAGACATTTTCAAAATGTACCACAGTATACACTAGTCCTATCCAATATCTGGTGAAAATAATGTTCTATATTCAAATATGTTTGCAATACACTCACTGTTTAAATCATTCCCCTCCCTCCCTGGAGAGTCACAATGCACAGAAGTTTATTAAAGATACTGGGGAATCCTGTAGCAAAGAAAATTATTTGCATTATTTAGCCAACAGTATTTCCTAAATTTTTTCAACGTAACCTCTATTGACACTCACAGAAATAACAGTTCCATGAAATACATGGGGGAAATGCAGGGCTAGATCATTTCCAAAATCCCTTTATGCATCTATGATTCAAGTGTCTGAAAAACAAGTAAGAAACACATTTCTTCATTCATTAGACAAGTGTGAGTATATTCAATGCTTCTTAAACTTTAACGTACACCTGGAAAGCTTGTTAAAATGCAGATTCAGACGGTCTGTGTAAGACCTGATACTCTGCATTACTAACAAGTTGCTAGGTTATATCAACACCACAGGTCCATAGACCATTTTTCAAGTAGCAAGGATCTAGACCAGTGATGGCGAACCTATGAACTCATTTTTTTGGTTGATTTTTCTTTGTTAAATGGCATTTAAATATATAAAATAAATATCAAAAATATAAGTCTTTGTTTTACTATGGTTGCAAATATCAAAAAATTTCTATATGTGACACGGCACCAGAGTTAAGTTAGGGTTTTTCAAAATGCTGACACGCCGAGCTCAAAAGGTTCGCCATCACTGATCTAGACAATATAGGATCTGAAAAAAATAATAGTCACACTTAAACAATGATCGTTTTAAGGCATATAGGAAATTGGTAGATAAGGATATATTACTGCGCATAAGTTTTTATTACTAGTACATATTTAAAAGGCCAATTTTGGGGCTTCATATTAGACAACTTGAGGTGATTGCAGAATTTCTCACCATCACCTGATGAGTTAAGGGACAAGTTTACTTACTAGAAAAATGTATCAGTTTAGGATTCTGCATCATCATGTAGCCCATTCCCAATTTAAATGTTTGAACACAGAGTCAGGATCTTCCATAAAGACTGACAGCCGTGGCCAGTGTTGTACAGTGGTTAGAGTGTTGGCCCATGCACCAACAGGTCTCAGGTTCAATTCCTAGGCAAGGGTACATACCTGGGTTGCAGATTTGATCCCAGGCTCTGGTCAGGGCTCATGCGAGAGGCAACCAATCAGTGTTTCTCACATTGATATTTATCTCTGTCTCTCCTTGCCACTCTCTCTGAAAAAACAATGGAAAAAATATCTTCAGGTGAGGATTAACAAAACAAAACAAACAAAAAAAAAGACACTGACAAATAGTTTGTGATTTAACCCAGAGGAAAGGATTAATCTCATCAGATTGTTACCTCTATGGTCTGGATTAAAGATGATTAAACATTTTTCTCTCCAGAAAATTTTTTTCTTTCTTTTTTCCTAGCTCAGATTTGAACTTCCGGAGCCTATGCTTTAAGAATCACTTCCCCATTTTGCTCTAACAGTTCCATAGCAGACTTTTTCAACAAAATACAAAGGCATGTGAGATCAGGTAGAAGGGTTATAATGAGATGAGTTTACAGGAGCATAAAAACTTATTATTAGCAAAGTTACTTCCAACAGTAAAAAAAAAAAAAAAAGTTTGGCATGTGCTAATTAAGGAATTTGATATGTGTGAATTTGTTTCCAATTAGGAGTTCTGAGTCCAATAATGAATTCTTTGAACCTGTTTCCAAAGTAACATATTTGGTTCTATAATTAAATATCATACCAATCCCTAAATAAAAATAACTTGCAATCTTCATGATAGTGAGAGGAACAATGTAAAAAAGATACACTGCAAGCTCTCAATGGGAAAATTAAAAAAACATTTCGCCCAGTATGTGTTGCTCAGTGGTTGAGTGTCAACCCCAGAGGTCACTGGTTCAATTTCCGGTCAGGGCACATGACTAGGTTTTGGGAGTTTGAGATGTGCAGGAGGCAGCCGATCAATGACATTTCTCTCTCATTGATGTTTCTATCTCTCTATCCCTCTCACTTCCTCTCTCTCCCTAAAAATACATAAAAACATATTTTTTTTTCTTTTTTTTTTAATTAAATCTTTATTGTTCAGATTATTACATTTGTTCCTCTTTTTTTCCCCCCATAACTCCCCTCCTTCCAGCTCCCACCCCACCCTCCGCCCTCACTCCCCACCCACTGTCCTCATCCATAGGTGCACGATTTTTGTCCAGTCTCTTCCCGCATCTCCCACACCCCTTTTCCCCCCAAGAATAGTTAGTCCGTTCCCTTTCTATGTCCCTGATTCTATTATAATCACCAGTTCATTCTGTACATCAGGTTATTTATTCACTTGATTCTTAGATTCACTTGTTGATAGATGCATATTTGTTGTTCATAATTTGTATCTTTACCTTTTTCTTCTTCTTCCTCTTCTTAAAGGATACCTTTCAGCATTTCATATAATACTGGTTTGGTGGTGATGAACTCCTTTAGCTTTTCCTTATCTGTGAAGCTCTTTATCTGACCTTCAATTCTGAATGATAGCTTTGCTGGATAAAGTAATCTTGGTTGTAGGTTCTTGCTATTCATCACTTTGAATATTTCTTGCCACTCCCTTCTGGCCTGCAAAGTTTCTGTTGAGAAATCAGCTGACAGTCGTATGGGTATTCCCTTGTAGGTAACTGAGTTTCTTTCTCTTGCTGCTTTTAAGATTCTCTCTTTGTCTTTTGCTCTTGGCATTTTAATTATGATGTGTCTTGGTGTGGTCCTCTTTGGATTCCTTTTGTTTGGGGTTCTCTGCGCTTCCTGGACTTGTAAGTCTATTTCTTTCACCAGGTGGGGGAAGTTTTCTGTCATTATTTCTTCAAATAGGTTTTCAATATCTTGCTCTCTCTCATCTTCTGGTACCCCTATAATTCTGATGTTGGTACGTTTGAAGCTGTCCCAGAGGCTCCTTACACTATCTTCGTATTTTTGGGTTCTTTTTTCATTTTGCTTTTCCGGTTGGGTGTTTCTCGCTTCTTCGCATTTCGAATCTTTGACTTGATTCTTGCGCTCCTCTGGTCTGCTGTTGGGAGTCTGTATAATATTCTTTATTTCAGTCAGTGTATGCTTACTTTCTAGATGGTCCTTTATCACACCATCGAGGGTCTCATTAGATTTCCTGTACATCTCATCAAGTTTATCGACAGACTCTAGAAGCCTCTTGAGAGACCTCAAAAGTGTGGTTCTGAACTCAATATCCTCCCTTGATAGTTTTGTCCTGTTTCTTTGTCTCCACATTTTTTACGCTTTCTTGGTACACCCCCTAGTGGTCTTTGTGCACAGTCTTGTTGTAGTTAAGCCTTGATTGTTGTAGTTAATACTAGAGGGATTTGACCTCCAGGCCGACTTGCTGTGTTAATCAGCTGTGTCTGCAGTAGAAGAACTTGTGTCCTCTAGGGAGGTGCTAATCTAGCCTTTGTTTGAGGCTATCTGGCAAATGCCTCTGTGCAGGGCTTGGGCGGGGCGGGTCCCACGGGATCAACAGGGCAGAGGAGGGAGCAGTTATGGCTGCTCTCAGTCCATCCCCAGGGGCTCTGCCTCTCTGTCCCAGCAACCGCTGCAAACCTCGGAGGGACCGTAGCCAGACAGTCCTGCTTCTCCCGTTTGAGTCTGGGTCCCTAGAGACTCGCCCGGGTCTGGGGCTCAGAGTCTGAGGCTCCCTCCGGATTGAAACAGACAACCTCGCCCTCAGCCACCAGCCCGCGCCGCGCGCACTCCGCACCTTAGTATTTTACTTCAGCACTGCGCCTCCTCTGATTCTCGGTTCCTCCTAGTTGTAGAACTTCCACTCAGCCAGCCTTCCTGTGGTTCTGGATGATGTCCGTTCCGTCTTTTAGTTGTATTTTTGAAGTGGTTGTTTGAGGCAGCAAACTCCGGCGTTAACCTATGCCGCCATCTTGGTTTTCCCCTCTAAAAACATATTTTTAAAAAATTTAAATTATAAGAATCTGGGGAAATTGATGATATAACATGTGAAAAAATAATAAACAAGGTCTGCTTTTCTTTTAAGTAGATGGTAAGAAAATGAAAGCAGTTTAGAATGTGGAATGATAAAGCATAAATGTATTTTTCTATCATTTTGATTTCAGCTAATTTTATATTTCCACTATTAGTAGACATTATGTTATTTAAAATAAGTCTGTTAAAACAGCTCTTGCTGATGGCTCTGTGGAAACAGTACTAGTTATGTCAATGGGACTTGGAAAAATACCATGCTTTAATTTTGTTAACATGTTGGAGTGGGAGGAATGTTGATTGACCAGAACTTTCCATCATTGTAGTATATAAGACTAAGCTATACACAAGGAACACATAAGAAATTCAGCAGGAAACAGATGGCACACAAAAAGTGAACAGTTGAGAAAGGTTTAATAGACTATTTACAGAAGTGTGGGCAGGGTGTAGGGAAACCAATAATGTTAGGGCAGTTCCTGTGGGGGTAGTAAGCAAGGAGCTGTTGTCAACTTTGGGCTTGAAGGAACAAAGATGGAGCAGTCCTGGGACCCAGGCTGGGCAGCTGATTGGAAAGGGCCACCGAAGAAGAGAGGCAGCTAAAGCACAGAATCCTGGCTTGGGGAGCCTGAGGAATAGATACCCCAACCTCGCATGCTTCCTGTCCTCTCATCCCCGCTGATGCATCCTAATCGTAGATCCCAACCAAAGCCAAAGGGAGCTGGGTGGTGCATGTCAGCTTCCCAAGCCCACAGCAGGAATGCAGACGGTGGTCCAGGGATCTGAAGGGGTAAGTGGAAGAGAGTAGACAAGGGGCTAGACCACAGGGCAGAAACAGGATCTACACAGGTTCACATGAGAGCATGCTAAGTGCTTCAGGCTAATGCTAATGCTGAAAATATGACTAACGGCATTTCTGAAAACTTGGAGCATTGCATCAATACATTTATTTCTCCTCGTGTGCAAGAATGCCCATGCTGTGTTTGCTTGGCTGAAATAAATTGTTCCAAGACATCCTGCACTCTCCTTTGCATTAATAGCAAGGGCTAATGAATCTGAAAATAAGGAGAACCTCGGTCAGACCTTTGTTTTAAAAATCTCTCCTGATCAGTAGGTATGTGTATGTATTAAACATCCTTATTCCCTCATTGCAACTTCCTTGACTTCCAAATTTCCCCCCAAAAGATACTTTTTTTGCTAGAAGTGTAAATTAATGGTGATGATGATGATGATAATGATAGTTATCGCTTATTGAATGCTTACTATGTGTCAAAGCACCTATGAGTTAGGTACCATTATTGTCTCTATTTTAACATTGTGTGGGTGAAGAATTGAGGCTAAAGGAAGTTCATTAACTTCTTCATGTCACATCATCAAAAATAAATGACTGGTGTTGGAGAAATTAGATCACAGAGTCCCAAATTTTAAGCACAATGTTCTCTCTCTCTCTCTCTCTCTCTCTCTCTCTCTCTCTCCCTCCCTCCCTCCCTCCCTCCTTCCCTCCCTCTTTCTCTCCAGTGCATTATGCACTGCACTTTTTTAAATATTGGAAAGGATAATTGGTGTTCTTTAACATTATTGAAAATTTAAATTCTTTATTGTTGAAAAATATTACATATGTCTCCTTTTCCCCCCATTGACCTCTCCTCGGCTGTTCCCACCCCCCAGCACATGCCCTCACCCTCCTATTGTCTGTGTCCATTAGGTATGCTTATCTGCATGCATACAAGTCCTTTGGTTGATCACTTACACACACACACACACACACACACACACACACACACTCCTACCCTCCCCTGCCTTCCCTCCAAGGTTTGAAGGTCTGTTTGTTGCTTCTATGTCTCTGGATATACTTTTGTTCATCAGTTTATGTTGTTCATTATATTCCACAAATGAGTGGAATCATGTGATATTTATCTTTCTCTGACTGGCTTATTTCACTTAGCATAATGTTCTCCAGGTCCATCCAAGCTGTTGCAATGTTCTTTAATATTTTTGCTTGAAAACTAACCAAATAAAATTCAAGACAGCCAAAGATGGAGAAAGAATATCAGAAAAGATATCAGAGGCAAGGTGAACTGAAGGGAACTGTCAGAATGAGGAAGGTTCTATGTTGATCTGTTTACTTGCTGGCTTCTGCCATTCACACATGTTCTCTCTTCTGTGCTTTTCTATCTAAACTGGAATATTTGTCCTTCCCTTTCCTAAATGACTTCAGGGAGTACTTGGGAGCCACGCTTGATCATTTTGTTGAATCTATATGGAAAGCCCTACATACAAAGCTCTAATCGAATGGTTTTGCCACAGGCCTCACACTTGTCCCAGGTCAGCTTTGTTCAGTGAAATTCTGAGAGATGTGAAGCAATTGTGTAATGTGCATATGGCACACTGCATCTGACAGTGTAAAGTGGCTTTACTAACATTTAAGCTGCTTTTGTAAAAATACTGGCCAACCAAACCCACCAAATAAAGTATTTATAGACTTCAATGTTCAAAACATTATCAAGAAATAAATACAATTCTCACTTTGGAATATCAAGGGATAAATAGACAATTATAGATTATTGAGCCTTGATACTTCTCCAACTCTGGACTGCTTGGCCCATTTTTCTATTTATCAGATGATAGTTCAGAAAAATATATATAAATGGAACCCTTTACTGAGCTAATGTAATGACTTGTTAACAGTTTTGACAAAAAGGTTGGGGATGAATATAAAATGTTTATGTAAGATGACATATTGAGGTTAACAGTGGGATTCAATTATCCATGATATCCATTAGCATGGAAGGCTAAGATGTTGTTATAAATTTCCTCAAGCTTGGACCGCCCTATAGTTAAGCCATATTTAGCAAAAGAGAAAGAATTCATTGGCTCCAAATTGATCTGATTTGCCTCGTAGTTGTGTGCCAGTCTGTGCTAGTGCAGATGTGTGAATTGTAGGCTGCTGAAGACGATCTTGTTATATCCCTCATCTTCGCCACATGCTAGAAGGACTTTATCAGGGCTGGACCTGGACTTCCAAAATAGCTTTCTGTAGTGCTTGTCCATTGTTTTGCCTCTCTGATATCTACTCCCTTTTTACCCAGATTACATCAAATTTCTTTTGGAAATCTACCCCATCCCAAATCTCAGATCATGTGGTTTGAGATGGATCACGTGACCCATGCTCAGGCACTAAATGCGCTAAATTTCCTTAGCCATGTTGATTGGTTCAGTGGTGGGCTCATGAACCAGGCCTGCCCTAGCATGAAAATTCCAATCTTCTGGGCACGATGTTTTGTTTAGAGATGGGCATAAACCCAAATTAGTCCAATCACAGTTCGTTTAGAGTGTTAAGAAGTTACACTGAAAAAAAAAAGTCTTTTCTGGTAGAATGACTAGCATAACAATCATATAATCTTATTGTTATAGGGCACCTGTATGGTGTTCAAAAATAAAGTCCATGGATGTAATGCAGACAAAGCTGAGAAACCAACCACTAATAATGCTATTTGAGCCCCTGGACCACACCATGCCTGAAGATATGAGTATTGGATTTTCAGTGATATTTGTTAATTTATCCTTCTTTTTGCTTAAATGAGTTTAGATACCAGGTAGAGTTTCCTGTTATATGCAACAAGAGAGTTTTAAATAATCCATCTTCTAACTACATTTAGTCTCACATTCCAGTTCTAGAAAAATCCTACTATTGATCTTCTTTTTTTGACCTAACATCCTCCTTTTAAAGAACATTTGACAATGAATCTTCAGCGCTTAGCCTGATAGGCACCATCTAGTCTCTGCCTTACCTTGACTGGAGCAGGTAAGTTGCTTAGCAGCATGAGGCCAGTTGGGAGAAGAACAAACAAGGCCCGCGGGCCATAGTTTGCCCACGGCTGATCTAGTCTCTGCCTTACCTTGACTGGAGCAGGTAAATTGCTTAGCAGCATGAGGCCAGTTGGGAGAAGAACAAACAGGATCTCAACAGAAGTAATCAGAGGCCTGTGGCCTGCTTGGGAGAGGACAATTGTGGTGTCTGAGAACAGTGCCCTGAAGTCATTTCTAAAATCAGGAGTAAAATAAACATGGACAATTGAAGATAATAACAAATATTTCAGAAATATCATTCTGGGAAATCTGAGTCATCAAAAGGAATAGCAGTGACACTGAAGCTGAAGTGCTAGGTGAGTTTCCCTCAGTCCACTAGTTCTGCCTGGTAGCCATGTGGTTGGGCCACCAAAGCTCCCTCTGGAAAGCAAATCACCCTGTTGATATTTACTTAAGATGTCCTCAGATGGTCCCAAGTCTGTCACACGAGTCCTTCAGTAGCTTCAGCTGGAGAAACAGAGGCAGAGAAACAAGGAAGCTGCAAACAGGTGCAGCCCACTTTCCAGCCCTGGAGTGGGGTTGTATGCATTGGCTTGGAAACCAACCTAGATCTGGGCTTAAGTCCCAGATCCACCACCAGCTAGTGATATGACCTTCAGCAAGTGTTAAACTGTCTAAGCTTCAGTCATCTCATCCACAAAGTAGTTCTTTTCTCAGAAGTAATTGTGAGGATTAATTGAGAAAGGTGTGTAAAATGCTTAGCACAGAGTACTCAATACATACTATCTCTCAGTACACCCATGTACTACAGATAAGCTGGATATACTGCTTCCTGTACATAGCCGGTATTCCCCATCTGTATACATTCTATTTTCTACCCTTATGTTTCCCTACTGAAATTCTACCCACCCATTAAGATTTAATTCAAAAGTCATCGTTTCTATGAAGGCTTCCTTTTCAACTAGATGGAATCTTTCCTTCAGAGCTAGCTCTTCATAACAGCTAGAAACCACATTAAAAATACATTTTTAGAAACCACATGGAAATCTATTAAAAATATTGATGTCTGGGCCCCTATCCCAACAATTCTGACTTAATTGGTCTGGGGTGATGTTCAAGCATCAATATATTTAAAAAGCTCCCTAGGTGATTCTAATGTGCAACCAAGATTTAGAACTACCAAGGGTTGAATATGTTCTTAAATAATATTTATCAACGAATTCAAGCTAAGATATTAATGGCTTAAAGTTTTAATGGACTAACCTTTAGAATACTTGCATTTTTATTAAAAGCAATGCAATACTATGCCCAACAATACAAAGGTCAATGAGATTTTTTAAATGTCTACCTAAAAGAAGGAATCATAATTTAACTAGGGAGACATTTATGAAGCTGGGAGCATAGAATGCGATATATGAGTGGTATGCTAGAAATATATTTAAAGTATTTTGGGAGCATGAAGGCAAAAAGCCCAATTATTTGGACATGGCAGAAGAAGAAGAGAAAAAGAACTTCATAATATGAGTGATGTGGAGCTGAGTGTTGAAAGGTGAAAACAGGTTTGCAAGGTCAGGGTTGGGGAGACTTTCCAGGCTATAGATGGTGGTATCAAAATGCATGGCTCATTCTAATTCATACAACTTCCTAACTCAAAGAATGAATTGCTAATAGAAAAATACTGCAACTCTAGCTGCCTAGGTCTTAGTTGTAGGAAGATGAGAGGATGTTTTGGAGGCAGGAGGACTATTTTCCAAATCTATAGTAGTTGCAATGGACTAACTCCCAACTTGAGTTTAAAGAGAGACAGAGGTGATAGGAAGGACAGATGTGACACTGTGACATGTTTCAGGGTAACTGCACCAAAAGAGAGACAGAGGTGATAGGAAGGACAGATGTGACATGTTTCAGGGTAACTGCACCTGGAACTGGAATGCCCCCAAGCATTCATTCACCTCCTTTTTTCCCTGTTCCTCTCTGGATATCAATTTCATTGCTGCAGTCTTGCATCATCCACACTGCCCATGGCTGATGTCAATTCCTGAATTCACAGATTCTCAGCTCTTTCACCAGTGGAAGCATTTTGACTAACTTGAATGAGGCTATCTCCACAACTAGACCAAGCACTAAGGCAAGATATGGAGGACTCTGATTAATCTAAGTTGTGTCAGGTGCCCATCTCTGTCTAATTACTATGGCCAGGAAGCAGAGTCAATAGGGAGATGTCAGCTTCCTTTTAAATAAAGCCTGTGGTTAAAATAAGCATTTCTTAGAAGACAGGAGGTGCATGCTGCTTGTAAAAGAATAGAAGATTCCTGGGCAGATCTTAGAGATAAATCTCCACCACTGTCCCTCTCTTGGCCACCTAACTCTCTCATACACTTTAGGTAATTTCCCCAAAACCACTGTGGTTGATTGATTGCAAAAATGGCTCCCATCCCCCACCTTGCCCCTTACTCATGCCCTTTGCAATGTGACTTTGCAGCAACTTCCATCAAGAGGTAGGGTCTAGCCCTTGCAGGTGCTCAATGGTTAGACCATCAGCCCTCGGACCGAAGGGTCAAGGGTTTGATTTCCAGTCAAGAGCATGTGCTTCGGTTGCAGGTTCAATCCCCCACCCCAGTGGGATGCATGCGGGGGCAACCAATCAATGTGTCTCTCTCATGTTGATGTTTCTCTCTCTCTACTCCCTCCTGCCTCCCTTCCACTATGTCTAAAAATCAATGGAAAAAATATCCTTGGGTGAGGATTAAAAAAAAAAAAAAAGAGGAAGAGTCCATTTCCCCACTACAGTGGGGCCTTGACTTACAAGTGTCCCGACTAACGAATTTTCCGAGATACGAGCCGTCTCTCGGCCGATTTTTTGCTTTGAGTTGCGAGCTAAAATTCGGGTTACGAGCCAGCTTCAGATACCCCACCGCTAGTTGGCGCAGCGAACGTTACAGTGAACGCCACAACATCAGCCCAGCATCACGTGTCTCACTCGTTCACTTTAAGATTTGACATACGAGTAATTTGAGTTACGAGCTCCGTCACGGAACGAATTAAACTCGTAAGTCAAGGCCCCATTGTATTTGAATTTGGGCTGGCCTGTAACTTGCTATGGCGATATAATAGGCCAGAAGTAACAGGGCTAGTTTTGAGCCTAGGCTTCTGTTGTTTCCATTAGAACCCTACCACCATTAGAACAAGCTCAGGCTAGTCTGATGGAGGATGAAAAACTCTGGAGGCAGATCATGTTGGGTGAGGTCATTTTAGACCAGGCAGCCCCCAGCCAACTCACCAGCTGAGTCATAGACGCATGAGTGAGCTCAGCCAAGATCAGTCAAGCCTAGCCAAGACTGAAGGATTACCCAACCAACCCACAAACTCATGAACTAAATAAATGGTTGTTGTTTTAAGCCACTGGATTTTGTGGTTGCATGTTCATAAAATTTTTGAAGAGATAGATAACCAATATAGCCTCCAGATTACAAATGCAATAATCCCACATATAAACACAGATATATCCAGCCCACCTCAATGGCTGATTGTCCAGTATCACAGAGTGATGTCTGTTCCTGTCCATTAGGTACAAATGTGACTTTTCTGATATTAATATTTAATGTGGCATAAAATTAGAATGATGCCACTCAAACAAAGCTTCCCATTTAGAAATGAGAGATAGGGAAGCCACATGCAAGGGCAAATGCTACACACAGTACTGATCTTTGCTATTGATCCTTGCTCCAATTGCTTTTGGGAGTTGCCCTTAGGAATTATATCTATGTGGCCTTGGTAAGAGGTGGATTCCAGCATTCCTCATGCCCACTCCCCCCACCCCACCCCAATCCCCCTCACCAAAAAAAAAAAAATCCTTCTTGTCAGGGATAATAAGATAAATGATGACTTTGGTAGGTTTCATTGTTGAATCATTTCCCTGGCAGTATGCTGAGTTCTTTAATTGGCCAATCTGGTAGCTCAGGTTCTGCCAGCTGGGAAATCTTCCTCCTCCATTATCTTTAGCAGCAACCTCGAGAGAAGGGACAGAGGCTTTGGGAAGTTTGGACATTTTAACCACTCAGCTCACCTACAATTGTTGTAGATCTAGAGGCTTAAGGGTTTTCCTAGGGCCTACACAGTCACTGGCTCCTGTGTTCAGATTTGACATTTCTCTGGCAATATCATAACTGCTCATTAACCAGCACCAGAAATGTAGTCCAGACTGATATTTGAACTAAACATCACTGTCACTTTTTCCTCCTTGCCTCTATCTGCCCTGTCTTAGTTTAAAGTAGCAGATCTTGCCTTAGCCAGTTTGGCTCAGTGGATAGAGTGTTGGCCTGTGGACAAAGGGTTCCAGGTTCAATTCCGGTCAAGGGCACGGCTCCTCGTTGGCTGGGTCTTGGTTGGGGCTCATGCAGGAGGCAACCAATTGATGTGTTTCTCTCACATCGATGTTTCTCTCTGTCCCTCCCTCTCTCTTCCACTCTCTCTAAAAATCAATGGAAAAAATATCCTTGGGTGAGGATTAACAATAATTAAGTAAGTAAATAAATAATAAAGGATCAGAGAGATGGGAAACTGCCCCACTGTGCTCCCCGCAAATAAATAAATAAATAAATAAAGTATTAGATCTCCGCCTCTGTCTCCGGGTAAGGGAGCCAAAACTAACCTCTCCTTTCACCCCAGCTAACACTTGGGAGGGCTAGTGAAATCAGACTTCCCAATTCCCCGGAGCTTTTCCCAGGATTCCACTTTAGCTTGGGCTGAGAAATGGACTTGTGCAACTTGCATCAATGTGAGACCTTCAGCAGAACAGGACTACTGCTGAGGGATAGAATGGGATTCTCCTAACACAGCCATTTCTCTCTCCTGAAGGTCTGCCTTTAACACGGCCAAAGCACATCTTTCTCTCGCAGCACCATACTGAATGTCCTAAGAGCTAGCTTCCTCACTCTACTAGCGTGACATTTTTCTACCACATCCTTCAACATCCTTCATAGATAGACATCTTTTGGATTCCAAAAGACCACGGGCAACAGTCTAACCAATAACTTCAAATGTGCTTCACAGCCCAGGGTTTGAACCACATGCTTGGAAGCCTTTTCCCGAGGAAGCAGGGTACACTCACATTCTGGGAAAACGAAAGAAATCCCTGACTCCTAAGACTCCACATAGAACACTGCTCCTCTAGGGTTGCCAACTCTGATTGATGGGTGGGGCTGCTTTCAGTGCTGCCTTGAGAGGGACTCTGAGGCCACGTCTGGGCTCATGAGAAAGAATGTCATGATTAATTAGTTGTGTCTGCAAAGGTCAAGAGAGAGAAGAGTAACAAGACATATGTCATGTTTCCCCATCTTTGTTCTTTACCAATTAGGCGTAAGATCAGGTCTGCTAGGTGGCTTTGTCTTTGCAAAGAATTTGAGAATTTGATAAGCATTTGAAATAAAATTTAAGAAGAGCCTAAGATGAAAAATAACCACCTAAAATTCCAAGTAGAATACCTTCACTTGTTGGTAAATTAGTTCATTTGTAGATATAAATCAACATTGTTTACAGAAACATGTGCTTGCCCTCCAAATTGCCCCAGACTTAAGGTTATACATCTCTTTCTTTTTAAAATAAAAAGTCAGATAATAACTGAACACTTTATATGCCATAAAAAATAATCTCATCATTTTTTGAGGCTCAGATATAATACCTGCTCTGCCTATATCTCATTCTTGTGAAAATTAGATATACTTTGAAACCTTTAAAATAATGTATGAAAGTTATTTTTACTGTTTTCCACTTTGAAAACTGTAATACTCTATCTAAATTATTTTTGCTATCACGCACTTTTTAAATTTATTTTGGCTACTTAACATTGATCCTTCTTCCCAGAGTCTACTATCTCTCTCCTTTGGGGGTTGTCCTTGGGCACTGGGAGTGTGACCTTGGCGGGAGGGTGAGTCCAATACTCCCATCCACAGAAAGTAGGGCAAGGGTGGAGGCATCAGATCCTGCTTCCTCTCATTTCTGAAATTGCCAATGTGCAGGCCTGTGAGAAAGCTCATCAGAACTGGATGCTTGCTTCTGAGATATTGGCTCTAGAATATGAGTGGAGGTCAGCAGCAGCAATAGATGTGGCCCATGCCTTATGGTGGCCTTGACCTGATTCTAACTTGACCATTCCTAGGGGTGACCAAGGCAGTGCCTCCTGATGCCTTTCTTCCCTCCCTGTCTTCTGTCCATTTTCTAAGTCACATTTTCCATCTCCCCGTGCAACTCTCCAGTATCCAGTATCTTCTATGAAATATAAAATATTTTCTATTTTAATGTATTTATTCCAGTAATTTCTGATACAAACAGAAGCCCTGGGTGATGCCATACCTGATAGGAGAAATGAATATGGACCTTGTGTCTGTGTCTTGTGCACTGAGCTGGAAATGTAGCAGGTGCTCAGAAAATAACTGTTGAATAAATGCAAGTAAGAAATAGAATGACCTCTGACCTCTGAACTCTAATCAGCCACGTGCTGATCCCATCACAGCCCCAGACAACACGTCTGAGGTCAAGGCAGGAAGAGCCAGGCCCATTGCGTCCGCCTTCTTGGATAAAGGACATAAATCTTTCCCAGAAACCATTGCCCTGGCATCTTCTGCTTACTCTTCTTTCACCGCTCCCAGCTGCCATGGAGGTTGGGAATCACATATCCCACTTGGAACTGGGTCCTTTGTGGCCACCAACAGATATGGAGTTCTATTAGTAAGGAAGAATTGGGCAGACAAATAGTGATGTCTGCCAGAAAAAAAAATCTACTACAAAAGAGACAATAATCATGGCCCTCTGAGAGTTAGAAACCATGGGAATCTGGACCACAAAGGAAGCGGGAAACCTTCCTAATGAACACGAGCCTTGGTCCCCATGGTGCACTCCCTCGGCCCCGTGCCAAGCAAGAGGAAATGCTAAGTCTGAATATGGGGCCCTCCTCTCTGATACACACACGTAAGCTCTGGCTGGAGAGGTGGACTGACTTCTTCAGAGGAACCAGGATTACTGTAGGTCGCCCAAAGGTTTGTACCTGGAGGCAGAGATGGCCCTAAACTGCCCAGAATGAGCGGCTCCAGGCTGTAACGTGTTTTCCTGCTGCGGCTATGCTGGCCAAGCGTTCCAAACCCTGCCAACAATCCTGCTAAATCCTTCCTGACAGCCTTACAAGGGCTGCCACAGAGTCCTGACCCCGCCCTGGCCTGGCCCCCTCAGGATAGATGGTCCCAGGAGACCCCACTAACCCAGCAATGACCCTTGCCACTCTGACCTCTCCCGAGCTCCCAGCCTTTGACCGCAAGAGCTAAACAGTCCCATACTCTGCCTGGAGGAAGCCCCAAACACTGAGCCCAGGGGGCAGCTAATTGGTTTTTTACAAGCCTAAGATAATTCAGACATTTAAATATTGATGTTCATTTCTGGGCAGCTATAAACACAAAAGGGGGAAAAGAGCATGTTTAACTGCTTCCTCCCATTGGGTCTCACCGTGATAATGGTCTTTAATCAATAAGCCAAGCTTTCTAAAGAGGGGACTCATTTGCATTAAAAGGGATGTTCAATGTATTCTCTCCTATTGTGACAGAATGGTCCATCCACTCGGTGGATACTCTGTTCGCCCAGCACACCCACCTTTGGGGGCTGCAGGAATCTGGAGCAGAGGGCTGAAGGAAGAATAAAAGCAGATTACATTCAGCACCCAGAGAAGCATTTCCCAGTAGCTGATGAGACCCTGGTATTCAACTCCAGAGCAAGGGTGGGAGGTGCCCACTACCTTTCTCTCCCTGAGCCACAGCCATCAGGGGGGCACAGGTGAGGACTTAAGATACCAGGGGCAAAACATTGGAGTTGACATGTCCAAGAGGGACAGGGAGCCATTTCTAGCCCTCTCCCAATCCTGCTTACCTCCTCCACAAAGTACTTGTCTTGTCAGGCCCTCAAAATGCACTTATCCGTATGTCCCTGACATCTGCTCATTTTTTTCTTTTACTGTTTTGCATTATATCTTGAAAAGGCCCATTGACAAGCAGACAATGATTTTTTTCCAACTCTGATACTTCTGTGTTCACATGTATTTAACTGTTACCATCAAAAGGATAATAACCCACCCATAGCATCTGCTTCTTTCTTAATCAGGATCAGGGAGTACTATTAAGATGTAGAAACAATGTTAATAGAGACAGTATCCTTTGGTTCAATTGAAACACCATTAATACTACAGTATAGGCCATAGAATCACAATTTGCTAATTTATGCATAGTTGAAAGATGATTTCTCATAGGCTCTTAGGTTAATGGGTACCTTATGCTATATTTATATAGGTTCTCATATTACTACTCTATATTCTAGACTTTTTGAGAGTAGTAGTAATCTCTTCATTATTCTGGGATCCTCAAATCACATTTTCACTTTTAGTAGAAATAAAATATTGATAGAAAACATAGTTTCTTTCCTTTTTATCTTCACTGACCCCCTTTATAAATGACTAACTGGGCATCAAGAAAATAACAGTGCCTAGGAAACTATGACACATCCCAGTGAATCCTGGTTTCAGGGATGTAAAAGTGTGAAAATATGAGTATATCAAATCAGCGAATCACTTACATTCCTGTCCACCAAACGTTGGACTCAAGAAGAAATACAGAGACACAGGCCAGACCACTACTAACCTTCCTCTCTCATTTCCTTCTCTCCACAATCCTCTAGGCCAGTGGTCAGCAAACTGATTAGTCAACAGAGCCAAATATCAACAGTACAACGATTGAAATTTCTTTTGAGAGCCAAATTTTTTAAACTTAAACTATATAGGTAGATACATTGTTATTAACTTAATGAGGGTACTCCTGAGCTGGCCTTTGCTAAAAACGTCCTCAATCTGATTGAGGTA
>NW_005360124.1:5373351-5385329 GCF_000412655.1 Myotis brandtii | reverse complement strand
TTGTCATTGCATCCTCCTGCTACCCCAGGGCAGCAAGCTTCACCATCTAGCTTCCCCTGCCCATGGAGGAAACTCATCCATTCAGCCATATCTAGCTCTTGACACGAGTATACAAAGAATTTGGAAAGTCCTTTCTGTTTCAACCAAACCTGGCTTTCCAGACTACACTGACTGTGACAAAATCCTTTTGGGTATCAGAAATTGAATATTAGTTCTTTTTTTTCCTCTTTAAACCACTTCTATGAAAATCTTAAACTTCTAGGAAGCATGCTTTTTGGATGCCTCTGGCAGAATGCTGACTGTGACAAAATCCTTTTGGGTATCAGAAATTGAATATTAGCTCTTTTTTTCCCTTTTTAAACCACTTCTATAAAAATCCTAAACTTCTAGGAAGCATGCTTTTGGATGTCTCTGGCAGAATGGGAGGAGCTCAGTTTAAGAAAATACAAAACAAATAAAAATCAAAGCACATTAAAAATTATACCTTGTTTCAATTTCCCCTCCCCACAAGGCCTACCATGGAGCAATGGGCAAAATCGACCTGTAATAAATTCTAGCAGAAAAACAAAGAATGAAAATATTTCTACTTGTTCCCACAGACTTTTTGTGTGAGTACCACTGAAGGCAGAATTTGTATCATTGACTTTCTTGGCAATTTTCCACCCCCCTCCCCCCAAAATAAATAAATAAATAAGATCTAATTTTCAAGGGACCCAACTGTGGATGTTGACTTAGTAGTTGACCTTTTTGCCATTTTCAAGTTGATAATATCTCTCCCACCAAAAATAACTCTGGAGCCTTAGACAAGTTTGTAGTTCTCTGTGTTGTAATCTTGGGATGAGGAGCAAATATATAATATTTTCAATTTTAATATCTCATTGGCAGAATAGAGATTACAAATGAAATTTTTATTATCTTATATAAATATCTCTTTTTTAAACCATTATTTTGGAGCATTCCAAAAGATAAATTCCAGGGGCAGGATTATAATGTAGAGGTTTTGTGCTACTGCTGAGGCCTTTTCATCATTGCATTTTTAACAAGAAACTTTATTGAGATTCCCAGTGAGGTGATAGGAGTGGTTTCTCTGTCCAAGACTTAGCTAGATGCATGAGAAACAATTATCTATAAGGGCCGTTCTCCTGGCTTGCCTGTCTTTTGTCAGTGATGACAAAAATCTTAATATAAACCTAACGTTAATTGGCAGGTCAACAGTTGATAGTACTAGAAGTATACAAAAGAGATTATAATGTAATTGCCCCAAGTTTGCAAACTGGTAGATGAAAGAAGTGAAAAACTTACAGAATCACACAGACTTTTTCTTATTTTTTCTTCACCAAAACCTCATTATTTCTTCTACTTTCAGTGTCTTAATCACATAACCATCACTTAAAATACAATTTCTAGGAAACTACCATATTCTTTAAATATGCACTTCAAATTGTGACCTTAACCATATTTCAGAACAAAAGTGTGTGTGTGTGTGTGTGTGTGTGTGTGTGTGTGTGTGTGTTGTCTGTGCAGCACTTAATCTCTAGAATGCTTGACTTGAATAAGGAAATTGTCAAGAGTGGGAGTGACAGACTTTTCTTTAGGATTCTGATGGTGAGCTAAACTCTCCTCAGCTTTGCAAACTGATATTTAGGATCTTAAAATGAATGAAATGTTTTAGTTAAGAGATTTTCACATATATTGGAAGGATTATTGGAGGTAGAACTTACGTGTACAAGGTGTGGCAAAAGTAGGTTTACAGTTGTGAGTACGTGAGATTTTATTCTTGAATTATTTATTAATTATTGTATTATTTTCCATATGAACAACTGTAAACCTATGTTTGCCCCACCCTGTATACACACATACACAGATGAGGAAATACTGGTATATACTTGCACCTGGAGAAAGCCATTAACAGAATATATATATATATATATTCTGTTAATGGCTTTCTCCAGGTGCAAGTATGGTCCAGTATTTCCTCATCAGTTTTTTCTCCTGTTTGCAATTGCTCCTGTGCCTTACCCTGAGTAGCATTTCCCACCAGCAGGTTAATAGGATGCAACACACAAAAAGGGCCAGTGAATCTGTTTGTTACAGTCTACTTACTAAAGCTGTGGCTACAATACTCCAGTGCTGAAGTCAGTGAAAAGGCATCATCCAAATACAATCCAAGGAAAATGCAAGCTGATACAGCACAAAGATGCTTTGTTTAAGAATGGCAGAAATTTCCAGCAACTATCTGGAAAGAAAAAAATGCAGGATGGGAGGGAATGTAATCAAATAACAAAACAAACCAAAACTAAAAAGAGAATCTTTATAAACCAGCACAAGGACACTTTGTTTTTAAGTGCACACAATGAATTTTAAAGATCTTTGTTCAGAAGGGAAATAAAGTATTATGAAGGACTGACACATTTGATGGATGGATGGTTTCTGAAAAACCACATTATCAATTACTTTTTCCTTGTTTGGCTCCAGTCCAGTAATTTTTATTTGAACAAGCCACATGCTAGCATGGTTTTGATTGCAGGAAGCGACTGGTTGTTGTTGTTAAAGGCTACTATTTCACTGATGGGCTTATCTCTTCCTCCCCCCTCCCCTTTCCGATGGGACAGTGATATGAAAGGCACAGCTTCAGTTGTTATAAACACAGTCAGGGATTGTTTGACAGACCCACCCGTGTTTTGCTTTCAGCCTTCTGTGGCACAATCCGGACAATGTATTCGGCAGTGTTTGAGAACACAAACACTTGAATTCGGCTGATTTCTGTCCTCCACTTTGGTATGAAATTTTGATTTTTCTGACAGTCATAGTGCTCATAAATCTAAGTTTGTTAGCAAAATAACAGTTAATAACATGATATTCTTTTTCTTTTCCTTTTCTATATTTTTTACATTAGACTACTATCTCAAGTGAGCCTTGCTAAGAAAAAGGATCTTTATGAAACAGTCAACCTAAAATGTGCCAAGGGTCTTCTTCTCAAACAGTACGGTGTCTTGTTCTAGCTTTACTTATTATTCATCTAATCAAAACAAGGGATCCCAGATTGGAGAGGGTGCAGGCCGGGTTGACAGACACTCCCCCCTTCCCATGCCTGAATTTCATGCACCGGGCCACTAGTTAAAAAATAAAAAGATAGGCTTATAGAGTTGGTCATTTGTTTATTCATCATAACATGAAAACAATTTGAATTAGGTTTTAATCTTGTTCAATGGAGGAAATATCAACTTAGCAACCATTTGTTGACGCACTGGTTCATATCAAAATCCTTCTAAAGAAGATCCCACAGCATAGAGAGATACATAACATGTGTCATTAACCACAGGTTATGCCCTGAATATAAAAACAAAGCAAAACAAAACAAAAAACCTTTTAGAGTAAAACAGTCCTGGATTTAAATCTTACTCTCCAATTTGTAGGTTGGGAAATTTATGTAAGTTAGGGGACCTGTCCAAGAGTCCATGGACTCACCTTTAAAATGAAGATGAGATGAAGATTAAGATATTCTATTAGCTCATTTATATGACATGTTTGGCACACTCAATAAATGTTAGCTGCTGGTGGGGCTGATTAGATGTAACCTAGCTGTAGAATAAGTACAGATCATTCCTAGGATATAACAGAATTCTGTGAGTCAAGGTTCATAGTAGAAATCAGAGGCTTTCCAACATCCTAAGTCTTGATACTCAAAAGATTAAAAACAAAATTACACATTCTCCCACCCATTTTTTTTTAACCACTATTTAAATTTCCAGTTGAATGGACCAGATAGTACTTTATTTGGTAATTCTTCCTCCGTAAGCTATGACTTCACATATATTTGGTTTTAATAATTAGTAAAGTTCTAGTTGTGCATGCAGTAGCTTTACAGATAATGAAAATTTAATTAAACTTACTTTGATGCAACTTTGATGATAAATTTTCCTAAGCATTGCATAAATAATTCAAAAATGTATGTGACTAACATACTTCATTCAACAAAGAGCGAACTTTCAAAAGCTGACTGTTAAATATGGTTGGTTGTGTTAGGCTATTGTAAACATTCTAGAACAGACAGAAAATGTACAGTTAGCATACCTTTTGCCAGTACAGTTATTACTAGGTAGCATTTTTAGAGCTTAGAGTACATTTCTGAATCTAAGTTTTACAACATGATTCACATGTTTACTGTTTTGGGAGCAAGTTGTTAGAGAACATTGATTGCTGCATAGAAGTCTAAATGTTATAAAAAGGTTTCTAAATACAATTTGCAATAAACATTTGACAATTCTTCATTTTACACTTTAAATGTCTTATTAAATTTTACTTCTACATGACAATTACCATCATAATAAATCATTTGCCTCATGATTAATTATATATTTTACAATTTTCAAAGAATATAAAAGCCTCCAAGGACTTAAAAACAAACTGTTTCCTTTCAAGAAAGCATAAGTGCCAAATTTCTTAAGCCTGCAGAGGAAAAAGAGTCTATGCTGCTATTTAAGTCCTTGATGAATGTCATTCCTGGAGATTATAAGATGATTTCCAGCATCGCTTCCCTTTAAAAATCCTTAATTTCTATTTAGGTTATGAAAAACTGGATAAATTATTTTTAAAAAGTCTTGGTTTGGATTACAAATTGAGAATGGAGAATGAGCGAGTTATTTCTGCATTTCTCTTTTATATACAGATGTTGAAAAAGATCCATCAGATTCAGAAATCAATCCTAAGCTACAAAAGCAGCACACAGTAGTAACTGTATAATAGAGAGGAATGCCAAGCACTTATTGGGACCTTTCCTATGAGATGAGGGCAGATGAAGGAAGGAGATTTGCTAGATGGAACAAAGCTGGGTGGTGTCTACGATTGAGCAGTTCAACAGGACTGAGATAACCAAAGGACAGGGATGGTTCATAGTCTACTTTCATTTGGATGCCCTTCTAAGTTAACTTCCTCCATCATCCAAACCTTCAGTAAAAGTGTGCTTCATACACAGTTTGTATTGAGGGTATTTCCGAAAAGAAGAATATCCTAAAGTGTAGCCTGGTATAGAAAAGAGACAGATAAGCAGAGGCACAGAGTGGAGATCAAGCTTTCATCAGAAGCAAGAGATCACAGCCAGTGATGATTCAGAGAAACAGAGCCCCTCCAGAATCCCCAGCTACAGAGAAGGATGTCGGGTCTCTGATGGTCCATAGTTAATGATGAATCATTCCTGTTGAAAGCTGTAAGAGCAAGGAGTCCAGCAGGCTGGAAGATGAGGGAGTCCAATTAGCTGACATATGGGATATACTGATAACGCCTTTCTGACTACATATATTTTAGGATATTAGTTATTATTATTTTATGTCAATATACATATAAATATAGATTATAGAGTTGATATGTACCTGTATTATATACACACATGAGTCAGGCCAGTCACTTTTCTCTGACTTACAGTGTCACATTTGTAAGATGGTTGCAATACTTGCTCTCCCAACCTAACAGGGTTTGTAAGAAAGGAAGAGGCACGTGGAAACACTTTGTAAAGCACAAAGCATTATAATTGATGTGAGTCATTTAAAGGAAGTTGTAGTGTAGTGGAAAGAAGTGGAATCTGAAAGCTCAACTTTGATTTCCAACTTGCTTGCTTACTAGTTGTATACTTGAAGAGGCCAATGGTTCCTCTGACCGTTAGTTTCCTAGTCTGTAAAATAGGGATTTTAATACCCATCCTTGCTACCTCTCAGTGCCTTTACATTTCACCAGATATAATAATATGTGACAGCACTATATAGACACTCATAATCCATGTAGATATAAGGTATCGAATGGTCTCTTTTGTGGACATATTTATACAAATCCTATATAATAAAAGCCTAATATGCAAATAGACCGAACGGCCAAACGACCAGTCGCTATGACGCATGCTGACCACCAGGGGGCAGACGCTTAATGCAGGAGCTGCCCCCTGGTGGTCAGTGTGCTCCCACAGTGGGAGCACCACTCGGCTGACCAGGATGAGTGACTGCTCCCACAGCAGGATGATCCCCGCAGGCCATGTCCCCCCCACCAGTGCACGACTTTCGTGTACTGGGCCTCTAGTCTATAATAAAAGCATTCAAATATTGTTCTATATAAAATCAAGCAGTGGAAGCAGTGGGGTATCTCCATGAATGAAAATTTCCCAGAATATTATAATCTTTTCTAAAAGTAATAGTGCACTGGACTAGATATTATGCTGTGAATGATGGCTCATTCACACTATTCTTACAGGATTTCTATTAAAGGAAGTCATGTGATTTACCAGAATTGTTCCAGGCTACATAATATTGAGGACAAGTCCTGAATTAAATTATAGCAGTGGGAACCCACATCCTAGCATCAAGACTATAGATTCTTTCTGTTTTGATCACTTTATAAGAGAACTAATCAATTTTCAACAAAATGCATCTGCTTCCACTTTCCCCAGATAATATTCATTCCAGAAGTTCATTTCTTTGGAGGTGTTAAAAGGGGGCAGGGGGAAGTGATCAAGCTTAACAGATGACCTTGAATAAAAATCCATTCTCTACAACATTCTCAGGTTATAAAATGAAACCTTTTTAGAGCTATAAACGTGTGCATTTAGCGGAGATGGGTTTAGAGATCATACCTCCTTTAAGGGTGAGATACCATATGAATGAGATTAGAATGGTTAAAGGGACTAACCAAAGTTAATCAGATCATGGTAGGTTATGAATTGAGCCCCAGTTTCAGGGAAAATAATACTGGACTTACATGAATTTTCTCTCACAAAGCAGTGTGGTATCTAGTTATTCTTTCCTACACCTACCTCATTCCCACGCCACCCATTTCAGAAAGTAAATACACAGTTTGTCTCCTGTAATATCTGCCCTACAGGCTATTGTGATAGTTAGCAGGAGTGGGAGCCTGTGTGAAGGCATGGAGAGAGCTGCTGAATAGGTGTGAACCCTGCTGATAATGGAAAGTAAAGGACTAGAGCTTAAGCACCATTCATCTCTCTTGAACTATGCTTATCACACCTTCAGAGACTCCCAGGTTGGAGGTTGGAGAGAGGGAGGGAAGGAAGAAGAGAGCCAGGTTTGCTTCCTGCAGCCTTGGGGATCCTCAGGTTTAGCTTTTGCCCAGTGGCAGCTGCAACACAGTCATCTCCCTGATTCTCCTCTACCCCCACTTAAGCAATAAAACATCTGCTTGAAAAGGAGTAAAGCATGCAGGTGAGCTGGGTAATGCTTACATTGCATACTTTAATTGAATATCCACTTGTGGAACTCTGGTTTTATACAGGAATGAAATAAGGAGGTAGGGGACCCAAGTTCTGATCTCAGCTTCAATACTTACAAGCTATATAACGGTAGGCAAGTAAACTTGTTTCTGAGCCTCAGTTGACTAATCTTCAAAGTGGGAATAAGACTATCTTGTTTATTTAAAGGTAGGATAATGGAAAAGAAAAACACTCTTAAAGATACCTTCTAGCTTCAAGGAAAGTAAAGATAACATGAGTATTTCTTGAGCAAGAGAGATATTTTTCGTAATGTTTTTCTTATATATGATTTGCTTTATCAGCTTTGAGTATAAATAACTTCACAGATGCTTTAAATATTGACAATTAATTGTTCAGACTAGCTAGAAGTCCTGGATTCCTCTCTGACACTCAGGATGATTGCGGATATAAGGTGTGACTATTGAAGACAGGGGTCCTATAAGACCTTTCTCATCCTTACGCACTCAGCCATTTATCCCAAAGCACACTATTAGTGCCAGATGAGTAGGCCCCCAAAGGGGATGCCTATCTGCAACCATGAGTTTTCAGAATAAGAAAGATCCACAACTCCCTGCCTATAGCTACTCAGGCTGAACCTGGTCAACGGGTCCATTCTTCTGTAGACTTCATGGTGAGTTATAGACAACCTTCCACACCCCACCTTGTCTGCACCCCAAACCATGGGAGAGGGAAAAAAGGCCTGTGCTCCCTCTTGCCAGCAGACTTAATTAGGACCATCTCAAGGGATTCGAACAATGTAGCATTTAAATAGAGTTCTTTTCTTCCAGAAACCTCCTTGGTCCCTATGCACATTTGTCCACCCTACCCCCAAGTCTAGTGCCCCCACTCAATAAACAGCAATGGGTGTCCACTTGCCTTTTATCCATCAAGTTATGACGAGATATCTTAACAAAAAGACAGCTTGGCGATCCCCACCACTAAACATAGAGGCAGTCGGCAAAGATAAGGCTCAGCGTAACCAGACAAGTTCAGAAATTTGGCTCTCTCATGGACATTGATGTACTAAATCTTTTAAAATAATGAGTATAGGATACAGTTATGTCCACTTTCTCATAGAACGGAAGGTAGTGTCAAGTCAATTACTGTTCTGGAAACGGATCATGTCCTTGATTCTCTAAGATCATTGCTATTCCAGTTGTATATTCAAAGCAGAGCTTGACATTTTTGAATTGCAAATTAAAATTTACCCATCACTCACTAGTGGGGATTAGGCAGTGGCAGTATCACTGCTCAAAATAAAAATAATGGTTATTCTTTAATATGGAAAAAGGTGTTTCTTAATATTAGGCCAAATGTGAATAAGGGCACTCCTAAACCACAGCTTTGTAATGATCCTGTTACTCTCTGCTTACAATTCTTCCTCCCCCAACAATGGCTTTCCACTACACTCAGAATATAAAACAAATGCCTTTATCAGGTATAAGAAGTTCCATATGATCTGGATTCATAGATATGACTGTGAATTGATTTTACACTATTTTACTCTGGCACACACCAGTCATTTAAAAATCCTCACATTCACCAATACCTCCAGAGATGGAGCTTTTGCACCCACCTGAAATTTGCTTCTCAGTGATCTCTGCCATGGTGGCTCTTTCTTGACATCCACGCCTCTGTTTAGTGTCAACTTCTCTGAGAAGATTTCCACCACTCCCCATTTGTCCAAGATCCATCACTCGTTATTTCTACCCCCTTACCCTGCTTTATTTCTCTTCAGAGCATATACTGCATCCTTCATATTATGCTACTTGTTCAACTGTTTGTCTACTTCCCTTTATCAGAATGTACGCCCAACAGGGAAGAGACTTTGCTTATGCTGTTTACTATATCAGTCTAAGTTCAATTAGGAGAAAAAGCACACAGTAATTTGAGCAAGGAAAGTTCAATATAAAGAATGATTAACTATAACCAGAAATGGGAATAAAGAGGGACTGGTGAGTAAGAAGTAAAGAGAGCCCTAAAGAATATAGAAAGAGCAGATATAAAGAGCAGCTGCTACCCCTGAGGCCGATATGGAGGACTCAAGAAAGTGCCTCCCCAAGACCTACCCGCCCCTATGGCTGAAATCCAGGTCTTTTTTGAGGACACACAGCTGGAGCAGATGGACCCTGCTGGAAATTGGCCTTCTGAAACTTGCCAGAAATCTATACTCCAGAACTTACTGGAAATCCATTCTCTGGGGGACCAGGGAAAGCTATGCGGGGAGATGTGTCATCACAGGTACTCAACTCCAAAACCACTTAAGGAAGCTGTTGGCTGCTGGGTGCCACTGATTGCCACCTGTGCTATAGGAACCTGTCTGGCTTGCATACCAGAACCAGGAAGCAAAACTCTTTCCTCTTGTATTGTTTCTCTAGTGCCTCTGTTGACAAAGCTTTGGCACCAGCTGGCAAAGGAAACTACTTAAGAGGCCCAGATCCATTTTCTCAGAGCAGGCAAAGAGGATGCATTTGGAACTCAGAGATAATAAATAAAAAATAGCCACATTTACCGTTCAGGTCCCTTATTCTGGCACATATTAGGTGCTCAATAAATATTTGATGGAAGAATAAATGATGTGTAACATATAACATAAGCAAAAACAACATGCCTCCTTGTATACTCCACGTTAGGATTGGAATCCCCAGGCCTAGTTTCCAATGTGAATGCTGTTGCTAAGCTCTCCCATATGGAACTTCTGAAGCTCCCCACTGTGCGGTAGGGATAAAACAAGCACCCAAGTGACTTCACATCTCGGCTCAACAGTTTGTGAGAAGCACAGTGAGAGAAGTACCAGCATAGAGGAGACAAATGCAACCATGGGCACCCCTTTGTGTTTGGGCCCAGGCTGAGCCATTGGTTGCTTCACGTGGCATCTTTCTGAGACATTGCTGTAGATTATGTAGATCTGTCTTGTAGGCAAAATGTGAAACACATCCAAGTGCTGTATTTTAAAACTTTTACAAAAATAAAGAAACATCCTCATTTCTCTAGACACTCTTCTGTTGACACAAACTGTTGAGAGAGTTGAGGAGACATGACCCTGCTACAAGTGATTTGATACTTCCTAACAGAGCAAAGTTTTCCCCTTTGTCCACTGACCCTTTCAATAGCTCTTCAGGAGCTTTTATTAGGATTCTCATTCCCTGTCCTGGGAAAGGACTGCAGAGAATTTCAAGAAGTGTGGCCCAAAAGATGAGGAAGCTTGCTACATTGACACAATGTGGCATTCACTCAGAATGCCTTCAACAGATATTTACTGAGTGCCAACTATGCGCAAGACATCATTCTAGAATTTGGAATGCAGCCATGAACACAACAGGTCCCTCTTCTCATGGAACTTGCTAAGATTCTGGCAAGAACAGATAACATGGAACTTTCTACAGAGGCACTG
The DNA here is from genome assembly GCF_000412655.1 of Myotis brandtii. Lineage (NCBI taxonomy): Eukaryota > Metazoa > Chordata > Mammalia > Chiroptera > Vespertilionidae > Myotis > Myotis brandtii. The sequence goes on along the minus strand of NW_005360124.1, from coordinate 5,374,686 downwards.
TGGGTGATTTAAGAAACGATTGAAAAGCTCCAGTGGCAACGAATTACCAACTGTAGACTAAAACATGGTCTTTGCTGATGCTCTTAGGAAATTCACTGTTCTCGTGTAGAAATGGTATCATTCAATCTTCTAATTTTTGGTTCTTGCAAAGGTTTCAAAACAGTGCTGTCCAGTGGAAATATGTAAGCCACATAAAGTAATTTAAATTTTTCTAGTATCTGGGTTAAAAAAGTAAAAAGAAATATACAAATTAATGTTAGTAATATATTTCATTTAACCAATTATATTTAAAAAATTAGAATTTCAACATGCAATTATCATACATTATTGAGTTATTTCCTATTTTTGTACTAACTTTCCTATTTTTGTACTAACTTCAAAATTGGTGTCTGTGTATTTACAGCACATATCATTTTGGACTGTCCACATTTCAAGTGCCCAACAGCCATGAGAGGGGGAGTGAACAAAGAAAGTTCAGAAAACTGCCCACGGAGCCTTCTCCATCTTATTTTGGGGATGGAGAAGATATTTGCTTAATTGAAACATTTTGTGATCTCAAGTTCCAGGATTTTAATAATAATAAAAAAAAACTTATTAGAGGAAGTTGAAGACCACCATGGCCTTTGCCTCAGCCCTCCATAGTGCACAACACAGGGAAAGGCTCATATAATGTGCTAGGTCATTGTTTGATCTGTCCACTAAGGCAAGGGATATCATGAAGGAGAATAGTTTTCCACTAATGATAAACCATCTTGGCCAATGTTTCAAGTTAGAGTAGGCAAAGGATGCCCAGAAATGAATGTCCAAAACCCAGCCAGACTCTTAAATCAGCCAATCCCCGGCTTGACTTTTTCCAAATTCCTTCCTCACCCAAAAGTTACAGGCTCACCAGGAAAGGCTGCGAGCTTCCGGCCTCCTCTGGATGAGGACTAAGGGTGGAGGCGTGCCTGCCCCGGGCTGACCCTTCTTGCCACCGAGTTCTCGCCCACCTACTTAGCCCCTTCCCCTAAGAATGCCCCTCCCCCAGTCTCTGGCCCCGGGCCACCTCCACCTTCCCAGCCCTCCTCCCCGCGGCGGTGGACCCTCAGATCCTCAGACCTTCCATCTCTAGGCACGCGTCCTTTTCAACCACGACCAACCTGACTACTTCCTCCAAAAATCAGGAAAAAGAGGGGCAGTCTTCTTCCTACGGAACTGGGGGAGAGAGCATCTCAGGGTGCGCAGGGGCGTTTTCTTCCCAGTGCCTGGGGCTGGCACTCAGTTGACACTGCTTCAGTGCGGGCCGACTCAGTCTGCGGGGTGCGGGTAGCCCCCACCACAAAGTTTCTTTGGGAA
>NW_005360124.1:5371482-5373049 GCF_000412655.1 Myotis brandtii | reverse complement strand
GCCCCCCACTCCCTCCACCCCCCCAATCCTTCCCCGGACTCCCAGGCGAAGCATTCTGGGGCACTTCCTTGCAAAGTGGCTTGGGGAAGGGTGCTCCGCTTCGGGGGTTAAACGGCAATCACAGCCCCCTCGGGGCTCAGAGAGGCGCCCCCCCCTCCCTCCCCTCCCCTCCGGTCCGGATCTGCGTTTCGCAGCTCGGTCGACCGCTCCAAACAAGAACAGGGGCCCGAGTCCGCGTTCACATGGAAAATTATGCCGGCTCCAGCGGCGCGTAAAATTGATGTGAACCGAACGAAGTGGGATCGGCCTGATCCTCCCTCTCTTGTCTCAACAGGGGTTTCGGCGCGTTACACAAGGCCGAGCTTGTCTCTTTAAGGAGACATTGGACCCTAATTAGTCCGCATTCCTGGCAGGACCAGGGAGCATGGGGATGGGGTGTTGGGGTTGGAGGGGGCGGGTGGGAGTCCGAGACTCGGAAGGAGACTAACCTCTAGTCTCACCGCCCCCTCCACCCTCTTTACTTTGCCACCACCATCGCCACCAACACCCATTCTGAAGATGCAGCCAGGGCAGCAGCAACAGCAGCAGCAGCCACCGCCGCTTCTCCCAGGCCCACGTTACTTTGATTGACAGGTGAACAAATGTTTGCCGGGTTCGAACGCTCGCGCTAAGGAACGTCAGCCTGGGCGCAGCTCCGCCTAGGGCAGGCCAACTCTGCTCCGCCTACGCCAGCCCCATTTCGTTCTGTTCATTGGTCCCAACTACGGACGACGCCCGGCCCCCACGTGGGTTCCAGCTCGGCCGGCTCCACCCCCCTGGCTCGCCATTTGTCAGCAGTGAAATGATGGGCAGTAACACAGAACGGCGATTAATGTTCAGCCATCTCTGATTGGTTGCTGGAGACGCCTACTGCGCCGAGGGTGGGCGGGGCGCTAGGAGAGCGCCCCAGAGCGGTCGCGTGGCGGGTCGGTGATTGTAGTCAATCTGGCCGAATCCTCAGCTGTAGTCGCCAGGGGCGCACTACATCTCCCGGGATGCCCCGCGGTCCCTCCACGGCCGGTTGTGAATATGTATCAGAATGTTAATGATTAGCTGATGCTAAATTTGGTCATAGAAGTCACCTACACAGAGCGTGTTGTTAGAGCTGTTCTGAGCGGGTGTTTGGGCTGTTGGCTGCTGTCTTCCCCCTCTCTCACACACTTGTATATTATTTTGAGGTGGTGTTCGCAGAGTTTCAAAGGGGAGAGAATTTTTTAAAAAGCCGCAAGCGTTTCACTCTTATTTTTATAATCCCCTTCAATTTGGGGTTAAAAAAAAAAAGACAAGAAAACAGGAAGGAAGAAAAATAAGGAAATGAGATGTGGTAAAAGAAGCTAAAAGGTGCCTTTAAAAGATCGTTGCTGTGAAGTGAAAAAAAAAAATCTCCAGAGAAACCAGAAAGCACCGCCGAGACCTCTTCCGAACCAAAGGAGTTTGTGTTTGCTTTTAGGAAAGAAGAGAGCGATCATTCATTCGAAGGAATAACAACCAATTAAAAGACAAATAAAAAAAAAGTTTGGAGTGGGAC
>NW_005360124.1:5369860-5370191 GCF_000412655.1 Myotis brandtii | reverse complement strand
GCGGGGCTGTGCGGAGAAGGGGGGGTGGCGGGAGGAGAGTTCTCATCGCTCTTTGCCTGCCTGCGCGGTGCCCCCCCTGCCCCCCCCAGCGCCGCGTGGTGTGTTTTCTCCATCTCCCCGCCTCGCCTGTGATGTGGGCTAATTAAATATTTTATTGTTGTTCTTTAGGCACCGCATCAGCCTGCTCAACCCTTTAAATTTACAATATCCGAGTCCTGTGATCGGATTAAGGAAGAGTTTCAGTTTTTACAGGCTCAATATCACAGGTAATGATATTTACTTTAGCTGATCCTCCTGTTTGCTTAGCTCTTGTCCCCCCCTCCCCCACATA
>NW_005360124.1:5341982-5350232 GCF_000412655.1 Myotis brandtii | reverse complement strand
CTATAATTTTTCCTTGTGGGCAGAAAGGGCATGTCAGGGCCTCTTTTTCTTAGGCAGGTGTAAAGAAATTAAGCATTTCCTCCCTTCTCCCTCCCGTAAATTAAAAAAAAAAAAGAGAGAGAGGCAGAACAATTGAAACTGGAGAGACTTGGAAAACGCTGAGGCTAAACTTTCGATATTGATTTATTGGGGCCAGGAGAATGGAAGGTTGGGAAGATTCTGGGGCCTTTTGACTTCCTTGGTTCTTTATTACTCCGGGCTTGATTCCTTCTCACTTCTTTCTGCCATTTCACTGAAATACCATGAGCCGGGAGCTCTGGGAAGTCACAAGTGAGCGATTTCATTACTTTTAAGCTGAAAAAAGAAAATTTTTTTTGTTGTTTTAGAAACGATCAGTGGGCTTAGAGTGCTTTTGAAATATTTTCTTTCACTGGCTTCTAAGTGACGTGTAATTCTTATTTTATAAATGCAAGAACCAAAACAAGTCACTGAACCCAATCCACACTTTGCCCCCTGGGTGGTGGTATTCAACTTGTCTCTGTTTTGGAGGGAAAAAAAAAAAAAGACATCATTCATAAGGGATGGCTTGATTCATATTTTCATTAATCTCACCGTGGAACACTAAAGAAAAAATTCCCTTGTGGCATTTTGGGGGACTTATTTGTGCTTGGGTAGATAGATATTGATGTTTATTTTCTTGTTCTTTATTAAGTGAATTTAGTGAATATTCAAGTCTGGATGAGGTTCCGGAATTAAATTGGCTGGAGGGTTTTTGTTTGTTTGTTTTTCTTAAAACAAAAACCCCCACAGTTGATTCTCATTGAACGGGCAAGTCCAGGCTGTTTCCAATCATCCCTTTTCTCTCCTGCCTCACGTTGAATAATGAGGGTGGTATTTAAGATAGTTGACTGGTGTTTTGTAGGTGATGATTTAGAGGAGAGAATGTGTCTTTACATTTAAAGGAAGTAAGTCAAAATCTGTGTTGTACTTAGATTTCCTTATGTCTTGAACAGCCTGAAGCTAGAATGTGAGAAACTGGCCAGTGAGAAGACGGAGATGCAGCGGCATTATGTCATGGTAAGAAAACTGTGTCATAGATTCGTAGTGTCTCATAGTTGGGGATACCGAAAGCAAGAATACCTTCGCCTTGCTAGGGGATGCAGGATAGATCGGAGTCTCAGTGTCAGTGCAGTTGAGGTTGTGGGATTGTGACCATTAGCAGCAAGCTGTCATTCCAGGACATTACAACTTGCCTCTGACAACCAGCTTTGATTTGAAATTTCAAAAAGTTCACCTACACGGGTATAATTTTCTGTGCTTTGTTTTTACAGATTAGGAAAAAACAACAACACCCCACCTCATTTATGTTTTGTTTAGAGTCACAAGCAAAATGTTTTTGGTAGTGGTTTTCTTTGTTGTTTTATTGCTTTTGCTCCAAACAATGTTAACCAGTTTTTCGGGAAACTGTTAAGATTTTAATGTTTTATTTCTTTTTAAGAATGATGGATAGCAAAAGACACCAGATACCTTTTTAAATTTTCCCCACTCTATGTTACTAGTGTGTGTGTATTTGTGTGTGTGTATAGTGTGTGTGTATTTGTGTGCGGTTTTCAATTTCCATAGTGTTACATTGGTTTGAGGAGTGTTGTCTTCTGTATAACCAAATTTCTATAATGCCAGTCATACCACATGTTCAGAAAAATCAGATCTGCTTTTTCAAAAGTATTACCAAGCATATTTTTATGCTTGTTCATAAAGGATCCAGAGTAACTCATTCATTTCCTGTCAAGCCTTTTTCCTTTTAATGTATGAATATTAGCAGTGCACCCGTCTGAGAAACTGAACTCTGAAGTAGCATCACCTTTTTGAACAGTTCTTTCAAAACATCTGCATGTGTCTGAGACACATATTTGCCATTAACTTGCCTGCTGTGCCTAGGAATTAGAGACTCTGTGGCACCAGATTTTCATCAGACCTTGTTCATTCACCTGCTTGTGATGTATAAAGACAACCAGAGCTGTTTAGAATGCTCTGTTTGAACTTGATCTGAGTTTTGTGAGTTATTCTCTTAGAGTCCCTGTTTTAGGGTGGCGCCTAGTTTATTAGGCTGAAGATAGTGGTAGAATGTTTCTCCTCATTTAACAGCATAGGTATGGATATTTTGGTTTAGGTGAGGCTTTTATGTTTGTTTTAAACATACTTGGGGGCATTTTGAACAAACAAGGGAGATTGTTTGATGAAAGACATAAAGTTAATTGCTTTTCCTTCTTTGACAGTATTATGAGATGTCCTATGGGTTGAATATAGAAATGCATAAGCAGGTGAGTTATTTATTTCTTTATAACATTTTAAATGACATTTTGGAAAGAAACTTGTATGTTTTGTAGTGTTATTATGCACATTTTTGTAACTACAGTATTTTAAAAGGATACTGATGGGAATGCTATTTTTTCAGGTGTGGTTTTCCCATTTTTGTATGTATTATTTTAATTTTAATCATTTAAAAATGTGATTTAAAATGTCTGCTGCATATTCAACTTTGTACCCTTTCGAAAGTAGGATGCTAAATTTTAAAATAGGTTTTATTTTTCATTTGAAAGAGTTAATTTTATGTATTTCGGGCATTGCAAACTTGTTAAGAGTTTTTCTTGGAAAATATTAAAAAAGGAAAACTAATTTGTGTGGAGCCTCATTGGCTTGGTGTGAAAGAATGGATAGAGGGTGAGCTGGGAGGATCAAAATGAAGTCTGTGGTGCTACAAAAGAAATTGATGTAAAATCTTTGTACTGGTCCCCCTGAGGCTATTTAGTTGGGTCTTACCTGTTGTTACTCCCAAAATTTGTACCGCATAAACGCGGCTGATAGGAGGATGTGATAAGGTTCAACACTGGGTCTTGAAACCTATTAATTAGTACAGCCAAAAAAGGAAAAGAAAAAAGATAATCATTAGTCAGAAAGCATTGAGAAGTGTGATTCAAACAGCCTGTGTGTGTGTGTGTGTGTGTGTGTGTGTGTGTGTATAAAATGGCTTATATTTCCTGGATAGAAAAACAGCATATACATAAAAAACATTGTTTGGCAATAATAATTCCTCTAGGAGACATTTGTTTTTAGTGATCGCCTAGTGAAAGTGCTTCAGGTCTGTCTCTCAACCATTTCAGAATTAGGTGTGTATGTATTTACCTGCTGGGATAAGACGAGGGAAACTTAATGCTTTTCATCCCTTATTATATTCAGGGTGGATGTCACTGCCTTCTGGGTTTAAAAAATATGAAATGATCACACATTATTAGGCTTTTATTACTTATGGATTCCTTTTTGGATGTAGTTAATTACCATGTACTCAATATACTCGGCAGAGTTTTAAAAGATGACTGTTAGATAATAAAACTGATCAGATAGGCAGTATTTGAAAAAGTTGGGGAGAAAAATGAGTTGTTCCTTATACTGAGGAGTTTTTATTTCAGATACCTTTTTTACTTTATATGCTATTTGGTTATGTCAATATTAACATTATAATATAGTTTGCTCCATGTTAAAATTAGATTCTTATTTTGGCATCTTTGCCATTTCTGTTTAGATTAGTAATGTAAATATCTCCTGCTTAAACAAAACCCATGAAGCTTATGGATGGACTCCCCGTAGCGCTACCTTACAGGAATAAATTACATGAGGGATACTATTTGTTAATTATCCTCATTACATGTCATTTTAGGTCTGAATCTTGTATACAACTTGTCTTTTTTTTTTTGTCCTCACCCCACCATCCAAGATTAATTGGTGCCTTTTTAAAGATTGGACCAGATGATTAATGTCCCTTTATTTATCCTCCTGTATCTTATTTACCATAGCCAGTTAGCCTCCAGGTCTTTCCGTACCATTTACAGGATGCACAGAGTTGATAGTATTTGGCTGTATGTATTTTTTTGGTGGTGGTGGGGGCTGTATGGGAGATCCCTTAATTTTGCACATTTTATACCTTTGTAATTCTGTCATTTTCTTCCCCAGCTGGCCTCAAATGCCATCTATTTAAAATTGAGAATGGAGTACATTTTCCCTTTTTTTCTCTTGCTTTTAAATTCAATCATATCAAGAATCCTGAGGGCAGTTTATCACATTATGAAATACAGACAGCCCTGCAAACCACCTACTTATTATATTTTCTTTCTTTTCCCCCTTAAGCACAGAGGCATATCTGTCTTTATTTGTTTTCCTAGGCAGACAGCCTTGGTTCCTCTTGGCCTCTCTTCCAGATGCACTCTTTGGATACCCTCGTAATGGAAAGCAGCAATAATGCAGGGAAGTTGCCCTGCGGCATAATTGGGCCTAGTTCTCAAGATCGGGTTAGGCTTATTCACTTATTAGATTTGTGTCTCTGAAGGGTTCAAGAGTAGGAGTCCCCGGAGTCCTTGGAAGCACCCTAGTAATCGGTGGCCCTGATATTTGAAACCTTTGTGTATTTTTTTGGTTAACGCTCCTGTTCTTCTTGGCTGCTGCCAGCCACAGAGTATTTATTTTTAGAGAAATTTTTCATTGGAACAGAAAATGATGGCTGTGATGGAGTCATGACTCTGTGACTTAGCAAATGGATAAAAGGATAAAAGCACAAAGCAGTGACAAACAGGGTTGGGGGTCTGGTATTATGGCCCCTCCCCTTTCTGTATGATGCTCATTGTCAGTCACCCTGTGTTGATTCTGATAGAGGACTATAAAGTGAAACCTATGGGGAATTTGTCATTCTGAAATGAAAGCTAATGTAATTAGTACCAATTAAAGTACATTTAGTAAATTGGATTTAATCTTAATTAAGCCTGCATAATGTTGCCAATTTTTAACAATTATGTTTGAGAACATAATTAATTTAAATTTTGGTAACTGAGTAAATAGCATTAGTCTGGTAGAATTAGTTGAATTTTTTTTTTAAAAGGGGAACTCGGTGACATGATATGGAATTAGAGCATAAAATATGAATCTAATTTCTAGTAATCTTTAGTAGGATTGATAGGGCTGAGCAGATGAAGCTGGGGAAAAACCCCAGAAAAGTTAGGGAGGAGTATCCTAGGCTGTAACGTGAGTTAATGCTTCGCCACTGTCTTAAGTTAGTATGAAAGTGAAGGTGACAAATGGGACAAGGTTAGAAATGGCACATGTTTTATTGTGATGTCTTCATAATGGGACTTTTAATAATGAAAGAACATTGTTGTTTATTCCCTAAGGATTTTCCTAAGTGTGGAGTTTTTGTGTTTTGTTTGTGGATAGGGTATTTTACCCATCGTTTAGTTGTTACATATTTTGCTGATTGTTCCTTTTTATAAACACAGTGTGGCTTCTAAATGGGTCAGTGACCGTGGGCAGAACAGGGTGATGCATGCAGTTGATAACATTGCTAAATGCTAGTTGTTCCCAACCTTCACCTGTAATGCTGTAATTAAAGAAGACTGCCCTGATTTAATCTGACAGCAGTAGTTACGACTTTAAAAAGTGAATATTGGATGCACATTAGGCAAAATAGGTAGTATGTGAATTCATCCTCTAGGAACTGTAAATGGAGATGAACTTTTGAGAGCATCTTGTGACTTCCTCATAGTTAATATTCTGTAGTCTGAATCTCTCTTTGCTTCTAAAAAAATTTAGCTTAGTATTTGAATTTTAGAAATTAGAACATTTTAGAAATCTATAACACTTAGAACCTAAAAAAGTACTACATATTTATATATGCATGTGTGTGTGTAAATGCATGTGTGTATGCATGTATATGTGTATATACATAAAATTACTATTTTTTAAAAATCTGAGCAAGGAAACTCCTGTTTCACTCCAAGCCATGTAACTTTTATTATGAGATTTGGGCCGCAACCATTTGAGTGCTGCTAAAATATTAATTGAATAGAAATGAAAGGGCCTTGCCAACTGATAGGATATCATAATCGTAGCCTCTCTGGTCGATGGTAAATGATGATAAATGACATTAGGAACCTTTTAGCAAACTGTAATAACTACAAGGAGGGAAGCAGTATGGATTTGCATTATATCTGATACCCTCTAGTACCAAGTGGATTGCCAATACTGCTTGTTTAGCATTTTCTAAGGGCAATAGGATATTGATTTCTGACTTACAAGGAACAGCTCTATTTTCACCATTGAAAAGTATTGCAGGTTGTTAAGAAGAAATTGACTTGAAGAGGCCGACTGCTGCCCATCATGGAGCAAATAAAGCAAAACTGCCGAAGCATGGTGGAGCAGGGAGACGGGCCCTCAGCAATTTGTTGCTATTAATTTACCATGCTCGACAGCAAATCAATCGGCATCTACTTCATCTGCTGGAGAAAATGCTGTCCAGGGCAGATAAAAGGCTCGGCATGGTAAAGAGAATAGACTGGATTGGCCAAAAAGTGGCTGCAGTTAATGTGTAAATAAGTGAAATCAAGGCCACAGTTGCAGAGGAAGCTGTTGTTAATTAGGTTGGTGCTTTTTCGTGAACTATTTTAGAAAGCAGCTGAGGATTTGGAGAGTAGAAAGAGATTTATTGAGGTTGAAGTAATATATGACTGGCATGACATTGCAGCTTTGAGTGTGCTTGATTCTAGGGTGCAGTAAATTTATTCCAGTGCTTGCACTGGAAGTCAGTTTGTTTAAAGTTCTGTTTAGACTAGATTTCCCATAAGAAAACTTTTCTTTTGAGCATTACTGATTTCTTGTACATCTCCTGTCTTAGATTGTTTATGGTTAGATTTGCAGGAGTAGGTGTTTGAGAATATAGGCAAAGATGTGTCTTATATTCTTACACAATGACTTTTAGAAAAGGATGTGATTAAATCTTGTATAATAATGGAAGTGAACTAATAGAGCTCAGGTGTTCTATCTGAAAGTACTTAATAAAACAATAAAAATTTTGCTGAGGGAACTTATTTTTGCTGTATAAACACTGGTAAATAATCTAGAGGGGCTGAACAGTGAGTGGGTGGACTCTACTAGACTGGAAAATCCCGAAGAGAGAATATAAGTGAAATTTTGATGACTGCAAAAAAAACTCCAGGTATCGTTAGGTGATCATGCACATGTATGATGTGGGATTATTTGCATTTTTATTTGTTTTTCATTAAGGTTTAAAGCCACTTTTTCTAACTTAAGATTATTCATACTTCAATAATAAAAGCCTATTATGCAAATCGACTGAATGGCGGAATGACCGGTCGGTATGACATGCACTGACCACCAGGGGGCAGACGCTCATTGTAGGAGCTGCCCCGAGCCCGCAGGCCCCAGGCCAGCCAAGGCGGGTGCCAGCGGGCCTCCCCCGCCGCCCCATCACCCCGCTGGTTGCCCCACAGATCGGCCCTGATCGCCGGCCAGGCCTAGGGACCCTACCCGTGCATGAATTTCATGCACCGGGCCTCTAGTATTTCAATAATATTCCACAGTTAATAGTAGCCAAATGGATGTTATTGGTATTTTTTTTTTCTCCCTGCTGCTCTGAATTGGACATTTTTGGGGGTAGGGAGACAACTTCTGCCCTGTTTGGTAAGTCTAGATGTATGTAGATTTTGTTATATTTCTTACAAAACTGAGAGAGGATCTAGCATTAGGACAGTTGATACCAAGTGGCAGTGCCTTGGGCAGGACCCAGTGACCTGTCGTTTTATTTATCACAGAATCTTCAAAAGAAGCAGATCTAGTGGAGGAAATTTTACCTGTTAGGGTATGTGCATAATTAGGAGTGTTTTCTGGATGTCATAGGTTCTCCCCCCCCCCCTTTTTTCTTGCATGTTGGGTTCTTAATTTTCTCATTCTTGAGTTCTCATAGGATATCTGAACATGTTTCACCTACAGCAGTAATTGTGGAGTGGAATTGGAATTTCCTTTTAATGGAAGTGAATGTTTATTATATATCTAGCACATGCTTACCACTGATGGGGCACATTGCCAAAATTCTTTCTCACAATGCTTCTAAGAAAGGGATTATGTCCAGTCAAAGGATGATTATACTGGATCAGATCTGTATAAGATGATATGGTTATTAGGTAGTGGATTCAGGATTTAGGATGAATTGACCTGGGAGGATGTCTCCTAGGTCACAGTGGTCGGCAAACTGCGGCTCTTTGGCCCCTTGAGTGTGGCTCTTCCACAAAATACCGACTTCTGCGCATGGGGCACGAAGTTTCAATCGCACTGTACATGCATGCCCGCACGTGATATTTTGTGGAAGAGCCACACTCAAGGGGCCAAAGAGCCGCAGTTTGCCGACCACTG
>NW_005360124.1:5228853-5341509 GCF_000412655.1 Myotis brandtii | reverse complement strand
CATCTTTGTTTTACTATGGTTGCAGATATCAAAAAATTTCTATATGTGACACGGCACCAGAGTTAAGTTAGTGTTTTTCAAAATGCTGACACGCTGAGCTCAAAAGGTTCGCCATCACTGGTCTAGGAGATGGGTCTATGCAGGGTGGAGATTCAGCCTCTGTTCATTTCAGGAATGGAGAGCCTCTGGAAGGCTCGGAGAGTCCTTGGGTTTGTCCTTGAGTCACTGAACTTCATGCTCATACCCAGAACTCCTGGGTTGATAGGCATTCTCTGCAGCTCTGTCTACAGAGAGGTAGAAAGTTGGAGTTGGGCCTGGACTCCATCCAGACTGTTTTTAGTGGATAAGAAGGCAGGCAATGCTTTCTTTGACATGGAGTTTCCCCACAAATGGGGCAAAGAGCTGTTTGCTTATCAAGATCTCATTTGCTTCCTCCCTGGGCAACCTATTTCTCATTTGTTTATAAACTTGCTCTTCCATTTAACTTTCATCTTTTCCTTGTGGCTTCTAAAACTATGCCTGAAGACAAGAGGCTGTTTGTTAATCACCATCTTGTGGGTTTTTGAAGGGGGAAGCTGGGAGGGGAAAATGTGATGTTTTGTGGCCTCTTTGTAGTTCAGAAAGAGGTTTTTAGTTGCAGGAAATCACACGCAACTCAAACTTTTAAATGAAGGCAAATGTTTTGCTATTGTTAAAAGAGTTGCTTTACAGCATTCAAACAAAGGGATAGTCCCTTCTCACTGCCCCGTATTCTCCACTGGATATCGTTTATGTATTTTTTTTTGTTTTGGTGGGCAAAGTTCTTTGTATCCTAAGTAATATTACTTTAAGCTAGGTTGGACTAATGGGTTGAGAATAAGAAGAGTCTTACTGGTAGGTACTGTTGCAGCCTCCTTGGAGAAGTCAAGATAGTGCAGACACCGGCATTACCTCACATTCTTCATTTTATCTTTCCTAGAATTTTCCTTTTTAAAAAAAATCTTTTTGCACAATCGAATAGGTAAAGTCATTTGGGAATTAAATGTTTAAAATGTGCACTTAGGAGTTATTTGTTTTTAATGAGAACATTTTTATTGCCTTTGATTTGACTGGTTAGTCTGGTTTATCACTTCAGCAATAGTATATTTGATGGCTTTGGAGCCAGTGAAAGGAATGTGATATTTAGAAGGTACTTTCCCTTTATCCCTCCCCCCACTTCCTCTTAGAGAACTCTAGCACTGCAGCAATGGTAGCACACCCAGGGCCCTGTGGCCAAGGTATCATCAGTTTGGCGAGCGTGGCTGTTAGGTGCCCGCAACTGAGTATTTCCACTGGTGATGACAGTCTGCAAGGCTTAGGACCTGACTTGTGTGGAATTAGTGCACTGCAAACAGCTCATGAAATTATTGCTCTACTTTAAGGGGGAAGGGCCTCAAAACTTACAGTCAAACAAAAATTGGAGTTGTTTTGACTTTGCCTTAGTAACAGCTGCTCGTGGTAGTTGTTTTATGTCTGTAAAGAGGGATTTAGCTGGCATTCATCAACGCAAATCTGTATACCCTCTCTGTTTTCATTGGACTTGACCCAGCGCTTATGCCAAGCTCTTGCTGTTTCTTTACCACCAAGCCAAAACTTTCCTCAGAGAGTTGCAGTGTGTAATCTGTACTCGATCCAGGGGGACGAAGGTCAAGGTGTGAATTTTCTTAGCCGGCTTGTCAAAGAAGCAGAAGAGAAAGCCTTCCTGATGCCCCCTAAATATTCTGTTTTCTGGTGAGTAGATCAGTTTGTCTTCATTTTTGAGGATTTTGCCCACAAGTACTTTACAGTTTGTATTGTGAAGGGAGCTTCTGTGTTTCATGGAAAGAAAGGATGGCTGCTGTGCTGGCGCAGGCTTTGGGCTCCATTCACAGCCTGGCTGGTCACGGTGTGCCTCAGGTCCTGCCGTGACCTGGTATTTGCAGCAACTTAGGCAGTGAGAGGTTCAGGGAAGGGAGGTGGATATTGACTTTCTGGTTTTTTTAGCAAGCTTATTTCAGTTACTATTCTAATTAGGATTCTGTTCTTATTTTCTGACTATGTGTCCTGCTATGTATGGATTATTTTGGTTGAAGAATTTGAAAATGCAAGGACATATAACTGGAAAGAATAGTAATCGTAGAAATTATGAGCTCTAGTACTCTTTCTTTACAGAGAGCTTAAGGCATTTTATATATTCTTCTTAACCTTCCTGATGTTCCTATAAAGCAAGTAGCACGCTTGGATCCATGTACTTACTTAAATAGCTTCTGTTGGTGGAGTACCCGACAGTTTGCCAAGCAGTGTCATTCCAATGGCCTTCTTAAACAGATGACACTGAGGCTTAAGGGCTTAGACTAGCCCAGTGTCAGAGTATTGGAGGATCAGCATGCTGGCGGGGACACCAGGATTTACGTAGGTCTGCAAACGGCCCGAGGTTGCATAGCCAGTCTCTGGCAGAAAAGGAAATGGGTTTCTTGACTGCCCTTCCAGGGCTCCTTTCACTGACCATCCTATTTTCAAACAGCAAATAGTGTGCTTGTTTCTATGATGATCTTGACGCTATGCAATATGAGGAGCAGGGGGTGCTACTGGCAGTCTAGGAGGTGGTACGGTATCATCTCTAGCTAGAGATCTGATCTGTGTGAATGTGCATGAGTACAAAGCCTCTGTCTTCTTCCTTCTGTGCCTGGGCCTTGCCCAAAGGGAGGCTAGGATCCACAACTTAAAATATGAAGTCTAGGTCCCCTTTTAGCAAAGCGCTTAATAAAACTGGCTGTTCCTGCATTCCAAAAGTGTATTGTGCAAACACAATGTACCAGATAGAAACTTGTTTCTTGCCAGTCTCCCCTGTCCCACTAGAACAGTGGTTCTCAACCTTCTGGCCCTTTAAATACAGTTCCTCATGTTGTGACCCAACCATAAAATTATTTTCGTTGCTACTTCATAACTGTAATGTTGCTACTGTTATGAATCGTAATGTAAATGTCTGATATGCAGGATGGTCTTAGGTGACCCCTGTGAAAGGGTCATTCGACCGCCAAAGTGGTCGTGACCCACAGGTTGAGAACCACTGCACTAGAAGGTAAGCTCCCTGGGAACGGGTGTTTATTGTTCTTTGTTGTGTCCCTGGTGCTGAGAACTGTGCCTCTCACACAGTAGGTGCTCGGAAATATTTGGTGAATGAGGGAATACTTGCATTCAGATTGAGCTAGCCAAGAATATATGTGGTTTAATAATTTTAAGGATATTTATCAGTTGCTGGATAACAAATGCAGAGCTTCCAAACTTAGATAGGTCTGTGGTACCTGCTTGTTAAATTTGTGGAAAAATGCAAGGCAGAAAGGAAAGTAAAAGCAACTGAACTTGGTGTGCCTTTCAGGAGAGAGTTAGGCCAGTTGCAGTAGAGTTTATTTTAGCATGAGGAATCTGCCTTTTTGAAAATGCAAACATGAATCCTTCCTAACAGAATTTAAAATTCAGTTTGAACATCACTCTATCACTAGTCTGTGTGATGAAGAATTCTTGTACTATTAATAGGTCAGTATGCATGTGGTTTGAGTGAGTGTGGGGAGATATTGATCTTAACTACACTGTGGTGTGTTCAGCTAACTTCCCTCCAAATCAGTAAAAGTGTAAGCTTCTAGTTCTTTTCAAGGGACAAGGAACTTTGAAGATTTGTGTTTTTTATTAGTGAAGATGGGATAGTGTTGTTGAATGAGTAATAATCATAACAAAAAGCTATTTTAGAGAGCTTATCGTGCAGGTAATATTTTACTTAGTCTCTCAACAACTTTCTGAGATTATAATTATTATATTTCTATTTTATATATGAGGAGGCTGAGATGTAGATAAATAACGTGAGATCAACCAGCCAGTAAAATAGGTCCTGTGTTTTGACTCAGTTTCAGATCACTGGTATGATAGTTTTGTCTGCTATATTCTATATGCTTCTTTTGTAACACTGTGTATTACCAGCATTCTCTACTACCTTTCCCAGAATACTTGATTGGTCAGAGCATTCAGATTCTAGTTCTGACCTTGCTGGTATCCAGCTGTGTGATATTGCCTAGTACCTTAACTTCTCAGGACTGCTCTTTTCAACTTAAAATTAGAGTGTAAGTGAAGACCAAGATCTCTTTTAGCTTCTTCGGTCTAAGGTGACTGGTTTTAGTTTGTTATTTTCTGTGACCTAGTGAACAGAAATTGAGACATCTATCATTTCTTTTAGTCTCAGAAAGTCCCTTTTAACAATTATTTTCAGAGGTTTTATTAAGTCCAAAATTAACCTAGTAAAGTTATGAATATAAATGGATATCTGTCTACATTTTATATAGTACTTTATATTTTATTTACACATGGTGGGACAAAAGTAGGTTTACAGTTGTGAGTATGGGAAATAGTTAATTCTTGTATTATTTATTAAGTAGGGGCCCAGTGCATGAATTCGTGCACCTGGAAAGGAACTATGGGCCACAAGGCTGCTGTAGGCACAGGGGCAGGTCTCGGCCCATCTGCTGCACCCCCTCCTGGTCCCTCCTGCGGCCCCCGGTCCCCTGTCTGCGCGGAGCAATTGGGGCCAGTGCCAGCAGCGGGTGCGAGTGGGGCCGGCACTGTCAGCTGGTGCAAGCAGCGGCTGCTGCCCTGATCGCCCCTCAGGAGCAGGGGGAGGTGGAGGAGCCCTCAGGGACGATTGGGGCTGGTAACCGCCGCTTGCACCCGCTGATGGCGCCAAGTGCCGGCAGCGGGTGCGAGTGGCGGCTCCAGCGCTGGCAGTGGGTGTGAGAGGCGGCTGCCGGCCCCAGTTGCCTCTCAGGAGCAGGAGGAGGTGGAGAAGCCCTGACGAGTGATTGGGGCCAGCAGCTGCCGCTTGCACCCGCTGATGGCGCCGAACGATCGGGGCCGGTGCCAGATGCTGGCAGCAGGTGTGAATGGTGGCTCCGGTGCCGGCAGCAGGTGCAAGTGCAGGGTGGGACTGCGGCGTGCAGGAGCAAAGAATTTTCCATAACCACCAGAAGCTCGCCCCAATGACAGTGACCAGCGCCCCGCCTTGGTTTGGCGCCCCTGCTCACCTGCCACACCATCTCACCGCGGCCGATGCCCACCATGTTCTGCCCTCTGCCACCTGCTGCCGACGCCTGTCATGTTCCGCGCACGCCCCCTAGTGGTCAGCGCACGTTATTGCGACTGGTTTGGTGGTTCTGCTATTTGGTCTATTTGCATATTAGCTTTTTATTATATAGGATTATTGTATTATTTTCCATGCAGACAACCTACTTTTGTCCTACCCTGTATATAGATAGATAAATAGATAG
Source organism: Myotis brandtii (assembly GCF_000412655.1). Lineage (NCBI taxonomy): Eukaryota > Metazoa > Chordata > Mammalia > Chiroptera > Vespertilionidae > Myotis > Myotis brandtii. The sequence continues at coordinate 5,336,200 of NW_005360124.1, read as the reverse complement.
ATATAGTACTTTATATTTTATTAGGTACTTTTTCATTCATATTATAATGTTGCTAAAGGATTTTCCTCTTCATGTACATGAATAAGATGACTCAGGTGTTAAAAGTCCCACAGTCAATTAGTAGATGGTTAGAATTCAGTGATTTTTTCAGGGATGGCATTCAGACTAAAGTAACGATGATGCAGAACTAGAGCAGTTATTGTAAAACATGTAATAAAAGACATACTTATATATAATACCAGTGCTTTTAGTACAAAGATGATAGACTGGGCCACCTGAGAAATAAACATGGCACCTTGGTCTGTTCTGTCCCATCTGAGGATCAGGGCAGATCTTGCTGCAAAATAGTCCTTCTGCTCTTTCACTTAACTCATGCAAACATGTCAAACTCTTGGCCCGTGGGCCGCACGCCTCGTTTATTTGGTCTGTGTTAACCTTTGAGTTTGACATGCTTGGCTTCATGGTTAGTTCAGAGTGCATTGTGCTTGTCTCTGTGTGGTCCTGATCACATTGTAATAAATAAACAAAATGGAATGTTGGATTTTCTAAGTAACGTGTGAGTCTGGAACATGGGTTCATTTTATTTTTGTATGTGTGGGCACTGATCAGTGAACCTTAGTTTTATTTGGGCTGACTTTCCCCCCCTGCATATTCGGTTGTGCTGTGCTATGAATGTGGGTAACTATTTTAAAAGCTTTTGATTTTTTTGGGGGGGACAGAACTGTTTTAGAGTGTGGCTTATTACCTCTAAGTATGCCTGCCTTGGTTAACCTCAAAAAATAATAGTTCACTTTAAGTGGCCAATAAAAAGTGTAGCGGTAATTCCACAGTTACTTGCTTGAACATTTTCTTGGCTAAATTGGGAAAGACAAAATGCTTGTTTGGGCTTTTTAATGGAGAAATTGTGTCCTGCAAAATTCCAGTGAGCTTTTCTTTTATGTAACTTCCAAGAAGGTGGGGATGACAGCTCTACTTCCTTGTAAGCTTTTTCCTTACATTCAAGAGATTTAGGAGAGTCTAGGTTAGGCATAGTACATCTGTGTACAAAAACCTTGCTTTTTTTTTAGCCCTAACCGGTTTGGCTCAGTGGATAGAGTGCCGGCCTTTGGACTCAAGGGTCCCGGGTTCAATTCCCGTCAAGGGCATGTACCTTGGTTGCGGGCACATACCCAGTAGGGAGTGTGCAGGAGGCAGCTGATCGATGTTACTCTCTCATCGATGTTTCTAACTCTCTATCCCTCTCCCTTCCTCTCTGTAAAAAATCAATACAATATATTTTTAAAAAAACCACCTTGCTTTTTAACATGGCAGCTCATTTCCAAATGCTCTATATAGCTGGCCTAAGAAGGAGGCCCATAGTTAGGCCTGCTTTAACCAGATTTAAGGGGAGCTAATAGGGATTCCCTTATAAGCAAAAACTCAGGATATTTTATATCAGTTTAGGATGCATACAGAAAACGAAAATTGGTGAAATCCTTGTTGGATTGTGAGATGGAGTTCATGCCTTTTCCTAGATTAGATTTAAATTTCACTCTTTCTTTGTTATTCAGTTTATAGTTTGGGATTATGCTTTTGTCGTTTTTGTGTGTTGGAGGCTCATCTCCAAAACTATCTTTCTAAATGAAAATATTTAGCTTCTCAAACTGAAATACCTAGAACTAGACTTAAAAGATAAAGAAGATTATAACCTAAAGACTTAAACCTGGAAAAGAACTTAATCCTCATGAGGTTCTTGTAGTCTTCCTTCACTGAGACAGATACTTGGTTAAGGGAGAGTGTTGGACACCTCAGATGTAAGGTAAAAAGGCAATGATGACTTTTAATCATTCATTCAACAAATGTTACTTGACCTCATATTATGTGCAGGGCGCTTTGAGGGCTAGGAGGTAGAGCACTTGCCTCCATGGAGATTCCAATCTTTTTTATGGCATTTAGCCTAGTGTGAACAGTACAAGGCAGTGTGGTGATGACACTGTTGTGACATAGGCAGAAGAGGAAAAAGTCTTTCTGGCTCAGGAGTGATTAAGGATGCTGTTACGGAGGATATAGGGACATTTTAGTGGCACCTCAGAGCAGAGAGTCACTTAGGCAGGAGGAAAGGAAAGGGGGAGGATTCCAAGTGGAAGCCACAAAGGAAGGAAACTGCTGTGCATATTCAGGCTGTGGTTAGCATTTCCAGCTTGTTGGGTGATATAGGAGAGAATAGGTAAGAAGGTAGGTTTGGGATGCCTTATAATAGGCCTTGAATGCTAGCTCTAGTAGAGGGCTATTGAAGGAAAGCAAAGGGAAGATTAATCAGACAGTAGGGAAGGATCATGTCTGTTTGGTTAATTTGCTTTATTCTCAGCAGCTAGCCTGGTATCTGACAGCAAATCTTCAATAAATATTGGAGAGGGACAGGGTTGAGCAGGTGACATGTGGCTGGAAAGGAGAAACCCAAGTTACCCAACAGCTCATTGGATAGTGTGTAAATGCATAGAGAAAGGCCTAAGACAGTGACCTCTGCAGACTGGCAGAATCAGAGTACCATTAATAGAAGAGGGAACTTGGTCTTGGTTATGCTAGCGGGTGAGGTGCCTAAGGCGTGATGGAAAGATGAGGAGGGAATGAACGTGGGTTTGTTGCTTCTTTCACCTTCATTCATGTCTTCATATCAGCACTTTCCCTTCATCTCCTGGCAAATCGGTACTCTTGCCAAGAACCTCTCGGATTCTTTTCAGCAAGACCTGTATTTGTGCCTTTATTCTGTACCCCAGACCATAGTGGACTTTGCCAGGCAGCCCTCTGTGGGCAGTGGTTTTAAAAACTTAGGATTTTAAGAAAGGTGTTCTACCTTTGTGTCAGTGTATGAGAGAGAGTGTTTTTCTTCATTTTGCTTGATCACTGCCTCTAGATCAGGGGTGGGCAAACTTTTTGACTCGAGGGCCACAATGGGTTCTTAAACTGGACCGGAGGGCCGGAACAAAAGCATGGATGGAGTGTTTGTGTGAACTAATATAAATTCAAAGTAAACATCATTACATAAAAGGGTACGGTCTTTTTTTTTTTTTAGTTTTATTCATTTCAAACGGGCCGGCCCGAGGGCCGTAGTTTGCCCAAGGCTGCTCTAGATACTAGAGGCCTGGTGCTCAAATTCGTGCACTTGTGGGGTCCAGCTGGCCTGCCCCGATGGGGGCAATTGGTGGGCTGGCTGGGGTGAGGGGCCGTGGGTGGGGCTAGCCGGGGTGAGGGGTTTGCTGGCCGGCCCAGTCCCTGATTGGGGTGGGGGCAGGGCAAGGGGCCGCAGGTGTTCCAGTAGTTCTGCTGTTTGGTCAATTTGCATATTACCCTTTTATTATATAGGATTAAATATATAAAATTACCTTTTATTTCTTTCTTTTACTCTTTAAACTTTTTTTTAACATTGGAAATAGACACAAGATGCTCTAAATCAGCGGTCGCCAACCGGTGGTCTGAGGCCCACTGGTGGTCCATGAAGTCCAAAAGGTTGGCGATTGCTGGTTTAAGGAAACCTTTGGAGCAGCAGTTGCCAACCGGTGGTCCATGAAGTCTGAAAGGTTGGTGACTGCTGCTCTAAATTATTCATCAGCTATGGAAACTCCTTGCTCAATCATTCTTCTGTTTCTTTTTAATTTTTATATTATTGGCTAAGAACTGTGAACAGGTCAGCGATTCCTTATCCTTTTTGTGTTGAGAAATTTCATGTAAACATGAGACCAAGTCTGTAATTCTCTTGAGACATACTATATTTAAAAAAAATAATTCTTTTCATTGTTCATTATGTATGAGTTAAATACTAAAATGACAATGGATGCTTTAGTCAATGTGAATTATAAGTGTGTGGTTAATTTTCTTCCTTTTTTCCTAATGTAAGGCATTTTAAACTATATTTTAAACTTTCCCTCCTTTAGATGCTAGTCTTAAGCTGCTGTAGTTGAGTGAGAACAGCAGTGATGGTAAGGAAAGTTAAGTAAACATGAAATTAAAAAGGCCATAAGAGTACATTTTGGTAAACCAAAATATTGCTTGGTGGCATGAAGCCACAGATCCATTCCAAAAAAAAAAAAAAAAAATGCGGAAATGTGGTTTTGCTGTCTGTCATGCATTCTGTTTCAACTGTGAGAAACATACGTTGCTTTATGGGGTATTTTTTTTCAAGTCTGACCGCAGCTTTTAATTTCCTTCACTCCACCCACACCTCCCACCGCATGCCCATGTATCTAGTGCTAATTTATGGGCAATTTAAATGTAATGGCATAATCATCAACCACCAAAAGGGTCAGCAGTTGTGGCAGAAGTTTCTTGTCTTAGGTGTGTTAAGTATCAGTTCTCTGCTTTGGGAAACTTTTATAATCAGAACACAGTGTTTGTCCTTGTTTTTTGGACTTTTCAATCTAAGTTAAAGTGAGGTTTCTTTTAAAAGGTAGTTTTGAAGTGCTTTGGTTTTTTTGCTGAAAGAAGAATGTATTCACATTAAAGAAATTTTAGAAAGCAAAAGAAATTAAAAGACTCACCCATGGTTCTACTACTCTGACCTAAATGCTGTAGTAGATGGAGAATTATGCTCCTTACCCTCTATGGAAAATACAGGTTAAGTTCCAAAGGGTGGTACATAAAATAAGCATAATGTACCCTTCTTTCTTTAAAAAGTACAGAAGTACAACATAATGTATAGTAAAATGAAACCTTAGATCTTTAAAATTAATTTTGGTTTATTGGTAACTATGGTTGCTTCAACATTTTTTTATGAGTAACACAATCCTAAATATTTTTTAGGATCTACTCTTAATTCAGCCAGTAATTTCCTGTAATCTTGGTAAATCATTTAACTTTTCTGAGTCTCAGCTTCTTATCCATAGCCATAAAACAAGGGAATAGGACTTGATCAGTGTGTTTTATAAAATGCTGGTTCCCGGGTCCCTAACCTGGGACCTGGGCATCAGTATTTTTCTGAACGCTCCAAGGTATTTCTAAAGTGCAGCAGGGTTGAGAACCAGTGAACTAGAGCAGTGCTTCTCAAACTTTAATGTGCATACAAGCCACTGGGGATCATGTTAAAGTCAGATTATTTCTGCAGGCCTGGAGTAGTGCCTGATATTCTCCATTTCTAATGCCCAGATGATGCTGATGCTGCAGGTCCACTGACCACATATTGAGTAGCAAGGAGCCAGAAATCTCCAAAATGTCTTTCATATTTATGTCATTTCTTATTTCCATGGCTTAATTTATATAGTACATGGGAATCCATGTGCTGCTTGAATGAGACCCCTGACTAGGATGTCTATATACATAGAGTGGTATCTGCATAACCTTTGTTGCATCTCTGGAATAAGTCAGCCAATTCAAGTCATTCTAATGGTACTGTACCTTGCTTTAGGTAGCCTGCCTGAGCTCCAGCTGGCGGCTGAAGAGTTGGCACACTACTGCCTAGAAGAGGGGTACTTTCCATTCTTCCTTCTCTGCTCACTGAGACCCTACTCTAATAGTTACTTACACTTTCAAATTCTGTCTCTCTTCTTTTTATCCTTGAGTGGCTACCCTACCCATAGTAGTGCCTTCTAATTCCTGAGCTGTATTTTAGTTAAATGGGCAAAAAGAATCATGAAGTAGTACATTTTATTTCAATTTGGTTTCTCTTTGAGCACATTCTCTGCAGAAAATACATTAAACGTAATTTAAAGAGCAAGCAAAACTCCAGTTTTGCAGTTTATTTTGTTGTGGTAGAAGCACAAACATCCTTGTACTGTCATGTTTTTCATGCTCTTCTTTAACCCTGTCATTTGGGAATAAGAAAATACTGTTTAGAACTGTGTAGTCCCTTATTTTTGTTTGTTGTAGCACAGCAACAGACTATCAGGCAGCATGATGAGTGGGAAGACCTTGGCTGGTGTATCTGCAGAGCTGATTTTTAGGCTGTCACCTACCTTTAAGTAGTTAAGTACAATTTTGAACACTTCCCTTTTCTGCATAAACTAGCGCGGGGATCATGTACTGCACCATTTATTAGGGCTGTGTCGGAGAGTTTTGTTGCCCTGAAGGAATATCCCTGTCACCTATTCTGAAGTCCCAGGCAGTTTATGATTTAGAAGTGTTGCTCTAGAGCAGTGCTACTCAGTGAGGTCTGTAGGCTGCTGCAGGTCTGTGAACTATTTTTTAAAGGTGGGCGATATGATAAGGAGCTTGTGCCAGACTATAAGTCAATATACTACTTCATCAAGAATGTCTTTATTAAGAAAAGAAAAAGAATTAAAAAACCCACCTAACTGAATTAAACAATAGTTTATTTAATTCCAGTACAAGCCCATTATCTTCTTGTCAATGGATAACAATTTGGGGATTGACTGCTTTCAGTAGCACTGCAATAGAGGTTTATTAGGGTTGTTTTTATAAATTAGGAATAGACTGAAGTCAAAGTTAGTAAAATAAAGGGAAATGTAACCCAAAAAATAAAAGGTAAGTTTAAAGACAAGTTAGGTTAAAGGTATGATTCAGTTCAAGGTGGTGGGGACATGTGCAAAATAGTCAAGGCAGTTTACACAGATTCTGCAAGTAGGAAGCTGTAAGAGACAGTACAGTTTGCTTTGGTTAATGCAAAACTCCTTTAAGTTCTTTTAGTACTTCTGAATTCTAAATAGCTTGCCTTAAACAATTTTTGTTTTTCATTTTGCCATCTACTCAGTGGAAAGCACATATTTCTATAGGTCTCACACAACTGTTATTATGTAGTCTTAAATTGCAAGCTTTGAAATTCAGCCTGACTTCCCCTCCACTTCTCTTCTTCTCCCCCCGCTCCCCCCAGCCTTATAGTCTTTACTTTTTTACTACTATATATAAAATTTACTGCATCCAGGGCAAGTATCTGTTTGCCAAGAAAAGAGGAAGAGAGATTCTTTGCCAGTAACGAAACATAAATACTGACAATGTCTTTTCTGGGTCACAGTTCAAGAAAGTGGAGAAATAGCAAATTTTCTGGGACTAGGCCTATGACCTCACTTCTCTTTCCAATCAGTCCGGAGGCACTGACCTACTGTCCTCTGTTGTTACTGTGCCAGTGAGTCTGCTCCCCCACCTCCCACCCCAGGGATGTCTTCTTAATTGAGAGACAGGAAGAGCCCTAAGTTTGAATCGATACGTAACCATACAGCTACTCAACTTGTAGCACTATCTAATCTGTTCTTAGAACAGAACTACTTACTTTAAGGCAGTGGTTCTCAACCTTCTGGCCCTTTAAATACAGTTCCTCCTGTTGTGACCCAATCATAAAATTATTTTCGTTGCTACTTCATAACTGTAATGTTGCTACTGTTATGAATCGTAATGTAAATATCTGATATGCAGGATGGTCTTAGGCGACCCCTGTGAAAGGGTCCTTCGACCGCCAAAGGGGTCGTGACCCACAGGTTGAGAACCGCTGGTTTAGAGTATGGTTCAGCTGGATTAGTAATTAGGGTCATCATGGGAATTGACTTCACAGTTGTATTGTTCACAATATGTGGTGTGCTTTCCAGATTGTTTTATCACTTGAATCTGGATTTTTCCCTTGCCTTTCCATTACTGTCCCCCAAAGCAAACCTTGAAACAAGCCTTATGACTTCCTATTTTAATGAACAGTAGCACCATATCCAGGCTTTACACATTGGAATCATGGACTTCTTACTTTCATTGTTGCTTGTCTCCCTGTGCAGCGTGTCTCCTTTCCTCACCATCGTTCCACCAGACTCTTATTATGCCTGGATTGTTGTGCTGGCCTCTGGCTGATCACTGCATCTGCAGCCTTTGCCCTCTCTGCTCCTTTATCTGGGCTGCAGAAGCTCAGGGTACACTCCTCTATCTATTCACATTGGGTTGTTATTTGGGGGCCCTCTCTACTCCTGGAAATCCAGCCAATATCTCCAACATGCCTCTGCTCTTCTCTGCTCCTTTTACCCATTACATAGGTGATCTTGTCCATGCTGCTAAGTAGATGGCTCACCAAATTTTTTCTATAGCCTGGATGTCTCTTCTGAGACCATTATATATAACTGAGAATTCATGGGTACTTAAACTCAGCATGTCCTAAAAAGACATCCTCCTGCACAAGCCTGCTCTTGGTCCAGTGATCTCTATCTCAGGAAATGCCAGCAGCATCCACCCAATTTCTCAACCCAGAAATCCAGAGGCAGGTGAGGATTGCTTTTCCCTCTCACTCTTTAGCTGCACACAGGCCATCATCTGGTTTCTTGGAATCTACTCCTAGTTACTCCTCCATTTGTTTACTTCTCTCCAGCTGTCTGATCATGGTGAGTTAACACTTGATACTTTCTTGGTTTGATCTGTAAAATGGGACAGCAGTAATCCTCTTAAAATTGTTCTGAGTTTAAGGAGCTTTTCATGAATTTTAGTATGATGGTGATGATGGCGACGATGATGACTAGCACCCTTAGACACCATAATTAAGATGACTCTCATCATGAGTAATGCTCTCATCGCCTACCTGGTCTAACCTTGGTGGAGATAATCCTGGTACACTAGGCTCTGCTGGATCTGCTTTTCTAGCCTCATTCTGTGACGCCCGTTCCCTTTCACTTGGTCCCATGTGTCCAATTTGAATGAATTTGGACAACTTGTCCATTCACTTTTTGGAATGTTTTCCCCTTTCCCTGCTCTTCTTTGTCTAGCAGACTCACTCCACCATCAGTTACTCAGGGAAACAGTCCCCTGTTAAGCATTTAAAACTACCCTACATTTTACTTAAATGTGTGTCTCATTTGCTAGATTATGAGCTCTATAAGTCTTTCTTGTTCACCTACTCTTTTTCTCAGACTGTTACACTGGCCTGACAGTATTGTAGACAACTGCTGAAAACCGGAATTGATATGGGTTACATGTTGCTCTCTCCCCAAAGCCACTGTAATGACTTCAGCCAGAAGGGGTTTCTGCCATCCTCACACTTGCGTTTCTAGGGCTCCTCTGTGTACCACCTTGATACCACATGGTGTCTGTTACTGTGCTTGTTTCCATTTGTTCGTCTGGTTCACTCGATTATAAACACTTCAAGGCCCAGATCAATTGGGCATTCACTGCTGTTTCTACCATAGCTGCTAGCTTAGGGTAAGAGTGAATGAATGAGCCGATATCTGAAAGCATCTTGTTGAATTTTCTAAGTCTGTGGTGTTATGGGAATTCATAATGTTTCTATTTTGAAATTATCTTTCATCCTCCATCTTTCCTCTTTTGGTATGTTTTGTGGTTATAAATCTTTTCTGTCCTTCCACAGCCACTTAAATATAATCAGTGGCAAGAAAGGGGTGTGCAGGGCAGAAATGCACTGGAGTGTCTTAACCTCCTGTCTGGTATTTATCACAGCTTTCCTAGGAATTGTCCTTGATAGGTCCTTGCTGCCTTCCAAATAAAGTTCAAGCTCTTTAGCGTGGCATTCAAGACCTTCCACAGTCTGACCCCAGTGAACCCTTTCTGTCCTTATTTTCCACTTGGTTTTTTATTGCATGCATCCTGTGCTCTGGCTTAATGGTTTTCAATCTTGGCCTGTACATTAGAATCACCCCGGGAGCTTTAAAATAAAATACTGGCAGGTGGGTTCTACCCTCTGAGAGTGTGAGTTCATTGGTCTGGGGTGAAGCCTGGGTGTTGGTGTTTGTGAAAGATCCACTTGTAATGCTAGTGTAAAGCCAGGGCTGGAAACCATTGACTGACTCAGTGTTGCCCACAAAATATAATCTCCTCTAAGAGCTTTGAGAAGAAAGGATTTTATAGTCAAAGAAGTTTGATAGGACTGCATTTTATGTACTCCTTTCTAGAGATTTATAACATTATCAAGTAAGAGGCGCTGAAATGTTCAACAAGAAAGAAACCGGTTTAACCTCTGTGAAGTAATCTGATCAGAGAGCTCTTTATGTATGTGATACCTGTTAATGACATCTGCTAAACTTAGTCTAGAATCTGCTTTGGGCCATGCTGTACCCAGCCACATTAGCTTTTAAGTCACTTTTTTATTTGTCTTTCCTTGATTGTATCTAAACTGTACCACCCCCTGCCTCAGGCTTCTTTCTCAGCATTTTTCAGCATCTGTAATTCTTCTTTACATACTTATATGTTTGCTTCTGTCTCCCGCTCTGTGATGTGAACTCCATGACAGCAGGAACTTATTTGTCTTGTTCACCCTTGTGTCTCCATTCATCCCCTAAAATAGGCCTCATAGATAGTAGGTGCTTAATAAATATTTGAATGAACAGAAAGCAATACCTTCATGTTTTTGGCTTTTACTAATGTACATATGTTTAAATATTTTAAACTGCCTGCACAATTTAATGAAAAGCTTGAAATACATTTTTAAAAGTAATAGGAATACAGGAGCAAATATAGATGACAGTAGTTTTCTATACCTTTAATTTTCTCAACCTGCCTACTAAAGTATTAAAACAAAGAAAACAAGGAAAAATAGGTATGAGCCTGATTGTAGAGAGAATACTATTACTTTTCTGATTAGAGAGAGTTCTTGGTCTATGGCAGTGATGGTGTACCTTTTGAGCTCGGCGTGTCAGCATTTTGAAAAACCCTAACTTAACTCTGGTGCCGTGTCACATATAGAAATTTTTTGATATTTGCAACCATAGTAAAACAAAGATGTATATTTTTGATATTTATTTTATATATTTAAATGCCATTTAACAAAGAAAAATCAACCAAAAAAATGAGTGTCATAGGTTCGCCATCACTGGTCTATGGGATGGGAGTTATTTTTTCTCTTTTAATTTTTTAACCAGAGTACCAGGGGTCACACCTATGTGAGACATTATAAGAGTTTAGGTGAGGAATCAGTGAGCAATAGTGGGCTTTTGTGTAGGACACCCAGTATCAATGACAAAAAATAAAAACAGGCAAGGAATTAGTAGGTTCTAAGTAAAAACTTCTAATTATTACTACAGTGAGAGTATTTCAACACGTTTGTCAGGGCCAGTGGGTAGGGTCTTGGTGTACCCGAATCCATACTTAGAATCCCATTCATGTGGAGCTGCGGCATTCCTGGGCTTCGTTTGGAAGGAATTCCCATGGCATGTTCTCTCTAGAAGTCCTCATGCTATAGTTGTGTCCCTGGCTTCCTATACCTGTTTCTGACTCTCCAGGTGCTGAGTGTATCCGGAACCACTCTTTTATTTCCTGTGACACCAGGGATGTTGGTGCCTGGGTAGGGCCTTTTTTTGGGCTCTTGGATTCATCCCCCTGGTTCACTCTGGAGAGAGCATTGTGGAGATTATTGTGACTCAGCACACAAGGTGCCCATCCATTGTGCTGTCTTAACGGTTACCCTAATTCCAGTGAATCAAGTGATGGCAATCTGGTGTGAGTTATTTCAGGAGGGAGGTTAAGTGGCATCTCCTTTATTGCATTTCTAAAATAGTCTTTTAAAACATGTCCTGCAAAGGTTTCAGATTGGAACTTTAATCATTTACTTATCAGTGAGGAATTGTCTTAAATGAATTAGTATTTCCTTTGGGGGTCCACTATGATCACTTACTATTTTTGAGTTGCTTGGCATCCTAAATGCCAGAAAAGGTGTGTGTGAGGAAGGTTAACAAACCAAATCAGACTCTAAAGCAGGTCTTGCTCTAACTTTCCCAATTTCAGCATGCTTGCAAAGATTTCAGGAGCTTGCAACCTAACCTGAGCTGCAGTTACTTCTGTTCATTCAATTAGTGTTATTGAGTGTCTTCGACATACCAGGCAATTCTTTGGAACCTTGCTTCTTGGGGTGTGGTCTGTGGACCCCACAGCATAATGTCACCTTAGGGTTGTTAGAAGTATCTCAGGTCCCACTCCAGGCTGGATTTGAACAAGATTCCCATGTGATTAGTGTGCACATTGAAGTTGTTGAAGTACTACTCTTTAGTTCATGAAAACAAAAACATGTTAGCTAATTTCAGATGATTATAAATGCTGTGAAGAAAAGACTGTAATAGGCAGAGTGAGTGGGATGAGTGGGAGAAGGAGTCATAGAGGAGGGGTGAGTAAGGATGTCTGAGGAGGTGTCCTGTGGGCTAAGACTTAAATGATGAGTTGGGACTAGCCCTGGGAAGGTAAGGGGAAGGCAGGTCAGACGAGGGACCCTCCTTCATCCTTGCCGTGCTTTGTCCACACCTGTCTTTTTTGATGCCGGGGTCACACCTTTGCTTCTCCCCCTTTGTGCTCTATCTTCGGAGTCACTTGTCTGCTGTGCCTGCACCTGGTTGGTAATGTATTATTTGGCAAGTGCAAACAGCAGAAGAGCAACACTTTCGTTTTAGTAAGAGCTGGCTATTTATCATGGCAAGAACATAATCCAAGGGGATGGAAGGGTAACTTGGCAGTGATGGCTTCAGAGAGTTGAAATTATATATACTTGGGAGGAGGAAGGGCAATAGAGGCTAGAATTGAAAGGACAAGAGGAAAGGAAGTGTTGAGGGGTTTGGATATTGATGAAGTTTTGTTGAGAAATGGAGATAAATAAGAAAAAAAGAGACAAAGTCTTTGGCCTCACCTGTGGGTGAGAAATACAGCATATTTCTCAGTGTATAGAAGGTGTCTTATTGTTTCCCTGGTTATAGCTATCCTTGATGAGAACTTGGTAAGAAGCTAGTGTTTTTCTTTTTGGTTTTATTCTAGTATCCAAAGTTCCTTTGTCTTTTAGGCATTTTATCACATACATTTTATTCATATACATCATGTGGGGGAAAAACACAGTGAATGATCTTCACCTATGATGGGCACAGGAATATTTGTCCCCTCCACTATGGTTAATTATCATAATGCTTAATCGTGCATCAGCATTCGAAGGCTCCTATACATTTATGTCAGTAGGAAATAGTAGGGGGAAAAGAGAAAGAGAGAGCAGGAGATTCAGATTCAGAGAGAGAGGTTCTGAGATAGAGGGAGAGAAGAAGAGACATCAAAAAGTAGCTGGTAGTGCTTGCTGGCCCAGGAGTACTGAGTAAATGAGCATTTGCACAACTTGGGTGTGGGTGTTTTAGTACAGAATAATCTGGGTCTGTGACCAAACCCACCTTGTTCCCTGAAGGCTGAAGTTAAGCTCATCAGAGAAAAACATTTTCTTTCCCTGCTCCTGACATCCCACTTTTCTCTCCCACCTTTTTTCCATTTTCCCTGCCCCACCTCTGTGGTAGAGCTGAGTATAACAGTGATTACATTGGTTACAGTGTTATTTAGACTTGAGAACTGAAATGATTTGACCTTTTAGGAGTAACTGGATATCATCACAGTGATCATCAATCATTCTCAGCCTTGATACTATATCACTTTTAACATTTGAAACAGTATTTAACTACAATAACCAGAGCCCAGAAGATGTAGGTAAAATAATAGTCAAATACGGGTATCTGGGATTTCCATTAAAGGCCTTTTAAAAAGCTTAAGGGGTGAGAGATAGGGGCCCTTTTTTCTAACAATTGCAAAAATGCTTTAGTAAAATACTACTTCACCTTTGAGGACAGATGGGAATAGTTTCACGAAATGCAGGTATACTGTGACAACTCTCTGGGAAAGACATTGTCCTGCATATTCCTACTGTAGCACTCGTATGTCTTAGGACAAACAAATGGAGTACTTCAGTGTGTGCAGTTAGCTGAACTGTGCACACTTAGCACACAGGAAAATCGCATATATATGAGTTCAAAACACAAAGAAGATTGCTTTAGTTAAACTTCTGGGGTTGGGGTAAAAAAAGGGTTGAACATTGGCACTTTCAGTTCTAAATGAGCACTCCTTAGTACCACTTTCTTCTTGGTACTAAGGAGAAATATACTTGGTAAAAAAAAGTGTTGGTAGTTTGAATCAGTCCTTTAGGGAACTGATAGATGTCCTATTAAATTGATTGTTAATATGTTATTACTTCATTTTATTGCTTTATTAGTAATATAAAGTAATCACTTGAAGTATGCTGACAATACTTTTGATCTAAATCTCTAAGCCTTATTCCAGTCTGGCTTTTAAAACAAAACAAAACAAAAAACACGTACAATTTGTGTTATCCATTACATGTTCTTAGACCTTTTGTAAAGTTGAATTTTGATAAGATAAAATCTGAGTTGTCAGTGTAGAGCAGTGGTTCTCAACGTGTGGGTCGCCTAACTGTGGTCGGCAAACCGCGGCTCGAGAGCCACATGCGGCTCTTTGGCCCTTTGAGTGTGGCTCTTCCACAAAATACCATGTGCGGGCACGCATGTACAGTGCGATTGAAACTTCGTGGCCCATGCGCAGAAGTTGGTATTTTGTGGAAGAGCCACACTCAAGGGGCCAAAGAGCCGCACGTGGCTCGCGAGCCACGGTTTGCCTAGCCACAGTTTGCCGACCGCTGGAAGACCATCGGAAAACACATATATAATTACATATTGTTTTAGTGATTAATCACTATGCTTTAATTATGTTCAATTTGTAACAATGAAAATACATCCTGCATATCAGATATTTACATTACGATTCATAACAGTAGCAAAATTACAGTTATGAAGTAGCAACGAAAATAATTTTATGGTTGGGGGTCACCACAACATGAGGAACTGTATTAAAGGGTTGCGGCATTAGGAAGGTTGAGAACCACTGGTGTAGAGCAATAGTACTACTTGAATATTTTCATTACAGTTAGTATGGATTTTTATTAAGTTGGGAATAATTTCTCATTAGTTCTCTGATTTTTTTTTTTTTAATCTAGAGGCAGGCAAAATCAGTTCCAAAAGTTGTAGTGTTTCTCAGAAAATTTGGAGTAGGTTGATGAACAAATCGAGATAATTTTCTGATTGAATTAAAATTATAGTCTTTTATTCTGTAGTGGTAAAGGGAGGGTGAAGGAGAGAATTGCAAGATTTATTTGTACTTATTCCAAAACAGATTTCAGACAGAATAAGAAGGAATTATTCTTCACTTTAAAAAAAAGTGTTTATACATAGTGGGTGTTATGTTCTTGATAAGCACATAATAAAATAAATAGATTCATCTTCGGAAAAAAATTTTGGCAAAGAAACTGCTGTAGAAAACATTAGTCATGAGATGTTATTAAAGAATGTTTTTCTGAAACTATAATTGTTTAGATATTTTTGTTCTTTTTAAATTTTTTTCTGGTTGGCTGCTAAAATGGTTTTCTAATGTTTTGTTATTCTGTTTTATTTCAATAATATGTAATAGTGTTTTTCCTATTTCAATGAGAGGCTAAAAATTCTAAGAAAAATTTTAAAATGATTGATTTTGATGACTCTTTGGTTACTAAAATAAAGTCATCTGCACTTTCTCTCAAGTTTATTATGTGGTTAAAATAAAATTTGTTTAATTTTTTTAAAAGGATATTATGTAGGCGGAAATAATATAAATAAAATTTAGATTTATTGTATTAGAACTATTTGAGAGGTTGCAATTCAATTTAAGCATAGGCTTAACCAGTTTTTTGTCTTACTTAAATGACTAATGTAATTTGTTATATATGATAAAGAAAATATGTTTTTGATACTGTGTGCTTTAGTATTTGTTGCTTTGTAATCTAGTGATTGAATCGTGGCATTCTTTTCAATGCATGGCATTGCTTTTCCATGTTGCATGGTAGTTAATAATTTTCAGTGATTCTTGAGTTGGAGTGTGAAGATGAAAGGGATAAAAGGTTCTTCTCAGCATTTTTCTGTTTCATTACTGACTGGTTATGCTACTAGTCCACTGGCCATCACCACTTTGGAGTTAGCTTGTCAGCATTCATGTGCCAGGTTTGGAGTGCATAGGTAAAGGATTCATAGCATGCCTTTTTTAAAGTTAACTTTTTTCTAAAATATTTAGCTCAAACGTTTTTTTAAAATTAGAGATGGTTATCAATTTTATTGCCTCTTTATTGGAGGGATGGAATAAAGCTGGGAAATTATAGAAGAAAGAAATAGAATGATAGTTGAGGGTGGGAGAATATGTGCAACTAGGTTTTTTTAATGAATATTTTGATGGATAGAGGAAGACATAATAGAAGTGTCAAAATTGTTAATGTATTTGACAAACTATGGCTGCAAAAACAATCTTTTTGTTATATATTGACATGAACAATTGTTCTTTTATTGGGGCCGTTAATGCTATTTTGGTATGTCATGGGCAACTGAAGGCAATAGTTAGCGGTGTCCATAAAGCATCGAATACCATGATAACATCCAGTAACCCTAACAGCAGTATTTCAGAATCTCTGCCTGTTTAAATGGGCTATCTGTGAATGTACTTGCTCAGGGATGCATGAGCCACATCACCTATAAATTTGATTGGAAGCTACAGTGCTGGCCTAGGCTGATGGATAGCAGATTAGAACCCTGATTAACCATGTGATTCAAAGACTGGGAATATATTGTCTAAGCAAGATTCATCAGATGCAATCAGAATTTCAAGTGGTCAGATGAAATTCAAATGTGTATTGTGGCTTTTTCTCCCCTAGTGCTTTTCCTCCTAGGTTGCCTATTTTCCCCCTCTCCTTCCCCAAAGCTGAAAAATACTTCTTTGATGAATCTGCTCCTTACCCTAAAGCTAGCTGTCTGTTATTCATCAGAAAGCAGGTCGCAGTTCAGTGAGCAGAAGAAAAGATTTTAATAGAAGCTATGCCAAGGGCTGTAATGCATCATTTTAGGGCCCTAATTACATTACAATGACAAATATCAATGGTGACAACAGCAATAACCTACATCCCTTAATGGCTGTGCTGGAAAAGGAGTTTGGACCTCACGCCATTAGATTAGACTCAGTTTCAAAACATAGGCCATTAGAAGTGTGTGTCCGCAGTATTATTGGCTGATCACTGAAGCCCAGTGGAAAGGCCTGTAAATAAATGATGCCTCCCTAAAGCTGGATCCTATGGGACAAAAGAAGCAAAATTAGATGACCATGGAAGCAGCAGTGTTTCCGAGGCAACTTTAGCTTTCAAAGTGAAGAATGACTGGCTTAATTTTATGAAATCACACACACACATCCCACCCCCCTGCTGCCAATTAGCCTGACCATGAAAATCCATTGGCATGACAACTTAAAGAAATTAAGAAGTCTTTTAAACAAAAGGAGGCCTTTAAAGAAAATGTTTGGGAGGTCGCCCCCTCTGCTTTTTCTGTTCGGTGTGCATGTAAACATATATGAACCAATAAAACGACTTTTCTACATTTTTAAAGAAAATACAGACTTTTTTCCATATTTGTTTAGACTTGAAATAGCCTAGGTCCAAAGTTAAAGAAGCCAGATAAATACCTCTTGGTCTTTGTTTTGCCAGCTAAGTTTCCTTAGAGTAGTTTTTATTGCCTATAGGCAAACTAAAGAACTCAGTTTTCTTATGTGCCCACACATTTTTCAACTCTCCTAGCAAGGGACTATTTTATTTATGTAAACAACATAATGAGGAAAATATGCTTGGCAGATGGTTCTAAGCATTAGAATCATCAGTTTGGTCTGCCCCAAAGTGTCTCATTATCTTTTATTCTCTCTCCCTCCACCTCTTGCTACAGAAAGCTTAACAACCAAATGCCTTTGAGACACTGTGCTTTTAGTCTGGTGAATGCTACTCTCTTTTCTCAGCTCACACTGGAATTTCACCCCATAACCACTGTGGTATGTTCGTCCAGGTGGAGAGTGGTTTGGTGATTCCCATTGCAGCCTTTCATGGTGGTTTAAGCATTCTTAAAGGATAGCTAACTGCTCCATGGGGCAAGTGCCATAAATTAAATCAGGTCAGCACAGTTGGGTCCTTATTCACTGCTGCTTGTTGGTGCTAGGTTTTTGTCCATCCTGTTAGGAATGCAGAATTGGAATGGAAAATTTAGGTTTGGAACTTGGTGAATTTGTGTTTTCTCCTGGCTGGCAAAGTTTGTAAGGTGCTGGCATTTAAAAGATGCTTTGCTATCAAGTCAAGGGTTGCTGATGAGAGAAGGAAACCTAGAATGCACAAGGCGTGTCACTATCATTCTGGTAATGACTTAGTAAGAAAGAGAGCATTTTGTTCTTTTAAAAAATGAGGAACTGACCCTGATGGAATTTATTTTAAGAATGCTTGAAAAATAGTAATTGCTTTATGTTATCTGCCTTTCAGTATTCCTCTCCTTTTCCCCACCTCATCAGTAAAATATAAGCTATTTTATTTGTATGTATATAAAAGAAATGTGTTTACCTGTCACATGCCAAAGTCTATAAGGAGCCATCTATAATAATAAAAGCATAATATGCTAATTAGACTGGACAGCTGAACGACTTTCTGGATGTCATTCTGGACATCCAGACAAAGCCTCGGCAGCAGGGGCTGAGGCAGAGGCGGTTAGGGGCGATCAGGGAGGCAGGCATGGGAGTGGTGAGGGGTAATCAGGCAGGCAGGCGAGCAGTTAGGAGCCAGCGGTCCCAGATTGCGAGAGGGATGTCCGACTGCCGGGTTGGGCCTAAACTGTCAGTCGGACATCCCCCAAGGGTCCCTGGATTGCGAGAGGGTGCAGAGGGGGCAAGCTGGGCTTAGGGGGCCCCCCCCCCCCACTGTGCAAGAATTTCCTGCACCGGGCCTCTAGTCTGATAATACAAATTTACAAATTAAGATGAACATTGGTGAAGCTTTGAGTAGTGTTATAAAGAAAACATAGTGGCGACCTTCCTTTCTTTCCTCCCTCCCTCCCTCCTTCCTTCAAACTTACTGCAGCATCCTACTTTTGTAAAATGTGTATACTTACAAAAATTATTAGAGAAAAATCTGTTATCTGACATTATTGGGACTTTTACAGATATATAGTGCTATGATTAGTTCCCAAGGTTAGTTTCCATATACACACAAATTGCTTGTATAGGAAGATTTTTAGCATGTTCTAAACCTCTTCACACAGAAAATCTTGGTTAATACACTTGGGAATTTTTATGGTTAAAGAAAACATGCCATTTTTCAACAATTTATTGCTAAGGATATGAATTAATCAACTTTTGGGGGTTGGTTGGGTGCTATTTTTGGGGAGAGGTTGGGGACTTAATTATAAAATCCCAGTGAGTACTAATTGAGAGAAGTTGAGATATAGAGAAGAATGTATATTTATTATCTAAATTCTAAAAACTTGGGTTTTTATGAAAAACCACATCAGATTGAATAAGGGTCCTGTTGAAGCTTTTGAAACTGATTTCCAGTTATGAAAATTAAATTTTTTTATGTTGTCCTGGTTCTTGAAGGTTGACTTTTTAAGATGAATTCTGGTTAATAAATTGTGCTATTAATGTGGCACTGTTGTCACTGCTGCCCTTTAGTGGGCTAGCTGGTGAGTGTTTTCCTCTTCCTTATGAAGTATACCAGCCAGAATATAAAGTGTGTATTAATATCATCTTGTTAATATTTTGGGAATTTGTAACCAGCTGACTGTTCTCTTCATTGCTTCCCTTTCCTTTTTTTTGTTTTTGTTTTTGTTTTTTTACAGGCAGAGATTGTCAAGAGGCTGAATGCTATCTGTGCACAAGTCATTCCTTTCCTGTCCCAAGAGGTAAGGCAGTTGGTTTTAGGCACTGGGCTAGAAGGTGCCGTTTTCGTGGTTTTGTAGAAGGGGGATTGTGGGATTGACTCTTTGCCCTTGTCGGCCTCTTGGTGTTTGTATTACACATTTCTAAGGTACAGTGTTTGTATTCCAACTTCAACACCTTACTTACATTTAGTGGAAAATAATTGTGTTTATATAATGGAATGTTTCTAATATGCGAAGGAAAATTCAGTTGTTAAAATATCTGCTGTCATTGGACAATGTAGTGTTACTCAGAATTGTGACTGTTTGTCTTAATGGCATCTAATAGGGTAGTTTAAAAAATTTCCCAGAAGACAAAAGCTTGTTCTACACTTGTGTCACTGGGCAGTGAGTTGTCAGAAGAGGTATCAAATAGAAACTACTTTATGTAGTAAACACAAACTAATGTAACTTTTGTGTAGCTGCTCTTAAAAAGTTACTATTGTTACCTCATGAAGTCTTTGTATTGCCTGTGCATTTGAGAAAAGATGCAAGATGGGCTTAGTGGACTCACTGCTCTGAACGCCATGGACTTAATGCGTTGCCAAGGCCAGGGGGGCATGCAGCTCTCTCGCTCTCTCTTGCTCACCACCTGTCCACAGATGTACATATGCTGG
The DNA here is from genome assembly GCF_000412655.1 of Myotis brandtii. Taxonomy (NCBI): domain Eukaryota; kingdom Metazoa; phylum Chordata; class Mammalia; order Chiroptera; family Vespertilionidae; genus Myotis; species Myotis brandtii. The sequence goes on along the minus strand of NW_005360124.1, from coordinate 5,316,087 downwards.
AATGAGGAGGTGCATTTCTAGTGCATGGTGGCTTCCATGTGGCTTTTTTGTTGTTGTTGTTCATTTGCTTGCTTGCTTTGGGTAGTTAGAAATTTAGGTGAGCATGCTGGAAAGGGATACTTTTTGATTTTGTATTACTGAATCCTTCATTGCTCAGGGAAGATAAGCTGTGAGAAGAAGCTAACTAATGAAATATCTGCATGTCCTGCAGTCACAGAGCTGTGTGTTGTAGGATAGAAAGCACTGAGCGACTTTCCTCCTACCCTTCTGTTCTTTTAAGTGTGTCTGTCCCTGCTTTGAAGGAGAGTGGTTTGTTGCCTATCAGTGGGCACGATCTGCTGATGTTAGTGTGCAGAGGGTATTTGCGATGCATGTATGTTACAGAGATGTGGATTCTCTGTGACTTCTTATTTGGTCTGAACTGGGTTAGACTTGAGTAACCATGGCTACCTTTCATTGGGTATCTATCCCTTTTTGGTGCTCATATTCACAAATCCTGGACATAAGTTAAAATCCTGAATTCAAATGTTCTTCTGGATCACAAACAGTAAAGGGTGTTTTGTCTTTCTCCCCCTTTAGCTGTTACCACAGAACCACCACCCACTGTATCTCCATTTACCTATTTCCACTCGGGATTTGCTTGTAACTAGATTAGATGGGGTGGCGAAGGAGAGTCAAGGGCCTGTAGGCATTCCTTTAGGAAGCCTGGGTGCCCTTTGACCACTCCAGACCAGTGTGTGTTTCTTCTGACTTGAAGCAGCTCTGCTTTATGGAGAATGGGAAGAATGCATAACCCACAGAGCTGTAACCAGGCTGAGGTGACACAACCCAAGGCAGAAGAAGTTTGAATTATCCCTGAGGTGGTATTAGATCTCTGCAGGCACAGACCTCTATATAATCACTAGACAGTTTCTTCCCATGGCATTACTGCAGGATCTGTGGTGTTATATTTAGAAGTGGAAGGAGGTCTTGGGGATGTTGGTGGAGCTGATTTACCAGTAGGTGGTTTTCCCACATGAGTTATGTTGTTTGTGTAAGCAGGTCCAGTAGGAGCAAAATGTGTAATGGTAGTGTTGCTGAGCAAGACTGGACTGGAATTAATTGGCTGAGAAGTTGTACCCTGTAGAGGAAAGCCATGGGGGGGATACTGGCAGCTCCTTTTATGCGTGAGGTGCGAGAGTAGGCATCATAATCTCATCACTTACTGTTTATTTCCCCACTACCTTTGACATTTCTTGGTTGAAATGCTTGATTCATGTGTAATGAATGACCTATGTCATGGTTTTCTAAATCCTAATTCTGTGTATATCTTTTCTTCTGCTTACTTTGGATTAATTGGCTCATCTTTTTTTAGTTTCTTAAGGTGTGTTTATATCTTCTCATGTGTGGGCCACAGACATGTTTGTTCCTGACCAATCCAGTCCTCTCTGATGTTTTGTGTCTGAACATTGCCCACCTTCTTTCCCCTTCTGGGCATTCTGTGAGCATCAGACTCCTTGCCTTTACCCTGAGGCCAGATGGACGGTAATGTGGAGGGAAGCGAGGAGGCAGGTTATTAGAGGAAGATGAATTCTATTTCCTGTCTCTTCAGAGGCATGGAAAATCACTCTTGCATGGCTGCGAGCCTCACTGGTGCCAGGACTGAAGGCTCTTAATCTGATCTTTTAACACCAGCTCTCTGTGTGACAGTCTCACTGCCAAAATGGCAGCTGCGGTATTAGAATTTATTTTAAAATTAAATGATTGCATTTAGAGAAAAGAAAAAAAAAACCTTCCCTAAAGGACTAGTACATGAGGTATAGGACAGTGGTTGGAGAGATTTTTTTTTTCCAATTTGATAGGAACAAGAGGCAAATTTACATACATTTAGGTAAAGTCTATTTTTAAGTTAGCCCCCATGAGTTGATTATTGTACTTGCTTAATGCTTGTGTCTAGTGTACCACATTTTCTGAAATTAAAAAACACACACACACACATAGTACTGAATGAAACTATTAAATTTAGTTTTAACTGCAAGACCTTATTTTAGAAATAAGTTGTATAAGTGTAGATCAAAAGTACTTGAAGGATCTTGGCCAGTGTGATTCAGTGGTTAGAGTGACAGTCTGTGGACACAAGGGTCAAGGGGCTCCATTCGCAGTCAAGGGCATGTACCTGAGTTGTGTGAGGGAGGCACCAGTCAATGTGTGATGTGTCTTTTTCACATCAGTGTTTATCTCTCTCTCTCCCTCCACCTCCCCTTCTCTTCCTCCTTTCTACTCTCTCTGAAAATCAGTGGAAAAAATATCTTTAGATGAAGATTAATACAACAAAAAAAGTTCTTGAAGTGTATGGATATAATACAAAGAAAATTAATTTTCTATTAGATTTCACTAAAACATTTTGAAAATTTTAAAAATTATAGTCAATATATATTTTAATGATGTGCTTGTTTGCTCACATACAACTACTTCCAAAGTCCAGGCATTAAAAAAAGATATTGCCAACTCTTGTCATTAAAGTAACTATCAGTTATAGTTCTTAGAATTTTATAGGATTCCTAATATCAGAATTTAGAGAAAGCTTGTGTGTCTGTACCCATCTAAAGCTGGGTTCCCCCCCCCCCCTTTCTTTTGGCTTTTAGGAATGTGTAAAGGCTAATCTATAGTCCGCTGCCCTCAAATTTCTTCTTTAAAAGGCAAACCTCAAAGTAGTAAGTGGGAAGCTCTTCTCTATCCCACTTTGGGCCTTATTTGCAGGGAAGAAACTAAAAATAATCAGCTCCCCAGTTGGCAGTTCCATAGCAAGAAATGCCAGGATGATGACAGTCAGATCTGGGCCAAGTCTTGGCCTCCCTATTATAAATTGAGTGGCTTTCTATAACCGAGTTAAGCTGGGTGACCTTTAGCAAGTGATTTGCCTCTCTAAGCCTCAGTTTCCTCATCTGTGTGATGAGGTTAATAATAGCATGGAACACACAGTCACTTTGGGGATTACTTGGATTATGTACATGAAATTTAGCACATAGTAAGCACCTCCTGATGTTTACTACTAGCATCGGTACTAGCTACAGCAGCTGTGAAGTGCTAGATTTCCTTGTGAGAGGACCTGGAGTCAGCCCTCCCGCCTCCTTGTAGTCATTGCTTTTTGGGAAATTGTGAATTTGTTATCTTCCTCTCTAATGTCCTTCTGGTAAAGGAAAAAAAGTGTAAATTAAAACCAAACCCGTGGCTGACACTAGCTGAAAATCTTGGTGAGGCATTAGGTAGCCTCCAAAGTGATTCTCTTCTAGCTCCAAAAATTAATTTTCCCATTTAGCAAACAACTGTCTCTCCCCAGTCAGCAAGCAAAGGTCCCTCCATAAGATGACAGCTATTCAGGGTGCTCAACCAGTAGCACTCACCTCAGAAGAAATCGTGGTTTTGAATGGGGCCTGTGTTTTACCCACAAAGTTATACAGAAAAATAAACTTCTCAATCCCATTGAGATCTGGCTGTTTTCAAAATATACCTGATGGCTTAGCTGAAGTTGGTTTTGGTTTTACAAGTAGATTATGTGGATGGAGTCTTTTTTTCATCAGCGATTTCAGGATATAGCTTTTGTAGACCCTTAGACATTAGGGCCCTGAGCAAAGTTGGAGGATGCCAGTAAGTAGACTCGCCACCAGTGTCCCCCTCCTCCTTTCCCAAGAACATATCTTTAAGGAATTCCTAATGTAGATTGAAAAAGTATAGGCACTTGTTACACCCTGGCAGCAAGGTGCAATGTTTCTGCTAATTTGAAATCAGACCAACTCTGCCTCTTACTGGCTTTGTGTTGGGAAAGTTGATCTATCTGAGCCTTAGTATTCCTGTAGAATGGTGGGAATAACCCCATCTTAATAATGTTTATCGCATGTACTGAAATGTAAAGCACTTGGGATAGTAAAGGCCAGTATTGTTTTGTTTTCCTTTTACTGGGAAATGGATTCTATCCAGCTTATTTTGAGTCCCAAGACATTTGGAGAGGAAGGACTTATAAACGCTGGGAAGAGTTCATGGTAGTATTTCAGAATGCTGGCTGGCAGCGTTCCTGTGAAGGTAGGTCGGCCTTGCAGCTTTAGGGGCTGCTTTTAGCAGCTGGCAGGTAGCTCCACACAGATTATCTTTCAGAAGGGGGGGGGGTACTTTGTTTTTTGGTGAAGCAGTAAGTACGGTCTTAACCTGTTAGATGAAGCATTAAATTAGGCAGTAGCTGAGGACCTGATTTGGAGGACAGTTGTGTTTTTTGAACTCTTCTTTTCCTAGATTATAAAATTGTTTACTTTTGAGACAAGCAGGGTATGGTTCATGGTGATCAACAGATGTTCCTAAGACCTTTGAGAGCTTCAAACCCCTGATAGGTGAAAATTTATTACGTTATAGTTGGAAATCTTCTCTTCTCAGGGCACAGTTGTATTTTTCAGAAACTCACTGCTCCTCTAACAAGGAACAGAGTTCATTGGTAGAGTTGTGCTATGTGAGAGGCAGTGTGATAAGATCCTGAGGGTTAGGCACACCTGGAGCCCAATCCCGGCTCAGCCACTTGCTTCCTTTATCATGCTGGGTAAAATACTTCACTTCCTGGGCTGCAGTCTCCTCATCCATGTAATGGGAAACCTATACTATTGGGTTGTTTTATATGGATTTGTGACAGTGTAAAGAACCTACCTGGATATTTGGCTGCTTTAATATCAAAGGAATAATAGTTTAGTTAAGATAAAAGCTGTTTTCTCTCACAGAACAGTTTGCATAGAAACAGCTGTAGCTAATTTGGTGACTTAAGCGAGTTTCTGAAAAATACAACTGTGCCCTGAGTTAAGAAGATTTTCAACTATAATGTAATAAATTTTCACCAACAGCCTCTGGTGTTCTTCTTGTATTACCATCATCACTAGTAGCATCATATCCTGCCCCAGCCAGAGGAAGGAGAAGACAGAGCATATGCCATTTTTTTTTAATGGTATGATGTTGAAGATGTTCATGTTTTTGCTCACTTTGCAATGAACAATGCCTAATTACCTGCCCACAGTTAGCTGCAAGGAAGACTTGGAAATGTAGGCTGAGTGGCCGTTAGGCTCACCTAAACCTTATACTAATATAAGAGAAGGAATATCAGGGGACAATTAGCAGTTTCTTCTAGACATCATGCTGCATATAAAATAAAAGCAGTGGCCATTGTTATTACTGCCATTGTTGGTATGAAGGGAAGTCATATGAGCCAGTGGCGCGTCTTTATATGAAAACTCTAGCTCTGACTTTATAATTAGTACAACTTGTATTTTAATCTATCACATAAAATATAAACACATATGTCTTGTTATAGAATATAGAAGTCTCCTCCAAAGTATGAATTATAAGAAGGGAAACACCCATCAGGGATTGTTTATCCTTCATACATTCACAGGAGGTGGAAAGGAACCCATATGAACAGTTATGGGCCCTCTAGGCTGTCTAGGTCTACATCAGGGGTGGGGAACCTTTTTTCTGCCAACGGCCATTTGGATATTTATAACATTATTGGTGGGGCATGCAAAATTATCAACTTAAAAGTTAGCCTGCTATATTTGATCAAACATTTAATTGACTCACCCCTAATGCCTTGTCACGGCCAGACCAAATGATTTTGAGGGCCTTAAACAGCCCACGGGCTGGACAGTTCCCCACCCTGTTCTAGATTCACAGCTTATGTTTATGCCTGTATTTTTCAAAGTACAAAGACTCTTGAAGAGCTCTTAATTGAAGGGTGGGATGTAGCAGAGCATACATAGGCCTGCCCTATTTTGTAGTAGACTGGCTGGAAGGAAAATGCTAATTGAATTGAGAAGTTATGTTAAGAAAGTCTCTTCTGGTGCATGGAACATTTTGCAAGTCTTTAACTTAGAACTTTCTCCTCACATATCTCAGACATCAGGCATATTCTTGTGAATATGTATTGCCTTTGATCTGGAGAGAATGGGATTAAAATTTTTTGCAATCTCCCCCCCCCCCAAAAATATGGATGATATTTTGGATTAATCACTGTTTTGTTTTGTGGAATTATAAGACAGCTCAGAAAAATGAGCTCAGGTTGGTTGTTTTGCAGCATCAGACTTGATCCATTTTACTGGTCTCAGGCCTCAAACCATTTCCAGACCCCAGCCTAAAGTAACTTGAAATGTGTGTACTGTATGGAGAGAGCAAGAGACCATAAAAGCAGTTCCTTATGACCAGTGGCTTTCTAATTCCCATTTATTAAACCCCTGGTCATCGTTACCTTTGGAGAAATAGCATTCATCTTTAACCTTGTTTTCAGCAGAATGTTACAACTTGTTTCCGTGCCAAGGAGGATAGATATCCCTCACCTCCCCACTTCTCTGTAAATCCATAGCTAAGTTTCTTGGTGATTGAGTTACTTAAGGGGAAGGAGGGCTGCTTAGAGGCTGGTGGGGGAGCGCTGTAGCAGAGTCCTGGTGGGGCCCACCTTTTGGCTTGGTTTTACCAGAGAGCAGCTATTTTTCCTTGCATCTGTAAATATTGATTTAACAAATGAAATAAAGAACTCAAATTAGCCCTAGCCCAGTGGTCGGCAAACTCATTAGTCAACAGAGCCAAATATCAACAGTACAACGATTGAAATTTCTTTTGAGAGCCAAATTTTTTAAACTTAAACTATATAGGTAGGTACATTGTTATTAACTTAATTAGGGTACTCCTAAGGCTTAGGAAGAGCCACACTCAAGGGGCCAAAGAGCCACATGTGGCTCGCGAGCCCCAGTTTGCCGACCACGGCCCTAGCCAGATTGGATCAGTGGATAGAGCGTCGGCCTGACCAAAGGGTCCTGGGTTCGATTCGGGTCAAGAGCAAGTACCTACATTGCAGGCTTCTCCCCGCCCCAGGCCCTGGTTGGGGGGCGTGCTTGGGAGGCAACCAATCGATGTGTTTCTTTCACATTGATATTTCTCTCTCTCTTTTCCTCTCTCTTCTACTCTTTCTAAAAATTAATGGAAAAATATCCTTGGGTAAGGATAAAAAAATGGAAATCATTCTTCTGACCACATTTAACAATACTTCTATGATCATTAGAAGTTTTGGAATATAAAAGGAAAATTAGAAGTGATCATTTTAAGCTTTCTTTTTTTATTCTTATATTTACCTAGGGAAAGAGAACATCCCAACTTGAATGCTTTCTGGTGCAAATTTAACTTAACCCCAAATTTGGGATTTATTTCCCTGTTAGCTTTTCTAGTGAGTAGTACCAAGTAGTTAAGAGCTTTGCTTCAGAATTCTGTAGATTTATTTGGGTGCTCTACATTACACCTAAATAGTAGAAAATAATACAGAATTACATAATAATGATAATATGCATTTATATAAATTCTAATTCCAATAGGCTAGAGTAACTAGTCAAATGAAATGATACATGAATTTCTATATAAGACATGCCATTGATTTGATCCTTTTAATTTGATGTAAAATATATCCTTTCTACATTATGAGATATGGGTGTATCTTAAATGCTACTTATTTGGCATCTGGGTTAATTTAAAATGGTGCTGAATTACTCTGAACCACATTTTGCATGTATGGAATAATTGTAAAATGGAAGTTGAAAAATGTGATCAGCCACTTTCATATTGAGCCTCAGGGAGGAAATGAACAAAATACAGTGGTTACATGCACTGGTGGCAGTGTTCTCGCTTCATAATGGCACCAGGTTAACTCCTCTTACTGCTTGTTAACTTTGTAAGGAAATCAATGACTTGTGATAACATGGTTTGATGTAGGAGAGGCTGGCTGAAATCACCAGAGATCTCCTGATAAGTATGCAGTGACACCGGGAAGACCATCTTCAGAAGTCATCATTAAGTATCAGCAGCCTTCACAGTGTCTGTCATCTGCTTCCCAGTCAGGGTCATTTTTGTCAGTGTTGGTTAATGTGTCATGACAGTTCTGTATATCTAAGGAATGCCTGGAAATGACTAAGTACACCTAGATTGGGGCTTCAGGGGATTTGGTACAGTTTTCTGATTCTTGCATAGGATAACCTTTCATTTAAAATCCCCCCCCTCCCCCCCCAATACTGAATGAGGCATCAGAGAGCATAATCCTGTCCCATGTTCCCTGGTTGACTAATTGGCGTATTGTATGTGATTACGGTGGCAATTGGATGTTTGGTGAAATCCTTATAGTGACATGATGGCCTATTTGCCCTCTGGAAGTGAAAGATGATTCTCAGGAGGGGTTTCAGTGTAGGCCTCCTTCCAAAGAGCAGTGCCAATCCTTATTTGTGTGTCTAAAAAAAATTAACGTATATTTGAGAAACTGACTCATGTCTTTGACTTTCAGTTAGGTAGTGATTAGTTTATTACTAAAGCTAAGCTTTAAAATACTTTAAGTAGGGCAGCATTGTCTAATATAGTAGCCATAGCCACATGTGGCTATTTAGATTTACATTAAAATTAATTAAATAAAGTTAGAAATTGAGTTCCCCAGCCCCAGTGCCACAGTTGCACTGCTCTGTGCCCACTCATATGTGGCTAGTGGTTATATTAGCACAGACCTAGGACAATTTCAGCATTGCAGAAAGTTCTCTTGGAAGCACAGACTTGTAGAGCTTATTGGACATATCAGTGAAGAATGCCCTGTCTCTGTGTGAGTGAGGGTGGAGAAGGCAGGGCCAAACCCAAATCCCACAGTGTGCTGAGAGCTTTAATTCCAAAATTCCAGAGCCGAAATTGTTTATAAAGGTTTACATGCATACTCACTCTCTGAGATTTGAAGCTCAGAGAAGACCTGCAGTTTACCAGGTATTAGCTAAATTAATCATGGTGGGGTTGTTTGTTTTGTAACACCTAATTTCTTGTGGGACTAACATTTTTTAGAATACCATTTAGGAAAGGCTCACTTGAGTTTTGGTTAAGTTTAAAGCTTATTTGTGTCAATAAACTTGGTAGAGTTTCTGAAAAAAGGCTCGGTAGGATTTCAGCCTGACTTACTGCAGATGGAGTGACACTTTTCACTCAGATTTGATCTGCTCAGCTGTACCTGAAGTATTGTGTTTAGTTGCATTGAGCAAAACCAGAGGAGTAGCCAGAAGAATGAGAGGCCCAGAGCCAATGACCTGGGGATGTTCAACCTGGAATACAGAAAATTGAAAACACACATTATTCCATTTTCAAATACTCAAAGTGCACTCCAATGGAGGAGAATTTAGAGGCAAAAGACTGGGTCCAGTGGGAAGAAGTTATCTACTTCAATTTCTACTCAGTATTAGAGTCCATTATCCCCAAAGGGAAAAAGCTTATCCATGAGGTAGTGCATTCCCTTTCAAAGGATGTGATCAAGCAGAGACAGCCTAACTACCTGTTGGATATAGTAATGGCCTTTGGCCTGTTGTTGGTAAGGCAGTGCCACCATCCCAATCCCCTCACTCCAGGCAGCATTTGGAAATATGTAAGCATTTGGAATTATGGAAAGATTTGTTGGTTGGTTGGTTGTTAGAGTGCTTGGGCACTACTGGATTCTGGGTGTCACGATTTCTAAAGATCCTTTCTAGTTCTGAGTGAGTGGCTTTTTGTACCTGTGGCTAGTGATTACTATTAGCAGGAAGGGATTTGGTCCAAGTTCAGGCCTATCTAAATTTCACCCTAGATTATTAGATTAACCCTCTAACTGTGCTCCCTCCAGCCTGGTTCACTTCCCTGCCATCCACCTTCTTACTGTTACCAGGTATATCTTACTAAAATGCAGAACTGATAGCACTCAGCTGCTTAAAACATTTTTAGTAAAAAATGTTTTACTGGGATCAGGCCCAACTTCTTTGCACATTTGAAGCCCTTCTCTGTTTGGCCTCCTCTTGCCTTGTGGATTCCACTTCCCACTAGTACGTGGTTCTATAGAGTATGTGTATGCCGTACTCTAATGATTTCATGCACTTGCCTTTGTTGTTCTTTCTGTGAATATCTCTTCCACTTTAAAGAGTTTGGAATTGTGTCTTGCCATTCCCAAGAAGGCCCTCAAAATCCAACCTGCCTGTCTCTCCCAACTTTTCCTGTACCCTATATCCTCCTCTAGACACACATTCTTCTCTTTCTTGACAGACAAGCTCCTTTCTCCTTCAGGGACCTTAGCCAAACTGTTCCTTCTCCCAGAAATTCTTTTCTCCTTGCTCTTCATCCACAAGACTCCTGCAAATCCTTTAGGTCTCAATTGTTGGGTCAGCTCTCCTAGGGAATCTCCCCCAAGCCTGAGATTCAATTAGATATTTCCCTGGTAAGTGATTGCGTACCATCCTGTAATTTTCTTCATGAAAATGATCCTCTAATTGTAATTACAAAACCTCTTGAGTATTATTAATTCACTGAATGTCTTGTTATTACTTTTATCTCAATTCCTACTATAGTGCCAGGTACATAGTAGGTGTAAATAAATACTTAATGGATGGAAATGCTTTTGTCATTTCTTTTTATAACCTTCCTTAGTATTTTATATCCTGCATTCCTGTATGTCTGGGAGCTCTTTTAGGAGTGGGGCCATTATCTGTTTCTCACTATTGGATCTCCATGTGTAAGGAACATTATTGTTCATTATAAGAACCCTACTTCATTTTACATCGTTGCCCTTACTTTCCCTTTACTATCCCTGTTGATAAATGGGGGTATTAAAAAAAAATACCACAAGATCTCACTCATTTATTGACAATAAAGAACATTACAAACTGTTGGACAAAAATAGAGGGAAAGAAGGATTGAACAGACTGTCAAACTACAGCAGGAAGTTAGGGGAGGGTTGGAGGAGTAAGAGATCAACCAAAGGACTTGTAGCACGCATATAAGCACAACCAACAGATGCAAGACACTGGGGGCGAGGGGACAAGGGCAAGTGCCGCGGGGTAGGGGAGGCCAGGGGAGGTCAGTAGGGGGGAAAAGAAGAGACATATGTACTACTATTTGTAATACTTTAAACAATAAAATAAAAAATGTGTATATAAAAAAATTCTAAGTTGCTGTAGAGTAGTATTTTTTTAAATTTTTTTTATCAAAAGTACCATATCTATTGCCATGTTTGAAAAGTTTTTGCACGGCAGGTATTGTCATATAATCTCCTGAGAGTATTGAACACCCATTGTACACACTGTAGTTCGTGGTTTGTTAAGGTCTGTTTCTTAGCAGGCTTTGTTGGACTTAGGAGCTTATGTTATCTATATTTTCAATACTTTTTCTGAACAAATGCAAAAAAAAAATTTTATGATGAAAGTAAGTAGGCAGTTGATTTAATGTATAGAATTTCATTTAGTGACCATGTTTCCCAAAGATGCTTGTATTCCTTAAATCACAGTATTTTATTGAGATATAATTTACACATCATAATATTTACACATTTTAAGTGCACAATTAAATGATTTTTAGTAAATTTAGAGTTGTATAACCATAACCACAATGTAGGGTTTTTTTTAAAATAAGGATTCTTTAAAAATTATAGATCAGAGTATTTTAAAGAATAATTAGGTCTCTCTCTCCAAATCCTGGTTAGAGGAACTCCCATCTTACCTTTGGCTTATTAATACATTCTTAGTGGTATTTTATTTGTTGGTGTTGGTATAAAGTTCAAACTAGGAGCTTAGCTGAGTGAGCAGCTTGAGCAATAAAAGAGGCCATAAGGATTATTGCTTAATGCAGATTTACTGGGTCTAGAGTGGCTTCACCACTTGTGGTGAGGTGGCAGAGGGGATAGGCAGGAAGTGGGAGAGGAAATGAGATGTGGGGTGGAGTGGGAGGAGAGGAACAGATGGGGAAGGGAAGGAAAAGGGGAAGAGATGGCAGAAATAATGGGAAAGCCATTCTGTTTCTAAGAAGATGTGAAAAACTTTTGCTGTATTTTCTGATTCAGAGAGATTATTTGTTAAAATTTGAACATAGAAAAAAATGCTTCCTTTGGGTCAGTTTATGAGAGTACTGTGGGGTGCTTCTGTGTTTTTTCTTCTCATTTGCCCCTTCTCTCGTTTTAATTTGCACACCTTGTGCACACTTCTTTAGTCTGTGGTATAATGGTAGTGTGTTGCTGAGTGAGCCATGTGGGGGTGTTTCTGGTGCTTTCAGAGCACACAGGGGAGGAGGCATTTTTTGTCTTAAGGAGCTTCTGTTCAAAGGCTCTTTGCTTAAACAGCAGATGATTCGCAGAAATAGGGAAGTAAAATTCTGAACTATAAGTAAAGTTCAGATGTGGCATAATATGGCCATTGCCGTGAGAGACAAGGAAGGAGCCGAATCATGACTTCCATTGTCATTTTAGCTTTTTAATAAGTTTCTATAGGAACATCAGATGTCAGTGTTATGGCTCACTGGTTTGTGTGTGTTTCTGGTTTTCTCAATCAATGCATTTGATTTTAATACTGAGGCAGAAAGATATCCCCACAGCCTAAGGCAGCTTTGCCTATCTTGGCAGTTGGAATACAGTTTAAGAAGCAAGAGTTGAACAATATTTATGGTAGAAAGGCCCTAACTAGATGTATTTTCTGCATCTTTATCTTTTGGAACTGTTCTTTGAATGCTTAATACAAAGTATTTTAGTAATATGATATTTTAGTAATATACAGGAATGGCAGAGAGTAAGATACGCTTAAAAGCTTATTGAATGAATGGATGCATGAGTAGAATGAATGATATGTGTGTTGGATATGTGTACATGTGGTTCCTGGGCTTTCGGGTTTTTAGAAGTTTTGAGCAGCCATTGTTGAATTTCAACAATTCCATTGTTGAAAATAAAAGGTGGAAAAGATCATAAAAATTTCTGTCCATATACAGTGGGGCCTTGACTTACAAGTTTAATTCGTTCTGTGACGGAGCTCGTAACTCAAATTACTCGTATGTCAAATCAACAGTGAAGGAGTGAGACACGTGATGCTGGGCTGATGTGGCGTTCACTGTGACGTTCGCTGCGCCAACTAGCGGTGGGGTATCTGAAGCTGGCTCGTAACCCGAATTTTAGCTCGCAACTCAAAGCAAAAATCGGCCCGAGAGACAGCTCATATCTCGAAAAACTCATTAGTGGGGACACTCATAAGTCAAGGCCCCACTGTACTTACTTTGGGTATTAACCCTTTGAGTGCCAACCAATATCCTAGGAACTATGCTAAAATTGCCAAGTCATTTTTGCTGATTTTACAGCAGTTTAGGAAAAAAATTATGAATCGCAAGTAAATGAAGTTACATATTCAAAAACTTAAGGAAACCTTTACGACATTTGTTTTCATCTTTGACATATATTGTTTGCTGATTGTATTATAAAATACTAGTAGAAAAAAAAATTGCCGACCACTAGCTAGACTGAGCTCTAGATGTGCTCCCAGGGCCCCGAGACGTTCAAAGCTTCACACACCTGTTCTGCTCTATCATTTTAGTGGATTTATTGTTGTTGTTTTTTGATAACAGACTTTAATGAAGTATAATTTATATGCAGTAAAGTACACAATTCCTAAATGAATATTGCTCGGTACCGTTTTGCATAGGATTCTTGTGTCCTCAATGCCAGTGGTCAATTTTAGAACTACAAACATTCGGCATCATAAGTAATCTGCACTTAGGTGCCATCTGTCAATAAAGAGTGAACTACTAGCATCTAATAGTGACACTGCAGGAGGAGCGCAATAGCGCTCCCCGCACTTTTGGCGAAAGACAGGAGGAGCGCGATCGCGCTCCCCGGCACTCTAGGGGTTATATGAATCCTAGAATCGTCCTACATGTCTTTTTCTCTGCTTTCCAAGTACTGCCATTTTTATTACTCAGAATACCAAATAATCTAAATGTGAGCTCTGTACTTGGGCACATAGTAAGTAGGTACTCAGTAAGCATACATAGTCAGGTTGGCTTTAAGGGAAAATTACTATTATAACTGGCCATTTTACTGATTGTGCCTCTCCTAGTGTTTTCATAAATTTTTAGTTTTTTTTTCTAAATATATTTTCATTGATGTCAGAGAGGAAGGGAGAGGGAGGGAGAGAGAGATAGAAACAGCAATGATGAAAGAGAATCATTGATTGGCTGCCTCCTGCATGCCCTGACCAAGAATCAAATCATGACCCCCTGGTTCATAGATATGCTTCACCACTACCCACACCAGCTGGGCAATTTTTAGGGTTTTTACTTTTCTTCAGAGAAAGAGAGAAATGAAGTATTTCACCTTGGCAGATATATTATTAAAGAGTAAGAGAGTGAACAGGGATATCTATAAAGACATTGGGATTGCTTCTTAAGCCCTTGTTTTAAAAGTCTTACCATTAAAAATAATCAAAGGTATATTTAATGTTTAGAGTTTATTAAAAGCTTCAAATGCAATGATTTGTTATTTGACATGTTTTTTCCCATTAGTTTTAGGCATAAAATACATATTACTGTTAGGAAATCAAGGGTGAAAACACCACATGTAGATAACTGATTTAAAGCAGTTTCCTCTCTCACATCACTTCCTCCACTACCCCTATACAGCTGGGAGGTGGAAATGGTGGTCACCCTAGTTAACCTCAGTAATTATTTATTTGAGGGTTTTGGAATGTGTAGTACCAGGTAGCTCAAGGGGAATTTCATGTTTCATGAGGCCTAGCTCTTTGTATGTACTACTGAGCTTCATATTCACTTCAAAGCAGTGGAGAAAATTAGCTACTTTTCTCAATTGGGATCAACCAAAACAAGACTGTTCCCAGGGACACAGAACAGTCCCTTTGGCTCTTCATTCACTAAACTGAGTTAAAAGGAGTGCAGAAGAGACCTATTTTAGACTGATCCTAGAATGTTAAGTGTATTTAGGTGGGAAAGATATTTATATTTGGGGCACTTGTGTATGTCCAGATGTGAGTGCCTCCATGTGGAGAGTTCTGTGCTATTTAATTTTTCTAATATTACACAATTTACTAATATCAGTAAGATATTAATAAATCAAGATCATTTTTTGTAGAACTGAATCATGGATAGAGAAATGACCGTATACTATCCATCTTAGCTCCCCCCCCCCCCCCAAAATGACTTAAACTTGTAGGTTTTAGTTTTTCCATTGCATTTAAAAGAAATACCTGGAATTTTTAAACTTGACTAGTAGCAAGAGTTGTACATTTTAAATCCCTTTCAAATATGTAGCCCCTCATTACATTAAGATATGAACTCTTTTCACATTTATAGAGGAAACATCAATGTTCAATTCTGCATATCCTTCTAGTGTTTAACAAAATTAGGAAAAATTTTAAAAAATAAGTGTTTCTAGGAAATATTTTGAATATTTTTTAGGTAGGTAGATAGAGAAGAGGGAGTACAAAGTAAACAGATGAAATGGGTTGTTGTATTTTGTTTGTTAGTACTGGTGGGAAGAGGTTGAGTCAAAGTGTACCACTGAGATGAAAGGAACATTTAAACTGCTTTTACCAGTTGTAAGGGAGCATCTTTCATGGGGGCACAGTTGGATGCCCAGTTGCTTCTCAGCAGTCTAGACCCAAATGTACTATAGACGTTTAGTCATCTACTATCCAGGTGTTTCTTTGAAATGTGGAGACCCGTAAATCCTGTTTTGTAT
This sequence comes from Myotis brandtii, assembly GCF_000412655.1. NCBI lineage: Eukaryota > Metazoa > Chordata > Mammalia > Chiroptera > Vespertilionidae > Myotis > Myotis brandtii. The sequence goes on along the minus strand of NW_005360124.1, from coordinate 5,300,549 downwards.
GTAATTGAAGTTAGAGGACATGCTAGGGAAAGCTATTCTTGATCTACTAGAAAACAAATAATTGTATTCTGTTTCTGATCTTCATTTATAGCACCAGCAACAAGTGGTGCAGGCTGTGGAACGGGCCAAGCAGGTGACCATGGCAGAACTGAACGCCATCATTGGGGTACGTGGCCTTTCCATTTTAGCTCTGATTTTGGTGTTTGTCATCAGTTCTCTCATTCTCTTTTAAATTTCATTCCATCAAAAGGGCAAAAGGCAGTAGAGGACCACAAAATGAAATTAAGCACTTTACCTTTAATCTCATGTGAATTTTGGTGGCTACCTTAGAAACTTTGGATGGTACTCTCATCAATTCAAGTTGACATATTCCTGAAAACTTTCCCCTAAAGAGAGACTGGTTAGTTTTCATAATATTTCTTTCCTGTGCAATCAACTTCTGTTGCTAACCTATGCCAGAAAAAGATTCATATCGTCCAGATATTAAAATGACCTGATTTCTTTTATCTTTCCTCAAATACAGAGTATCTTAATTTCATTTTTAATGAAATGAAATTTTTGCATCACCCTACTATATCCTGTGATGAGTGGTTCTTATGGACTAGCATCCATTTGTAGTAGAAATGATAGATGAACAACACCTTTTAGAAAATCAGTGGCCCAGTTATAAAATCTTTCCTGGTGATAGTAGCATTAATAATGTTGCTGGAATTCATGGATTTGGGCAGTCACTCCAACTCCACTTGTATTTTTGTTCACCCCCAGATTAAAGTAACAAGTGATAAAATAAGGTGCGAAAACTTAGAAATCAAGTGAGAACTTGTAGCTGAAAGAGCACAGTATTCACATCTCTATTTTTGTGGCCCATACAAGCAGTTCCTTCCTTATTGTAATGAAGACACTACAGCTGTACTTGCCTCTTTCTGCCCCTCCCATATTTTTTCTTTTGTGTATAGATTATACACAAAAGTCTTCTCTCTTTTTTTACCCCAGTGTATCAAACACACTTTGAAATGCTAATTATTCCATTTACTTTCATTAAAATTCAAATTGCTGAGTGAAGATGCGGATAAGGGTCGCTTGATAATCAATCTGAAGTGAAGATATTGCTTCAATTATGCCTCTGTCTTTTAACAAGGAAATCAGAACTCTGGGATGACTGCGATGGTGGTGGAGCAGATAGTCTGATTGTAGCTTGTTTTTTAATGAGCTGTTTTGAGCTTTATTTTCTGTCCCTCTGACCACAGGAAAATACTGATAGTAAATTAGAAGACGTAATGCATGGAATAAAGTGACCTTTATTTCTTTGGAAGTGCCCTTGGAAAGAAGAGGCTTAATCAGAACAAACCATGTAGACTCATTTGTCACACATTTTCTTCCCTGGGGGGTTTGGGGAGAGATCAGAGAGGAAAAATTTCACAATTAGTTATTTCCTAAAATTTCAGAGCGTTGTTTTTAAAGTTAGAATTATATGTAAAACTAGTGTCCATTGGCCTGGCCTACACCCTCTCACAATCCGGGACCCTTCGGGGGGTGTTGGACTGCCAGTTTCAGCCCGATCCCCCCAGGCCAAGCAGCGGGACCCCACCGGTGCACAAATCCGTGCACCAGGCCTCTAGTATGCATATAAGATCTTTGGTTAATCTCTTCCCACCCTCTCCCTTTCCCTGTGAGATTCATCTGTTCCATATTTCCATGCCTGTGCATTGAGCATCTGCCCCCTGGTGGTCAGTGCACATCATAGTTACCGGTCGAATGGTCTAATGGTTGCTTAGGCATGCATGCATACACACACACACACACACACACACACACACACACACTAAAGGCCCGGTGCACGAGTTTGTACACGGGTGGGGTCCTTCAGGGTGGCCTGTGGAGATTGGGCCCCAGCTCGTGCCCCCAGCCTTGCAGCCCTGCAGCCCTGCCTGGCACCCTGCCTTGGCTTCGCCCCCTCACCTGCTCCACCATCCTGCCTGCGGGGTGATCAATCAGGGCCAGGCCTCCCGCCTGGCTCCGTCAGCGCCTGCGAGCTGGGCGGCGGCCCTGCTCCCCTGCCGTCACCACTGGAAGCTGTCTGTGGGGCGATTGGTGGGGCAATCGGCGGGTAGATCGGGCCCTGCTCGCACCCACCTTGGTCTGGCACCACCCATTCACCTCCACCATCCCATCGCGGTCCCACTCTCGTCAGGGCCAGCTGGAACCGGCAGTGCCTCCACTGCCGTCCATTGCTAGCGCCACGTTGCCGACATACGCCATGTTCCGTGCCACCCCCTGGTGGTCAGTGTACATCATAGCAAGCGGTTGAACTCCTGGTCTCCTGGTCAAACGACCGCCCAAGGGGACAATTAGCATATTAGGCTTTTATTATATAGGATTGTTATATAGGATAGATACCAGCTGTGCTTGCTTGAAATGTGTGCTGTATTCACCTTGGGATGTATTATTAGGTCACTAGGGATAGAACCTACATTTGTCAGGCACTGCACTGTTTGCTGGTGAAGGAGTGAGAATGGGTGAAATGTGACCTTGCTGGGTCATTTCTGGCTTAGTGGTCATTGTTTGTAGGAACTACTAAAATATAGGTATCTATCCTACCTTATATCTGGTTGGCAGTCTTCTCTAGAAAAACAGAACACTTATTTTGTTTCTTTTTTGAGTCTTATTAGTTACTGTCTGTACAGTGGAGAGATTAATCTAAATAAAAAACATTGTTTTGTGTTGGATGTTGCTTAAAAATATGAGGGAAGATATAAAAATCAGAACAAGTTTCCTTCCCTTCACATAAAGTATATTTTATTACTCTTTTGTATCTATTTCATTTTACATGCTTGGTTTTGAATGGGATGGCAGGTTGCCTTTTCTCAGGGAAAGGGCGATTTATTACACTGTAGCCGAATAACCGATATAGATTGTGTATATATGGATTTAATTATTAAAATAAAACTAAATTTAATTTTGTGACCTCAAAACTTATTTGAAGAACTAACTCAGTAGATCTGCATGCTGTCAAAAGCAGCGTATGTATAGCTGGTGGATCTGGTGGCAATTCCAGATTATTTGTATCTGAGCAGAAAATGAAGTCTAAATCACATAGTCTGACTTCTGAAAAATAGGTTGCAGAAATAGAAAAACAAACCTCATAGTTTTAGGGAGAAGGAAAGAGCTTGAAAATAAACTCACATGATGCACTTCTGCTGCTGCTGTTCTGTCTCCTTGGTCTTTGTTTCATCCCGATAGTGCCTTGTGTCCAGTAGTTTCTGAGTTGTAACATTGTGGAATTTTAAATGCACCTGCTGTTGCCCTTGGGCATAGCTGAGTTGTGAGGTGATGGTGATTTGACCTGCAAGCAAAAGTGATGGGGGTCAACTTTAGATTGTTACTTGAGTCTTAGACTGTGGTCTGCAATGATTTTATGCACCGAGGGGATGAAAATTTTTCTCCTGAGAAGCAAAGACCCATCTAAGCGCCTGCAGACCTTCATTTATTTATCGCTATATGTGTATCTTTTTTATATGTATGCACACCATCCAGACAAGTGCAAATATTCCCAGATTTAATGAAATCTGATGAAGCACCTTTTTAACTCTGCAATATTATTCTACCTTCATTGGTAAATGAGCCAAACCAGTGATCCATGCCGTTTAAATGCAAAATGCTGAAGTGAGCCCGGAACCTGCAGAGGCTGCTTGTTCTCCTGACAATAAGCTAGTTGTGCTTAATGGAATGAAACACAGTTATAATGATTTCTTTCACAGGTCATGTTCAGTTTAAAACTGTTGATAGATTGAAATAAGTTAAATATCATTTGTCTTTTATTTATAAGAAAAAAAACAGGAAAATTCCTGTGTTTTCTACAATTAATATTTTGTGTTTTGTTTTGAATTCGTTGTAGCTCTTGTTTCCTTGAAGCTTCCTGGAGTTCCCTCGAAATGGGCTAAGGGAGTGTTATGCATTTAGCTTGATCTTGTCATGTGTTCTACTAGCCACTGTGTTTTTAAATTAGAATCTCTGCGAGATCACACTGTTGGAACAACACACAAATTGTAGTTTTAAATCAGTAATATGATCTAATTAGAAATGATGTTTTCATTTCCTATATTATTAAATTGAGTCATCTGACTATCTTAAAATGCTTTTTAAATCCATTACACTATATAATCAGCACATGCTGTGTGAATGTGGTTATGCTTAATAAAGGAGGCTGACATAGGAACCTCATAAAATTTCACCAAAGAAACTACCATAAAGAAACAAAAGTTTTATTAGGGATAAACATTGGAAACGAAAATGTTTGGCTTGTAAAAATAGGAAATGAGGTTCCTGTGGATTCTCCCCACTTTTTAAACCCAACTCTTAGGAGAAAAAACATGATAGAAATAATGCATTTTTTAAAAAAGCACACCCCTTAAAAACTCCTTCAAGAACAGGTATGCTATGGTGTTGTAGGAAAATGCAGTTTAGCACAAGAAATGCTGAACCTCAATTTTTAGCAGTGACATTTTAATGATAGGAAGTCTGCAAAATTATTTGCCATCAATTGTGAAGGCAATAACAAGCCTTGGTGGTTTTTCACACTCTCTGTGTTAAGTGCTTTCAGAATGACAGCGTAAACTGTGTTAGAGAACTCCAAGGAAGTAAAACTGATTAAAATGTTCATGCTTGAATGGTGCTGATGGAATAGTTCATTTGGACTTTCTCTACCTCCTGCAGCTCAAGCTGAAATATTAAAATTCAGTGGATTTAAATCTCTCTCCTCTCAGCTCAGGAAAAAAACATTACATTTTAATAGGTTTTAAACCCATAATTCATTGGTTTGGAGCAGCACTATTAAATCTATTTAAATATTACTTGTATTACTAAGGAAATGATTTAAATGACTTTGCCTTTACTACCCTATGTGTTAGAGTTATTTTTTAAAAAAAGAAAGACAACACCTTTGGGGTTTTTTTCTTCCTCTTAGCATTTTGTTTTATTGTCCTTGTCATATGATTTGCCCTTAAATTATATATGTATACATTCCAGATTGGCATTTTGGCAGAAGGTTTTGCAGTATGACAGTTTTCAAATATATGCCACTCTTTTTCCATGGTAGATTTCAAAACTGCCATTTTAAGTTTCAGAGGCATTTAGATGTACCGTTGTGGTAATTTCCCTTGTAGTCTCTTTAAAAAATGATTAGCATTAAGGCAAAAAACACTAAAAAGATATAAATATGTGGGCATATATAAAAACGAGTGTGTTTTCCCCTCCCTTACAACACAGACTTCAGTAACACAAAATTTGAAATAAAATAAAAAATGTAACTGCTTTTAAACAAAAGCAAAAATGTATTAAGTATCCAAGAGCCCAGCCCTGTTTTCATCTCTTCTGTGTTTGATAATAAAGGGCTTTCCAGAGGTATTATTTGTTTTACAGTAGTTGTGCTATTATCTTTCTGGGACACAAATGTTGTTCTTCCTGGGCCCACTCATAACCCCTGTCTCTCTAGTCATTGCCTTTACCTATGGCCTGGCTGGACAGCTCTGCTCAGCTACAGTGCTTTTCCTGGGGCCTTTGTGGGACTCCACTCTTCATTTATGCATATGCAGCTCTGAAAGGTGGGAGAGTCACCACCCTGTGGGGTAAATCCTGGATCTATAGGCAAATAGGCAGTGGAATGTGCCCCTCCTGCCCCGTGGGTAGACAATTTTGAAGTGCTTTCTACATTCCTCCACAAAGGGTCCCAGTGGGGTGGAGCTTAAGTTGCCCATGGTAGTGATCAACTCTTGGTGTAGTGATCAAGAATACATCCTTGTTTTGTGTTTCCCTCCTCTGATTAATTTTCCCTAGGCCCCTACTCCTGCTCTAGGATCATCTCTCAATTACCTGCAGCCAAGCCCTGTTCCTCCTCTGCTTCCCTCTAGGACAGTGGTTCTCAACCTTCCTAATGCCGCGACCCTTTAATACAGTTCCTCATGTTGTGGTGACCCCCAACCATAAAATTATTTTCGTTGCTACTTCATAACTGTAATTTTGCTACTGATATGAATCGTAATGTAAATATCTGATATGCAGGATGTATTTTCATTATTACAAATTGAACATAATTAAAGCATAGTGATTAATCACAAAAACAATATGTGTTTTCCGATGGTCTTAGGCGACCCCTGTGAAAGGGTCGTTCGACCCCCAAAGGGGTCGCGACCCACAGGTTGAGAACCGCTGCTTTAGGAACTGAGACACTGGGGACTGGACTCAGGCCTCAGGCTCTGTAAGGGGGTTTTCTGGTATAGGTAGGCAGTTAAACTCATCTCACGGGCTAGAAGCATGATTTGTGAACAGCTCATCTTTTACATTATTTTTAAAATACTTTTCAATAAACTTATTAGGTGAGCTTCCCTTTCTTGTTCTTCTCCCAACTGATGACTACTGCTATTTTCTAAATGTATATTATATAGGATAAACTTAAAACTGAGCTATAACCTTGATTTGCATTTTATCAGAGATTGTTCTAGCTTTGTTACTGTCTTCACTGAACAATGTGCATGGAGCTTAAAGGCTTTATAAAATATTCTGGCCACTGGCTACTTCATGTACACAGCTTGCTGGGCTGAGGGTTGGGGGCCAAAGGCAGGTTTTCTGCAATTGTAAGGCTTTGCTCACCACTCTCACGGAGTATGATGAAGCTGTGATTGCACATAAGCCAAAGCAGTTTTATGTTGTAGGTCTGCACTTCACCCTTGTTTTTAACTGGTTCATGTACTGTCGATCAGTGATGTAGTCATAATCTAATCTTTGTGCTATAATTCAGTGAGGCTCTAAGAGGCAGTAATTTCTCTTCTCATAACAAAGACTCATATTATTTAAATCATTTTTTAGCTCTGCCTCCATTTCAGAACTCCCCAAAAATCTAGGTAAAGGACAGGATTTCTAATTTGTCCTTATGTTCTGTACTCCATTAATTTCTATTGCAAAGTTTCTCTAGAAGAAATTTCTAGAACCTAGTCTCAGATTTTGTTGTTTTTTAATTGTTGCTACTATGAAGTGCTACTATTTTTTTGTTCCGGAAAGGAGCCCTTCTTTCCCTCCTTCCTCCTAATGTATTTCCACAGGTCAGGGTAGAGTTCAGCACACACCGTGTTACAAGAGATGCTGAGTGTGTCTGGGTGGGTATATCTTACATTGCTTAAGGCTTGTGGACACTGGGCTTCCACTCTAGAAAGCAGTTTCCCAGGTCTGTGAATCTGCATTTCATTCACTCCAGGCCTGTGTAGGGGCCCAGGGATCCTGATGGAAATGTTACAGAGAAGCAGGTTACACTCATAGCAGTTTGCATGCTTATACATTCTTATCCTTTTTTTTATTGCTTAGGTTTTTATTCTTTCCATTTTGCTACATCTTTTCTAATTTTCTTACTGACTGCTTCCCAGTAGTGTTCCTACAAGCAACATCACCAGCTAACATTTAGTCAGACCTTTTCCCTTGTGGACCCAGCCTGCCTGTGTCCCTGAGAGTTGGGAGGGAGGGATGAGGTAGGCTCATTCCAAATAGGCCACTTAAAGGTTAATAGCTTAAGCTAAGTTTTAAGCAGTATTGGAAATCTCTGGGAAATCAGTCGGGGAATTCTTTTACCCAAAAAATGCATTTGTGATTTTGAGTGTTCTAAGCATCTTTGCAAAAAGGGTAGAATCTTTTAGGAGAATAATAAGAGTGATTAATCATTACATCTGCTCATTCATTCAGCAAATATTTAAGTACCTTTACCAAGTCCTATTAAAGGGGCGCATTTTAGAATGATATTTTTCAATGTTTTCTGAAATGATCTTCAAATTACGTTTAAATCATCTTATTAAAGTTTTGGTAATTGTAAGGCTCCAGGTTTTACATTTTACTATACCTAATCAACTTTTAATTAACACACTTTAATTTCAATAAAACTTTAGTTTCCAAGGATAGCAGAGTAAAGGGAAACAGACAATTATAAAAAACATAATAAAAATGAGGTTGTATACATTTACAAATTTGTATATTTCTTTATACTTGTGGATATGTGGGATTAGGAATCTAGCAGTACACATTCATTGCTTATATATTTTGTATTCTTTTTTAAAGTCAGATTTATCAATGTATAATTTGCATAAAGTAAAATTTACCCCTTCTAGCATACAGTTCTGTGAGACTTGACAACTGAATACAGTCATGTAACTATCTACCACCACTATCAAGATCTAGAACAAGCATGTCAAACTCGCAGCTGGTGGTCATGCAGCCTGCCAGCCGTGAGTTTGACATGCTTGACTAGAATATCTCTTCTGCTCTGCCCTACTCCTTCAAATTCCTTTGTTCTTTGTAGTCAGTTCTTTTCCCTATCCTAGACCTTGTCCAATCCAGAAGGGGCCTTTTAAAATATTTTTGTTGATTTTTTAGGGAGAGGAAGGACAAGAGAGAAACATCAATGTGCGAGAGAAACGTTGATTGGTTGCCTCCTGCAGTGCCTGGGATGAAACCTGAAACCTGGGCATGTATCTTGACTAGGAATCAAACTTGCACCTTTCGGTGCACAGGACGACAGACACTCCAATCAACTGAGCCACACCAACTAAGGCCTAAAGTAGGCCTTTTTGAGGCTATCATATATATGGAATTGTATACCATGTATATAGCCTTTTGAGTTTTCATCTTGCATTAAACACAGTGCATGATTTGGTTGTTTATATCAGTAGTGAGTTCCTTTGTATAGCTGAATAATATATTCCATTGTGCAGATATAACACTTTATCTAGCCATTCACTCCTTGAAGGACAGTTGGATTTATCTCCACTTTTTGGTGATTGTGAATAAAGCTCCAATAAATATTTATATACAGGTTTTTGTAAATGAATATGTTTTCCTTTCTTTTGGGTCATTACCTAGAAGTGGGATTGCTGAGTTATATGGTAAGTCTGTATTTAACTTTCTAAGTAACTGACATACTGTTTTTCAAAGTGACCACGGTGTTTGTAGTCTCACTAAGATGTGGGAGAGAGTTTTGCTCCACATCCTTATCAGCACTTGGAATTGTAGGTTTTTAGCCATTTCTGATAGATCAATAGTGGAACCTGTGTTTTTTTGTTATTGTTGTTGTTTATTTTTTCCCACCCCGCCTAGCACATGCCCTCTCACCGCCCCCTACTGTCTGTATCCATTGGTTATGCTTATATGCATGCATACAAGTCCTTTGGTTGATCTCTTACCCCCTCACCCCCCGCCTCCCCTCATAGTTTGGATAGTCCGTTCGATGCTTCTATGTCTCTGGATCTATTTTTGTTCTTCTGTTTATATTGTTCATTATACTCCACAAATGAGTGAGATCATGTGATATTTATCTTTCTCCAACCGGCTTATTTCACTTAGCATAATGCTCACCAGTTCCATCCATGCCGTTGCAAATGGTAAGAGTTCCTTCTTTTTTATAGCAGCATAGTATTCCATTGTTTAGATGTACCACAGTTTTTTAATCCACTCATCTGCTGATGGGCACTTAGGCTGTTTCCAAATCTTAGCTATGGTGAATTGTGCTGCTATGAACATAGGGGTGCATATATCCTTTCTGATTGGTGTTTTTGGTTTCTTGGGATATATTCCTAGAAGTGGGATCACAGGGTCAAATGGGAGTTCCATTTCCAGTTTTTTGAGGAAACTCCATACTGTCTTCCATAGTGGCTGCACCAGTCTGCATTCCCACCAGCAGTGCACAAGTGTTCCTTTTTCTCCACATCCTCTCCAGCACTTGTCATTTGTTGATTTGTTGATGATAGCCAGTCTGACAGGTGTGAGATGGTACCTCATTGTTCAGCCGTGGGCAAACTACGGCCCGCGGGCCGGATCCGTCCTGTTTGAAATGAATAAAACTAAAAAAAAAAAGACCGTACCCTTTTATGTAATGATGTTTACTTTGAATTTATATTAGTTCACACAAACACTCCATCCATGCTTTTGTTCCGGCCCTCCGGTCCAGTTTAAGAACCCATTGTGGCCCTCGAGTCAAAAAGTTTGCCCACCCCTGATCTATCCTATCTAATAAAAGAGTAATATGCAAATTGACCATCACTCCAACACAGAAGATGGCCGCCCCCATGTGGTCAAAGATGGCCTGCAGGGGAGTGCAGTTAGGGGTGACCGGGCTGGCAGAGGAGGACAGTTGGGAGGTACCGGGCCTTCAGGGGAGGGCAGTTGGGAGGGACCGGGCCTGCAGGGGAGGGCAGTTGGGGGCAGTTGGGCCAGCAGGGGAGCAGTTAGGCATCTATCAGGCTGGCAGGGGAGTGGTTAGAGGCAATCAGGCAGGCGAGCGGCTGGGAGCCAGCAGTCCTGGATTGTGAGAGGGATGTGCGACTGCCTCTTTAGGCCCGATCCCACTGAGGGAGGGGTCCCAGATTGGAGAGGGTGCAGGCTGGGCTGAGGGACACCACCCCCCCCCCCATGCACGAATTTCATGCACCGGGCCTCTAGTATATATATAAGTCTAAGAGACCGGCTGACCAGCCTACTGGCCAGTAGCTATGATGCGCACTGACCAACAGGGGGCAGACGCTCAATGCAGGAGCTGCCGAGCAACAACTTTGCAGAGTGCCCTGTCACTCCAGGACCCCTCAGGGGATGTCTGACTACTGGTTTCAGCTGGATCCCTGCAGGTCAGGCCAAGGGACTCCACCGGTGTAGGAATAGATGCACTGGGCCTCTAGTGTTTTCATATTTCTCTTGGCCTTCTATATGTCTTCTTTTGAAAAGTGTCTATTTAGGTCCTTTGCCCAATTTTTGATTGGTGGAACTTGTGTTTTTATGCACTTCCACAACAGCTAATGACCTTGAATGTCTTTTTTTGGGGGGGGGTGGGTCATGTGCTTATTTGCTATCTTCTTTGATAAGTATCTTTACCTCATTTTTCACTTGTCAGTTAATTTTATTAAGTTTTGAGAGCTTTTTAATATTCTGGATATAATTCATTTATGTATTTTGCAAATATCTTTTTTACAATCTGTAGTTGTCTTTTATTTTTTTAACTAGAGGCCCGGTGCACAAAAATTTGTGCACTCGGGGGGGGGGGGCCCTCAGCCCAGCCTGTGCCCTCTCGCAGTCTGGGACCCCTCAGGGGATGACTACCTGCTGGCTTAGGCCCGCTCCCCGGGGGATTGGGCCTAAGATGGCAATCAGACATCCCTCTGGCAGCCCGGCTGCCCTTGGGGGATGTCCACTTGCCAGCGGGGAGCAGGCCTAAACTGCAGTCGGACATCCTTAGCGCTGCTGAGGAGGCAGGAGAGGCTCCCACCACCACCGCTTTACTGGCAGCCATCAGCCTGGCTTGTGGCTGAGCAGAGCTCCTCCCATGTGAGAGCGCCCTGACCACCAGAGGGCAGCTCCTGCATTGAGCATCTGCCCCCTGGTGGTCAGTGTGTGTCATAGTGACCAGTCATTCCCAGTCCTTCTGCTGTTAGGGTCAGTTTGCATATTACCCTTTTACTATATAGGATAGAGGCCTGGTGCACGGGTGGGGGCCGGCTGGTTTGCCCTGAAGGGTGTCCCGGATCAGGGTGGGGGGTCCCGCTTGGGTGCCTGGCCAGCCTGGATGAGGGGATGATGGCTGTTTGCAGCTGGTCATACCCCCTTCAGGGTGGGGGTCCCACTGGGGTGCCTGGGCCAGCCTGGATGAGGGGATGATGGCTGTTTGCAGCTGGTCATACCCCCTTCAGGGTGGGGGTCCCCACTGGGGTGCCTGGCCAGCCTGGATGAGGGGATGATGGCTGTTTGCAGCTGGTCACACACCCTTCAGGGTGGGGGTCCCCACTGGGGTGCCTGGCCAGCCTGGATGAGGGGATGATGGCTGTTTGCAGCTGCTCACACACCCTTCAGGGTGGGGGTCCCCACTGGGGTGCCTGGCCAGCCTGGATGAGGGGATGATGGCTGTTGGGGAACCTTGGCTTCCTCCATCACTGGAGCAAGCAAGCCTCCTGTTCGCTTCAGCTGCCTGGCTGCTGGCCGCCATCTTGGTTGGCAGTTAATTTGCATATTGCCCTGATTAGCCAATGGGAAGCGTGTCGGAGGTATGGTTAATTACCATGTTTGTCTATTATTAGATAGGATGGTATCTTTTGAAGAGCAGAAGTAGCATTGATGAACTCTTGTTTACGTATTTTTTTTTCCTTTGAGTCTTACTTTTGGTATTATCTATCAGTAATCTTTGCCTCATTCAAGACCACAAAGATTTTCTCCCTGATTTTCTTCTAGAAATTTTATGTTTAGGCCCATGATACAGTTTCAGTTAATTTTTGTTTATGGTTTGAGATGTAGGTTGAGTTTCTTCCTTAATTCCTCCCTTTCTCCTCTCTTTCTTCCTCTTCCTCTTCCTCTCTCTCTTTCCCTCCCGTCCTTCCTGCCGTTTTCCAGATGGACATCTGGTTCAGTTGTTCAGCATCATTTTTTAAATATACTGTCTTTTCTCTATTGAATTTCCTTTGTACCATTGTTGAAAATCTATTGACAATGTATGTGGGTCCATTTCTGGACTGTATTCTCTTACGTTAAACTGAGTGTTCTTTTGCCAACGATATGTGTCTTGCATTCTGTAGCTTTCATTATTGATATTTTCCATTACATTTTGTGCTTATTTAGTACTTTACTGTTTTTTTTCGTCTTTCCAGTACTCCTCAGATTTCAGGTTCTTACTGTTGGTATCCTAGAGACTGACATATGGGAAAGAATCCAATCTCAATAGAAAAACTTTCTCTTATGTCAAAAATGGTGTCTCTTCTGACCCCAAACTGTTCCCTCAAGTGTGAGTACATCTTCCATCTCCTCCTGGCCCCAGGTACACCCTATTCTAGTCTCTAGTAACCTCCTCCTTATGAGGCTTGTTTGTGCATTTGTTTTCTGCACTTTATTCTGCACACATCAACCTGAGTAATCTTTTTCTGAAATATAAATTAGATCCAGTTGCTCCCCTGCTTAAAACCTTTCGCTGATGGCTGCCCGTTTTTCTTAGAATGAAGCTTAAGTTTCTTACCACGGCCTTCAAGACTGTGTGCACCTACCCTTCACCTGCCTCCCTGACTTCACACACCACTCTCTCTCTTCACTTGACTGCCCTTCAGCCACGTTGGCCGTTTTCTCCTGTCCCTGGGTCACCCCAGGCACCCTCTTGACTGAGGGTGTGTGCATCAGCTATTCCACCTCTAGAAACTCATCCTCTGTGTCTTGACATGGTCTTCCTCATGTCATCCTTAAAGTCCCAGCTCAGATGTAACTTCCTGAGAAAGGACTTCCCTGGCTGGCAGACTTTAGTAGCTCCTTCACCCAGTTCACTCTCTGTCCCATTAACATGTTTTATTTTCCGTATGGCACTTAACCATTTATTGATGTGTGTGTCACTTTCCCTTCACTAGCAAGTGAGATCTTGTTCACTTTTATAGCCATGGTGCCTAGAACAATATGTAGCTCATTAATTTCATTAAATATTTGTACAGTGTATACTCAGTAACTATTTGTTCAATACACATGCAGTACTGTGTTTATAATATTTAATGAAGATATGTCCAGTAAGTATTTATTAAAGGAACAGATATTCTAATTTGAACTATTTTCACATTTGGATTTTTCTGTCCACAATTTTGAACCAAGATTGAAAGAAAACATGGACTAGTAGGAAATACACTATCCTGGGTGTCACTTACAGTATGATCTTAGGGATTTCATTTTCTCGCCTGCAGAATTCAAGGATGGAGCTAATAGTTTCTAAAGTGCTATCTAGTTTTCTGACATTGTATGGTTTTGTAAACATATTTGTTTTGATGACTATGGAGTCCTTTGTTCTTTTAGCTTAGGGACCTTCCTGTCAGTTATTTCTCTAGATTTGGCATATCCTCAGGCTTATATTTTTTACCCACAAATGGGTAACTAAAAATAGAAAATATTTATTGAATACTTGCTTTTTGTCAGGTACTATACTGTGCTAAGCATTTGCATGTGTTGTTTTGTTTAATCTTCACATCAACCCCATGTGGAAGGTGGTAGGATAATTGTCCTGTCCCAGCTTTACAAATAATGACACCAAGGCTCTGAAGGGGGGGATAAGTAGTTTTCTGAAGGCCACACAGGGTCAAAGTGGCAGAACTGGGATCTAAACTTAGACTTCAGAGCTCATGCACTAACACTTGTCTTTTTTTTTTGTTCCCTTAACTCCTGTTCTTTTTTCTTTTACACTAAGATCAGTAGTTTCTTCATTCCTATCCACTAATAGGATTGCCCAGTGTTTAGTGTTCAGAGCTCAACAAGGGAAATGGAAATTGGGTGTGCCTGATGCACATACTAATTGGTTAGCATAAATTGTCTGAATTATATTAGTTCCATAGTACACTTGGATACCCTTGACTCATATGATACTAGGTTTCTTCCTGTGTGTTGTCACTCTCATATGTAAGAATCAAGAGTCTTCATAAACACCACTGCAAGGCAGGCGTTTTAAACCTAGGTCCGTGAATCCTCTCAGATTTCATGCTTGGGTGTTAGGCTGTCCATTAATTCCCTGAAATGTTTGCAGAATTGAGTGTCTATGGGGGGGAATGGGGGTGGTAGCAGTGCACATTTTCTGGAGAAGAAATTTTGGTCTTAGAATCATAAAGGTTCCCATGACGTCAAAAAAAGGTTTGAACCTGTGCTTTACAGGACTAGAACTATACAATATCTAGATGTGAAACAATAAAATATTTGGTGGAGTACATGTAGACAGAAAACAGTTGTCTATAGCATTATAAGGAGATAATACTGGATGATGGTTCAGAAGCCTGTAAATCCTGAGTTTACACTGAATTTGTTTGTAAATATTGCCCAGGGGTTGGGGAGTTTCTTGAACTGTTGACAGGTTAAAACACACACACACACACACACACACACACACACACACACACACACACACACAACAAAACTATGTTTTGTTTATACTGTCAGAGGTATTATGGAAAATAAGTTAGCCAAATTAAACTTTTAAGCTTTAACTAACAATGAATAATAATGACTGCATGGGATTATGCTTAGATTAAGAAGAAATGCCGAAACCGATTTGGCTCAGTGGATAGAGTGTCGGCCTTCGGACTGAAGGGTCCTGGGTTCGATTCTGGTCAAGGGCATGTACCTGGGTTGTGGGCACGTCCCCAGTGGGGGATGTGCAGGAGGCAGCTGATTGATGTTTCTCTCTCATCGGTGTTCCTAACTCTCTATCTCTCTCCCTTCCTCTCTGCAAAAAATCAATAAAATATATTTTTTTTTAAAAAAAGAAATAATTGGAGCTAGCAGCTCATGTAGTCATATCAGAAGAAAAAACATGCAAGCAAATATTCCTTCAGTTTACTTGTTTTTGGTTGTTTGTTTCCTGTTCGTGGAGTCATCCTTTAAAGCAGCGATTTTTAACTGGTGTACTGCATGAATTTAAAAACAGTGCAATACTTGACTACTTAGTCAAGCCCTACCTATTTTCCCTTTAGTCAAATAAAAAAAAATGACAATAGCCATCCAGTGTGAATGAATCAAAAGTGATTGGTAAAAAATACAGTTTTTGATGTGCTACAGAATTTTAGTAATGTATGTGTGCCATGAGATGAAAAAGGATGAAAATCACTGCTTAAAAGTTCTGGGGCTCAATGACAACTCAGAACTGGCCCCTGCCTCTTTGGTGTTTATGGTTTCTTGGGAAGGATATATACAATACATAGATGGATAAGTCATCTAGACTAAAAAAGGATAATATGCTAATTAGACCGGGAGACCTTCTGGACAAAGCCATGGTGGCGGAGCTGAGGCAGAGGCAGTTAGGGGCGATTAAGCCAGGAGGGGAGAGCAGTTGGGGGCGAGAAGTCCGGCTGGGGAGGGGCAGTTGGGGGCAAGCAGGCTGGCGGGTGGTACCCCTTAGGGGATGTCCGACCGCCGGTTTAGGCCCGATCCCACAGGTATCGGGCCTAAACCGGCAGTCGGACATCTCCTGAGGGGTCCCAGATTGGAGAGGGTGCAGGCTGGGCTGAGGGAACCTCCCCCCCCCCACACACACACAAATTTCGTGTACTGGGCCACTAGTGTTTATATAAAGTTATGAACGGACAGGGGGAGTTAGAATGGGGTAGCAGTTACCAGGTGAATGAGGGAGCAGTGAGTGAGGGAGGGAGATGACTGGTAGGGGAGGACAATAAAAGGCTCACACCAGAGGCCAATCAAGGATCATTGGTTTAGAACAGGGGTCCTCAAACTACGGCCCGCGGGCCACATGCAAATACAAATATTGTATTTGTTCCCATTTTGTTTTTTTACTTCAAAATAAGATATGTGCAGTGTGCATAGGAATTTGTTCATAGTTTTTTTTTAAACTATAGTCCAGCCCTCCAATGGTCTGAGGGACAGTGAACTGGCCCCCTGTTTAAAAAGTTTGAGGACCCCTGGTTTAGAACCATAGGCATTGCCAGCATATTTTTGAAATTATTTCATTGCCATATGATATACTGTACTTTTCCTCTGCCTCTATTTCTCCATCTTGAGAAAATTTTGTCCTACTTGTGAATAACAGCTAATTCTTGGGATGTAGTAATATTACAAACTTAAATAACAATGTTGACCTAATAATTATCAAGAATTTAGAGCAAAACCCTTTCCCCCCACCCTAGACTTTGTAGAAAAACTAAAAATGGCACATTTGTTGAACCCTTTTTACTCCACAGCTAGTCTGCTCTTTGTGGTTCTCATACATTTTCCCCTTTGGTAGATTCATAAAAAAGGGGATAGCTTATCTTGGCCCATATGGTCTTCTGTGACCAATAAGGGCAGTGCCACTATGGTCCCAAAGCAAAGTGGCAGTCACGTTGTATGTTTATTTACTTATTTCCCCAGAGTGTTTCTGGGTTGACCCAAAGCAATTTGTAGACACAGTAATATCTGGGAGAAGAAACTGTTGAGGGGAGAAAGACAGTTTAAGCTGCTGTCTATTGGGATTGAAAGCTCAGAGGTTACTTTTGGGTTTGTTTCAGCTAATAACCTCAGAATAGCTTCTGAGCAAAGTTAGGTGTTGAGGCAGGCTTGGGGTGTGTTTTCTTGCAGGCAGAACAGATCCTACCTCCTACTATGGAAGGTAAAGCATTCGAGGGGCTCTGTTCAGCCTTCCTCACAGCTGAAGACTTACTAGTCTTTATGTCGGCTAGTGAAATAAAGTACTCCAAACAGGCCCATTCGAATGTCAGAAGGACCATCTCAGTTGTGGGGAAAGATGGACAGTAGTAAATAGTACCAGGGGGATAGATATTTTTGTGCTAAAAGTGAAATTGGATCTACTTGTCTCATGTGCAAAACCTTTTCAGAAAAAGAAAAAAAAACTTTTTTATCTTGGGGTAGAAAAGGATTTCTTACTGGGTCACAGGAAACTTAAACTATAAGAAAAAGATTGCTAATATTGCTCAGTTAAAATGAAAAACATCTGTTTATCAAAAGATATCCTAAAGAAAAGAAAAAGACAAGTCAGTAACTGAGAGAAGATATTTGTAACACATAGCCAACACATGATTATGATCCAGTTTATACTAGTAACTACAAACTAAAAGTCTAACTTAAAACCAAAAAAAACTCACCACAGCCTAAAGGTCTCAGTATTCTTACGTGAGTCTGAAACCATGATCTGATTTCCGTTATATTTGCATTGTACCGCACTTTCTCTTGCTCGTTGGGTTCCCACCAGACTTCCTTTTTCTTCCTTGGTTGCTACAGAGCCTTTCCTATTCTGGGTCTTTGCAACTGCTTTTCTCTCATCTCTGATTCTCTTCTCCCAGCTCTCTGCAAGGTGCTCTCATTCTCATCCTTCAGGTGGCAGTTCAACTCATTTCCCAGAGTGGCTGTCTCTATTGATTCTCATGAATAAATGATTGCTTACCTCTTACGGTAAGACCTCGCTAGTTAGGCAAGGTCCTGATGGTGTAGCCAGTACACCACTGGACTGGATGGTAGGGACTTGTGCTCCATTCTCGATGCTGATAGATCTCCCATGACTTTATCTTGGGCCTCACATGGGCTGGTGTTGGACTGTAAAATCCTGCACCCAATTCCAATGTGGGGGTGGTTTTCCCACACCACCAAGCTATTCTCTGACACTATCTGAGTACCCTACAATTCACCTCAATCCTGATGCTATCTGGCGATAGTATTAGACCCCACAAGTTCAGGGCTTAGCCCTATGACAGAGCTCCCCACCCTACTTCAGATGACAGTTTCAAGTCCAGGTTGTCATCTGCGCTGCCAACAACCCCCTTCTTTGGTTTGATTAATTTGCTAAAGCAGCTCAGTCCTGGAAACTTGTTAAAAAGGTGTTATAATCTATTACAGTTATTATTCTTTATGATGCTTATATTGTCTCAAGTTTTGCCAATGAATACTCCTATTTTGTTCATTGTCCTATTTGTCACTCCTCATTAGACTACTTTCTTGCTCGCCTTTTTTTTTTTAAGCAACTAAGATATGGCACTAAGTGTTCTCATTGCTACCAGGTATCATTGCATCTAAGCAAGATTTTAAGGTTTCTTCTGCTGTTGATAGTGTAGAAGAAATGCAGCATGGTAGAAAGAAAACTTCTGCCTAGTTTCTCAATTTTGTTTACATAGAGTGTATTTTATTTAAATATTTAATTGGTCTGTGCCCTCCTCTTTGATTCTTTGGCTTGATCGTTTTGATTTTTTTCTTCTGAAGTCAAACTTTTTAAACTGCAGAATTATAATTATCGTGAGTGAGGATTTATCTTAAATTATTTTAGTAACAAATCAGTCCTCTTATCCTTTTCCTTTCCTTCGTCTGTATTTCTTAGTGTGAGTGTGACTAGAGGATAAAGTAGTAAACCTTTGCAGGTTAATTACTCCATAATTAACACTGATGGGGCAGAGGCAGAGATCAGAGGACGGGGGAAAACTCTAGGGAAAAGTGAGCAAGCTTTTCCTGTGTTGTACTACAGTCCCTGAGGTGACACTCTTCTCAGTTCCTTGAACAATATCCACAGAGATCTGACTCTGTTTCCAGGGAGTCTGCTTTGAGTTGCTCTCTGTTGTTGAGAAGACTTGATAGAGATTTTTAAAATATATTGAATTCTTGTGTTTTGTTTTAAATTTGACAAGTTAAAGCCATTTATTTAAAACTGGAGGCCCGATGCATGAAATTTGTGCAACAGTAGGCCTTCCTTGCCCCGGCTGCCTGCACCAGCTTCCCTCCAGCCGCCGACAGGCACCCGGGACCCGGGCTTTCCTCGCAGCCCTGGCTTTGTCCAGAAGGACAACTGGTCTAATAAGCATATTACGCTTTTATTATTATAGATTATTATTATAGACTAGAGGCCCAGTGCACGAAATTCGTGGGCGGGGGGGGGGTGGTGTGTGTCCCTCAGCCCAGCCTGCACCCTCTCCAATCTGGGACCCCTTGAGCGATGTCCGACTGCCCATTTAGGCCCGATCCCACCGGGCAGTCGGACATCCTTCTCACAATCCAGGATTGCTGGCTCCCAACCACTCGCCTGCCTGCCTGCCTGCCTGATTGCCCCTAACTGCTTCTGCCTGCCAACCTGATCACCCCCTAACCACTCCCCTGCCAGCCTGATCGATGCCTAACTGCTGCCCTGCCGGCCTGATCGCCCCCAACTGCCCTCCCTTGCCAGCCTGGTCACCCCCAGCTGCCCTCCCCTGCCGGCCATCTTGTGTGTTGGAGTGATGGTCATTTTGCATATTACTCTTTTATTCTCACAATTCAGGACTGCTGACTCCCAACCGCTCGCCTGCCTGCCTGATTGCCCCTAACCGCTTCTGCTTGCCAGCCTGATCAATGCCTAACTGCTCCCCTGCTGGCCCGATTGCCCCTAACTGATAGGATAGAGGAAAGGGTGAAATTCAGGTTAGCTGTTGGTGACATTAATGTTTTTATTTAAAGACTAGAGGCCCGGTGCATGAAATTTGTGCACCGGTAGGGTCTCATGCAGCAATCAGGGCTGTCCAGCTGCCAGCCAGGGCCTTCCTTTGTTCTGCGCCGCCCCCTGGTTTGTCAGTGCATGTCATAGCAAGTGATCGAACTCCCTGGTCAAATTCCCAAGGGGACACTTTGCATATTAGCCTTTTATATATATAGATTGCCTCTAATACATTGGTTGTACTGACTAATTGGGAGTCATTATCAATTATAAGTACATCTGCCACTCTACTGCTAAGGTAGTTTCTAAGGGGAAAACTTACAAAGAAGCTTAAAAATGACCACTGAATACAGAAAGTGGTCTGTTTCACTGATGTAAACATTTTAAAACCTACTATAGTATTTCAGTATATTTCTCTTAATTTTTGTCATATGCCTTTGGTGACTTATTTAATCTTATAATTTTATATGATAAAAATTGCTCTTTTCTATAGGACTCTCTACTGAGTGTGCTTTTGTTTATTTGATATTTTTAATGTATAATGGATGATTTGTAAAATAGGTTTATGGTAGCCAACTCTCAATTTATTTCTCACCTAAGCTCAAGGAGTATTCTGCTAAGCAATTTGACTATAATGTGGATATTGCCATTCATAAAATCTTGAAAATGGCTTTATTATTTTGGAATGATAACAAGGGAAAAATCAGAACCTCTCTAAATGCAGTATAACATCCTGGATCATGATATTAGTGGAAAAACTGGGGAACTCTGAAGAAAGTTTATAGTCTGATTAATAGTAATGTACTTAGATTTTTATCAAAACTAAAAAATTAACATATGTTCATATAAGATGATAACATTAGTGGATGCTGGGTAAAAGGTATATAGGAACTCTTCATATTTAGTAGAAATTTAATTCATCAAATGCTTTAAATACATATTCGTATGACTAAATAGTGGTGCTCTAGGTGCCAGGAGTGCAAAGAGGCCTGATACTGGTCTCTTCATTCCAGAGTCTTGCAATCTTACTGGCAAGTCAGGTCTTCTTGTTCATAAAAAGATGGATAACTGTGCCTTTAAAAGGCAGACTGTATCAGTGAATGGTACCAGGAGCCCTGTAAGACACTTGGGGTATTTGGAAAAGCCTTTGCAGAACAGATGAAACATAAGCTGAGCTGAGATCGATGAGTGCAGCTTAATTCAGATAAGTAATGGAGAGGTTGTTCTAAGAGAGGAAAGATGACATGAATTTTGAAAAAGAAATTGCCCATGATAATGCAGGATTGGAATGGAAATGAGCTAATGGAGACTTGTGGTAATCAAAGTATGGGGTGATAAGGGTCTGACTAGTGTGGTGGCAGTAGAAATAAAAGGTTATTTGAGAATGGACAGGAGTTGGTATTTATGAATAGAGGAGCACAGAGGAAAAATGAATTGATGGTGACTGATAGATATCTTGACCCAGTGGAAGTTACTTAGGGAATTTGTGTTAAACATTTTCATTTCCAGAAAATGCTGGACTGCCAAGTGGAACTGTTTGGCAAGAAACTAGACCAGAGATACTGGAGCATGGAAGAGGAGCAAAAGATTTAGGACTCTTCCCCTTTAGTGAGCGGGAGAAGGAAAAGCCCAGAAGGAGATGTAAGGGGCGCAGTCAGAGAGTTGCAGAGCTGCCCTGGTGGTGGCAGAAGCTGAAGAGGGCAAAAGAAGGTTATTTTAATTAAATTTAAAAATATTTATGTGCCAATTAATGTGTAAGGCACTGTTAGGGGCAATGGAGGACACAAAATGTCATTAAAATATAGTTTTTTCCCCTCCTGAAAAAAAATGCTACCTCAAGTTCTTTTGGCATTAGATAGGCAGTTCATCTTAAGCAAAATGTTAGGTACCCTGGCATTAAGCTTGCAAGCAGAAGGGCACAATCAGTGGCAGAACAGTGAAGATGGGGGAGAGAGATGAACTGATGGAGCAATGAGACAAGGAGGGGGAAAGATGATTCCCTTGTGCTGGTGAGGGTCAGCCTTGGCGGGAAAGGGGGGCCGCCTCCTCTAAGGCATAGGGCAGAAGAGGGTAAGGTAGTGTTAGAGCTCTTTGGAGGTAGAATAGAGCACAAGTGAGGATCCCAGGAAGTCTTCACTATGAATGGCATGTGCAACTGACAGAATAGGGGTATAGTTTCTGCCTTTGAAAAGTTTCTGGTCGGATGGAAAAATGGGAATGTTGGTGCCTCCTTTTTGTGCTATAAGAAAAGAATAAAAGTGAAACACCTGCATCTCTGAAGGTGTTGCTTTTGGCTGCAGGTTTGTTTTTTGATGTCTAAAGAAATATACGTATCTTTTTAAATAGCTCAGATATTATATGAGTGTCTTAGTGCTCTTTAGTCATCTAAGGTTTGTGTCAGATGTAGGTTCTCACAGAGCTTTAGAGTCTAGGAAAGATGATCAGAGAGACATATATGCTGGCTCTTAATAAATGCTTGCCAATTGCATTCTGGTCTGAGATAGAAAGTAGCTATGTGCTCAGCCTGTACACACAAAGTAAAGTATTAGGGGATTTAGAGGAGAAAAAGAATTGGAGCAATTTTCTGGCAATTTCACTTGAACAAGGTCTTGAAATAAATTTGCCATATATTTACCTGAAGGCCTTGTTTTCTTCATAGGCATTATTTTCAACACAATTAGAAAATGTGATTGTGCGCTCATACTTTCTGGTCACAACTAAATAACAGTACATAAAGAATTACGAACATGATTTTGGCCACACAAATGAAGAAATACATTATTTTGAACTAGACAGCTAGTTACTGCTTTGGCAGTACTTGGGTGTGGGCATGGCTGGGTGGAGTATCTGGATCATGGCACTGATTTTTCCATCTTATGTATGTCAACTTGCCTTAGAAGTGTTAGTACCTTACTACAGTATTTTAAGTGCACGAAGCCAGAATATAGGTGCAGGTCACTTGGAGAAAAGAGCTAGTAATTAGTGCTATGCTTTCACTTTTATAGTCGGACACAGGAAGCCAAATAGAGGGGAAGAGGAAGGAAATAGAAGTAATTTTGGGAGCAGAAAAAAATTCTTATTTTTTTCTTTGAAGTACTTTCTTTAAAAATAAACGCATTTCAGGATCCTTCTTACCAGTGAAGGGAGGCAGAATTTTCCACCCTACATATTTTTGATAAGCTATTTTTTGGAATTCTGCTTGGAAAATTATAGAAAAGACTATTGGGCTATCATAGGATGGCCCTGGCAGGTCATTTATTTAAAGGCATTAGTTAAAATGTAATCACTACAGAAGTTAGAGAATTTCTCAGCACTTGTTCTCATAGAATATTGTTAAGCAGGGTCTCAAGTTGAAGGGATTTCTGTTGAGGGACGTATTAACTCAACATCCTCCTGTCATCTCTCCCCTCCCCCTTTCCACTAGAAGAGGCAGCAAGGCCTGCCCACAGCCAAGCTTGATGCAGCCTCAATCTAGATGCGGCCTCTGCTGAGGTCAAGCACTCCCATTCCAGCCTCTCGAGGGCTTTCTCCGTGTGTTGCCAGTGTGCTGGTAAAAATGACTTTAAACTCTTGTCAGCACAGTTACTGGTGCATGCCTCACAGTCCCACTCAGATAAACCTGTCACAACACAGAGGCGGCTGCCGGGGAAGCGTACAAGGGCAGGCTCTAGCTTTTCATTCGAGCATCACTAAACGTGCACAGAGTGCCCAATTATTTCAGCATTATTGAGCAAGCCTACAGGAGGACCCAAGCCTTGCTACATTAGATTTTCTTTAGTAATTTGCTCAAGTACCGCTGAGGACACTTAAAGGGGCTTAAAACGGTGGCTGCAACCAGTTTCCTTCTCTGGGTTGTTAATTCAGGTTTTCTCTTTCAAATTAACTCGCACTGCATGCTGTGCAGTGATTCTGGGAGAACTGTTTAACACTAATTTTCTCAGTTTTCAGCTTTTTTGTTCAACATAACTGCTTTAACAGTTAGTCACGTATATGTTTTGATTAGAAATGCATGATGGTGCGGCCTTATGTTTTGGAGAACAAAATACAGATGCTTTATTAAAGGAAGCTGAATTTTGGCTATTAAAAGTTACTTAGATAATTTCACTATTTAAAAATTAAGTTATTTACAGTGCATTGCAAAATCCTCAGATCTAATCAAAAGACAACATTTCTCCATTAAACATCTTCCTCCCTCCTCTTTTGAATATATATATAAAGGTTAAATCTTTCCTTCATGGGTGCTGAGTTTTCCATGATCTTATCGTATGTCTTCTCTCCTTTTATTTGGGTGGGGGCAGGTGCAGAATTAGGGAACAAGTTCAATATCTTTGTCTCATTTCTCACAGCAGCAACAACTCCAGGCCCAGCATTTATCACATGGACATGGTCTGCCTGTTCCTCTGACCCCACACCCTTCGGGGCTGCCGCCTCCTGCCATTCCACCCATTGGTAGCAGTGCTGGCCTTCTGGCCCTCTCCAGTGCCCTGGGAGGCCAGTCTCACCTTCCAATTAAAGATGAGAAGAAGCACCATGACAATGATCACCAAAGAGGTGAGCCTGACATTACCTACCTGCTGCTCATGCCATTGTTTATTCTGTTTCTCTCTGGATTTAATTTTACCATTGACTAAACAAAGGATTTCTGCTGGAAGGTAAATTAATTATTGGAAGCAGTCTTTTGCCAAAAGATACCCTAGTGGTTGGCAAGAGTTAACGGCACTCCTCCTAGGTAAGGGCTTCTGTTTCCTAGTTATTACCTTTGATCCCTTGCTACTATCTCCTAGGTTCCCTGAGTCTAAATCAATAATGAAATTCCACAGTGCTCTGTGTTTGAAATAGTGAGTGTCATTAATAGCTAATTTTCACCAAATCTATTTTGGGGAAAGACTTGCTGATAAAGGCTCACTTTATTGTTTGACAGAATCAATTATTATTTATGAATCAGATCAGCCTATATAGTACAGTAAAAATCTCACAGGTATGAAAACAATTTTAGTAGTCTGAGTAATTGAGGAAATACAGCCCAAATTAGTGAATCTGTTGGTTTAACTACCTTTCTCATCCAGTCTGATTACAAGCATGAAATTAACTCCTTTCTTTCTATAAAAACACAATTATTTGTGCAGCATAATTGATTTAAAGGCCAGTTCTGCTCCTTTAGGTTGGTTTTCTCTCTACACTAAAGTAGATGATGGTGCAGAGACCTTTTGATGTGACTGTATGTTTGTATGGTGCTTACTAATAATTTTTTTTTAGTTAATGGCAGAAAAGCAAATGAAAAGGTCTCTCCCAGCCTTCCTTTGTGGGAATTAACTTTTAGCACCAGGATGGTTCATTGGTTGGAAGGGTGTGGTTCATAATTAAAACCTTTTACCTACTCCTGTTGCAATGTCATTACCATGAATTATAATCCTGGGTAAATGATATTTATCACATGAAATAAATTTCCCATCTCTGATGTTAGAAGCACTGCAATATTTGTCATCCAGTTATCTTACTGTTATGGTTCTGAGTTAAGGCATGATTGTAAACACTTTTATAAGCGGGGAAGTTGATAAGAATATGAATAGGAATATCCAGCTTTAGTTTCCGAAATTGTGTTAAAGGTAGATTGGCTTTTGTGAATCTGGTTGAGTAGTATTAATAATTAACTTTACCGCAAAGTTGACATCTCTGTCATTTATGATTTAGCAGTGTTCAGGTTTGATAAATGTATGCTTTTATGTAAACTAACTAGTTCTTTTCCTTTTTTCTTCTTCCCACCACTTGATCTACGTGTGTTGTTGCTGTTTTGCCTGTAGACAGAGACTCCATCAAGGTAGGACTCAAATTCACAGGCGAAGGAATAGTTGTAAGGGGCTCAGAGTGATCTGAGTATAGTGAGTAATGGATTCGAAATTTAGAGAATGATTTGGTGGGCCTTACCAAATAGTGGTTAGCTGCATTTTTGGATTACTTTCAGTTGTGTGGTTAAAATTTTTGAAAATATTAGTTCCATTTCTCTATCAGAATTAGATTTGTATACCAAGATTGAATTATGAGATCTGGCTTACATTGCTCATTTTTTTATGTCTTGACATGTGAAAAGCAAACAAATGGAAGAACTGTTTTTCTTCAGATTTTGGATATAAGATAAATAATAAGGAAATGAAGTAAATAAATTAGTTTATAAGGAAATACGCATTAGTCTCATATTTTGGGAAAAAATTTCATCCTACAAAACTCCTTATCAAAACATTTGTTTAAAATTTTTCTTCACCAGAGATAATCTATAATAATAAAAGCCTAATATGCTGATTAGACCAGACAGCCGAAAGACCTTCCGGATGAAGCCATGGCTGCGAGGCAACCCCCTTGCACAAATTTCGTGTACTGGGCCTCTAGTTTTTTGTATGTTTTTTTTTTTTTTAATTCAATAACATCTTGGTTTCCAGTATAGGAAGTTATTCTCCTTAAGTTTTGCATCTGTCTTATTTGCCTTCTCTCTCTCTGAAAACAAGTTTTCAGGAATGGAAAAGTATCGAGGGCCTAATGCTTTGGATATGCTTGTGTAATACCAGAATAAGATATGCTAAGGATCCCTGATTTTATATAGTAAGCACATAAGAAAAACAGGCTACCATGGCAGGAAATGAGTAAAATAAGATGAAAATTGCTTGATCACTTTTGAGCCAGGCGCAATATAAATATGGTACTGATTATGTATAATTGTATTGTGTATGCCATTGTGTTCTGTGTAAATTAGGAAGGACAGGACAGTTCTCAAGCGATGGCCAAAGTACAGATGCTGTCAGTTACTTTGCTTGTATTTCACAGTTGAATGTTTGGGAGCACAGGCAGTGAAGTTCTGTATGAAGACTAAAATCTTCCCTAGAGCCACCTGTGCTATCACTTGGAATGCCTCTTTATTTCTGTCCTTATTCAATCAAAGGGAAGTAGGGTTTTTGCCAAAGGCCTTAAATAATGGAAAATAAAAATTAATGTCTTTTACCCTTTGAGAATCTTTGTAATTTGAAAAGGCATCTGCCCACCCATAGAAATGTCAACATTTACAATTAGAACACACATTGAATTATTTAATTAATGCATTTACAGTTGTATTTTGTCATATAATATACATATCAATACCTAGATTTAAAAGCATTCTTAGACTATAGTAAGTGTTCCACCCATGTGTGCTTAGGCTGTAGTAAGTATATGCACTGACCAGGATTAGCTGGTAGCAGCCATTGGAACGCCTGTCTAGTTATTCTGAAGCCATAATATAAACAGTGCCTGCCTTTTTATGATAAACTAGAGGCCCGGTGCACAAAAATTTATGCACTTGGGGGAGTCCCTCAGCCTGGCCTGTGCCCTCTCGCAGTCTGGGACCCCTCGGGGAATGACCACCTGCTTGCTTAGTCCCACTCCCCGGGGAATTGGGCCTAAGCTGGCAGTCAGACATCCCTCTGGTAGCCCGGGAGCCCTCGGGGGATGTCCACTTGCCAGCAGGGAGCAGGCCTAGCTGCAGTCAGACATCCTTAGTGCTGCTGAGGAGGCGGGAGAGGCTCCCACCACCACCTCTGTACTGGCAGCCGTCAGCCTGGCTTGTGGCTGAGCAGAGCTCCCCCTGTGGGAGCGCACTGACCACCAGGGGGAAGCTCCTGCATTGAGCATCTTCACCCTGGTGGTCAGTGTGTGTCATAGTGACCAGTTATTCCCAGTCGTTCTGCTGTTAGGGTCAATTTGCATATTACCCTTTTATTATATAGGATACATACCTTTAGGCAGGCCAGTAAACTAAACAAAAGCCTTCTCTCCTGCCCCACTCGCAGAAGACTGTGAAAATATTTACACTCCAGTGCACACTTTTGTGTCAATTACATTTGATATTTTCTCACATTAGAGTAGGGTGTATTTTGAAATCATCTATAATCATTCAGTATGAGTCTGGGAGTGAGTTTCTAAATGGCTAGAAGCAAGGGGGAAAACATAAAGGAAATAGAGGTGGATGATTTTTCTTGATTTGTTATGGAATGGTAGCCACAAATAGATTGGGGGAGGAGGGTATCCTTCCCAAATTTCAAGTCATCGAGTACCATTCAGGGCTGGCCTATGGCTTTGCAAGGTGAAATAGTTTGCTAATTTTCTGAACTGTGTTCTGTGATGCTCAGAGAGCAGTTAGTTGCTTGTTCCATCCATCGTTCTCATCCTGTAAGTGGTTCCTGGTTAAGAGGGGCTTTTTATGATTGTCTGCTGTGTGACTTGAGATGGTTTGTATCAGCCAGAGCGTGCCAGTTGCCTGCAGCTGGAGTCAGGCTTGTATGGAATAATTTATTCATGCAGGATAATGCTCCTTAACATTTAACAGGTAATGAATGTGACATAAATTTCCTTCTTGCTTTTAATTTTTCCCTTTCCTCTTCTAATGTGCAAACAGGCAGCTCTGGTACTCTAAATAATAAGTAATTTTTGGCCATCTGTCAAAAGGAAATTTCAATACAAATTTAAATTAATGGTGCCTGAAATTTTTTATAGCTCCTCTAAAAGCCTGTAATGTGCAGAAAATTCTGAATCTGCTGGTAGTAATTAGTGTTGCATGTAATGAGGATGTGGGTAGTGTTATACAGCCCCAGTGTAACATTTTGATATGGTAGCAAAATTTTGATTTATACAAGGTTGTGGATACGTTTAATTGTGAAAGACACTTTAAAATGTTTTCTTGATGTTACAGATTATTAAACAGAGCAGATGTCAATAGCTCATAAAATATAAATTTAAAGTTAATGTAAAGATTCAGGTAATTAAAGTGCTTTACCTTTAGGTGTCAAATAAAATGAAAGAAATTCACCTTTAAAAGCGTTGAGCTTTTTCCTCTTTTTTAAAAGTTCTGTGGACACTAAACCACATGCTATTGGCTTTATTGATCTTGTTTTCTATATATCTCCAGTAGCCAGGTTCATTCCTAAGCCTGTTATTTGCAGGCCTGTATCTGAAGTTTTTCAACACTGGTGGTGAATGTAAATATGGACCTAAAGGACAAAGCACTGTAGGAGCCCAAGAATCAACTTATTTGGTGATAAGAAACCAGAACGGTGTATGTTCTAGGGTTGTTGACACCCGCTTGTCACTTGGCTATCCAGTGACTCCATGTGCCCAACAGTAAACCCCAGATTTGGGAGCTTAAAATAGCAAGAAACAGACCATTATCCACTCTCATGCTTAGTGGTAGGGTAGAAAGCCCAAACCTCTAAAAAGCCTCCAAATAGGTTCCCATTTCTCTTTTCTGGGTGGGGGCTTCTCATAGCCTTCTAGAGTGTTTAAAACCATTTCTCTCATCCATCCCATGAAAAAGCATAAGTGAAAACCAAGGAA
Source organism: Myotis brandtii (assembly GCF_000412655.1). NCBI lineage: Eukaryota > Metazoa > Chordata > Mammalia > Chiroptera > Vespertilionidae > Myotis > Myotis brandtii. The sequence goes on along the minus strand of NW_005360124.1, from coordinate 5,271,277 downwards.
GTATGTTCTGAGGTGATGGGTCTTTCCCCTTCCTCCTGCCCATCACTCCTACTGAGGGCTGAGAGGTAGAAGTTGGTTGGCTACAAGTGGTGACAGAGAGGACATTCCCACATGCTGCCAATTGCTTCCCAGTTGCTTGAGGTTCCAGCTCATGAAGGAGTCATTAGTTTCCTCACATCACTGTCAGTTTTCATCTGAGTGGCTGGAATGAGGGTGATGATTCAGAGCTGTGAAGGACAAATTGCCTAAATCTCAGTACGAATTTGAAGTTGAGAAATTAGTCTAATTATCCACCCCCTTCCAAATGTCTGACAGTTCTAATACCTTCAAGCAAAAAATAGGCACCAAAATCAAGACCAGCTTGAATATAAAGAGCAAAATTCACTATCACCAGCTATTGATTACCCCTATGGCCTCTCCCAACTTGGTATTATCTTGTATGGTTTATTACTTCATAAGACCTTTATATGTAGTATCTACATGGTCCTCCTGAACACAGTAATCTCCTCAAGTCAGGTCTATGAGGGATTTGCCATGTTCTATTTGTAAAATTTTGCATTAGTACCTTCCTTACCTCTAAGTGGTATTATTTTTATTATTTCATTGGAATATCTTCCCCCAAATGCTATATGGTCATCAAATAGTATGATCATTTTTAGTGACTTATACATTGCCAAATTTATCCTCCAGAAACACTACCATTTTAACATGCCACCAGCACTTGAGTATGTTTCCACACGATCCTCCAATATTGAACTTTATAGTTTTTGCAATTTTTGCTAGGCTAAGTATGAATTGTGTACTTTAAAAAATTAATATACAGAGTGGGGCAAAAGTAGGGTTACAGTTGTTTGTAGGGAAAATAATACAATAATTAATAAATAATTCAAGAATAAACTGTTTTACATACTCACAACAGTAAACCTACTTTTGCCCCAACCTGTATACAGTTATTTTTTAAGCTGAATACTTTTCTGTGAGTGTATATGCTAAGCTTTTTCTCCTCCTCTGTGGATTCTTTATTTTTAAGTGTTTTCATAATGATCCATTCATTACTTGTTATAAGGCAATGCCTGTTTATTCAACCCCAGCTATATTTTGGTGTATATTCTATGTAGATGACTAAACCATCATGCATTGCTTTTATTCTTGTCTCTTTCACTTATTTTCTGTTGGCAATAAAGGTTTATCAGTGGGAAATTAGACTAGAGCTGTTTTTCTGTTCAAATTGAAGCATATGTATGCTTCAGACCAAAAAAGAACTTATGCTGCTGTTAGTTGGTGTTACAGGTGAAAGTGGGTTTTTAGTCTGAATTAACAGAATGATTACATCTTTTTGTCTCTTCTCTTTGTAAATCCAGACTTAATGGTCAGGGTTATAGTCAGGATCTTGTGTGACCTGTGTGACTTGGTCCACCACCCCCATTTTTCCTGTCTCAGAGGAATATCAGTCTGAAAAGAGGTGCCTTTAAGATGTTTACCCCTTGGCATGTACTGTGTGGGAGAATACCAGAGAAGAAACCACTTGAGGAAAGGGGAGCCAGTAGAAGATGGATGGCCATGTTGGTAGAAAAACTAAGTCTAGATTTGTATGTACATGTTAGTGATGAACAGTTTAATGAAGTTTACCAGTAATTAAGGGAGTAAAATATCTAGAAATGTATGCTGATCATCAATAAATAGAATTCTTTTTGCATCCTTTAAACTTTAAATACAGACTGTGATGTGCTTAAAATTCAACTCCACTTTCCAAACATAAGTATTAAGATATACTTTCAAGTACATTTTTAAGTAGTGTTTTTAAAATATATTAAGTAAAATTATTTCCTTGTAGGTGGTGTCCCTGATGCCTGTTTCCCACAGAGTAAAGTTCTTTCCCACTAAATTTTTAGCTCCTTGAGGGCAAGAATCAAACTTCTTTGTGGAAGTTCATAGGACAAATCAAGGATTAATTTGAGAAAGGAATTGTAATAGAATTAGGAAAACCCCGACTCTGTGCTAGATATCCTCTCTCCCCCTCTAGGCAAGCTGTGTGTCAATGGGCAAGTCACTTAACTTCCTGTATCTCGAAACTACTACTCTACGCATTTGGAATGTGGATATTTTCTTATGTCATTCAACCCTATCCTAGAAATGAAATTTACAATAAAAACCTATACCAAAGGATATGTTTCAGCAATAAAATTAGCCATATTATTAGCCAAATAAACACAACGGTGATTATATTTTATTTTGGGTGTTGGGTTGTAGGGGAATAGTTTAGTGGTTTAAATTATGCCTTTTAAGCATTTAATATTTAACTGGTAATTTGAAGTTCAATGTTTCGGTACTACTGTTGCTTTTTAATTGTTTGTCGAGACATTTGTTTCTACCATGTATTTTACTTTACCTTATCAAAGAACAATCAGGAAGTTTTATTCTATGGGTTTATGATGCAGTACTTTTTCAGTATTAATTGATACCTGCCTCTGGGTGTGTAAGGTTTGTGAAATGTAACAGGTGCTTTAATTCCAGAAAATATGTTGTAATTGTTTGTCCAACAGATGAATAAATATATTTAGGGCACAGCCAGTCTGCATGTGGTGAGCATGATAGGGGGAGACATGCTTGTTTGTTGTGCCCTCTTGTAGGAGTCACCAAAGCAGAACAAATATTAATTAACGGTGGGCTGGTTGTGGGGTCTGCCTTTTCAAGCTGATTTTTGGCAAGGGTGGTTTAATTCTTTTCCTCCATAAATGAACCCTCTTAGTTATAACAAACATTTTCATCCTGATGTCCAGTGTCTTTAATTTTCTTAATTAGAATGCATTTCATCTCTTGCAAAAATACTACACCATAAAGTTTTATATAACTAGCACATGATTTTCACATTTGCTTCTCAAAATGTAGATAATTCTTCCAAATAATTGTTCACCTTTTCTGTATTCTTATACTAACATTTTCCCATAAACCATTCTGGGAAAACCATAAAATCACCCAGGGGGAAGTGTATTACTCTCATTTCTTGCATTCTTAAATCTACCTCTATCCAACTTAAATATTTTGTTATACAGTGATTTAAAGTAATTCTGGGTTAAAGATTCTATACTTGGGGGCAACTACTAGCAAAGTTTATAATTTTGGACATGAAGAGGAGTCATATCTAATTATTACATGGCAACTGCTTTGGGACGGGATTGAACAGAATTCCGGCTTCATGAAAGAGGGCTAGAAAGAAGTTTGCTAAGTAATACTTTGTGTGTAATTCTTTTAAATAAACTTGCTCTTAAGTGAAAGTAATAAAATCATATTTCAAGATTAAATAATGCTCTTAGATATGACAAATCAAAACTTTAAATCTTGGAAATGATCTAAATATTGAATAAAGTATTACTTTAAGTTGATCAGATTCATTATGCAGAACCAATCCATTTATTTCTGTATGTAATAAATTATACTGCTTTAAAAAACATTTTAAGCTTCAAATACTAGTATTAGAACTTTAATTTGTGTTTATGTGTAATAGTTGTAATTAGTGGCCAAGTCCCCCCTCCCCCAGGTTCTGTGAGGCCTCCAGTTTTGCTTCCTGAGAAACAGGAAAACAACAACAACAAAACACGCACGCGCGCGCACACGCGCACACACACACACACACACACACACACACACACACACACAATCCACTCAAGCACAGCACAGTCTGCCTGTCTTCCCTCACACTGCTTAATATTCTGTCGCCTCTTCAACCATTTGAATGCTCATGAAAACCTTACTCTTTCCTGTCCTTTCCCACCCTCTCCTTGACTGAATTGCAGGCAGTGAGATGGACATTAAAATGGCTTAAGTATTGTAAGTGAACTTTCGAAGATAAGGAGATAAGGTGAGCTTGAGGAATTCTTTTTTATGGAAATGACTCATTAATGAATTGTGTCACACCCCAAGGATTCTTGAACTATTTTTCCCAAATTCGTACTTTTCAAGTTGCTGAATGCTCAAATGTAAGGACCAAGGAGGTGGTTAGGTAAATAGGTTAATGATGCCACCCAATGAGAGAAGCCATATAATACCACCTCATTTTTATGCATTCTTCCTTATGGTCATTTTCATTATTCTAGAAAATTTTGAGTATTTCATTCATTGATCTTTTTTTAAACTTCTGTTTTCTTGAGCGACATTTGGCCTTTTGAACAACAAAATAAAATTGGAAATGCTAATGTTTTAAGCCAACTAAAGGAGGAAAATAAAAATGTCGCCATGGTAACAAAGCTGCTTTCTAGATGGTTTCCTAAGATATGCCTGAACTAGAAGCAGATGTCTGATTTGAGAATCTTGCCTCCTTCAATGTAAACAAATAACTTCTGGGCAGGTGTTGGAAATAATATGGAAATCCTATTAAGGGGCCCTGGGTTCCTGTCAGTCAGGAAGCCCGTGCCACAAAAGGGCTGGTTGTCACATAAAGGAGCAGAGTAAATTCTCATTAGGCTTGAGCTTTTCCCAGGAAATGATTGTCTCGGTTTGTTCTTTCTCCTGTGAATTTGAATGTAAGCTGTTGCTTCTACTGATCTATTCACTGGTTTTATTTTCTCCCTCTTCATTCCAGATCCTCTCTCACCCCATCAGCCTGTATTTTCCCCCTCAGCCACCCCTTCCCTTTAGATTAACACTTGATCTGTGCTACTGTTCTGAGAGTTGTGACATTTGTGATTTTAACCTCCCACCTTGAGTGGAGAAGGGGAGGGGAAGAGAAGGAAGGGGGAAGTCAGTCTTCATTTCTGGGCCTTTTGGACAAAGAACTAGGCTGCTGAGGCCGAGTGCTGAGAACTGTTTGGAACTGGCACAGCGAGCAGCAGCCGCAGTCCTGAATGCTCTTCTGTGTACATTTACTTGGAGTTATATTTTTTATGGATTAAGCAGAAACTATAAAAGCATGGAGAGACAGCTTTTTATGAACTTTTATAAACCTGCATTGGTAAGCCTCTAAACCTCCACTGTCCGTCCAATATGGTAGCCACTAGCCACATGAAGCAATTTACATTTAAATTAGTTTAAATGAAATGATATTGGAAACCCCAGTTTCTCAGTTGCATTAGCCACATTTCAAGTGCTCAGTTGCCACATGTGGCTGTGGCAACTGCCCTACCAATGCAGAGGCAGAACATTCCCATCCTCTTTGGACATTCTGTTTGATAGGAAGAGACTTGGGGCTAATAAGCCTGCTGTTTCTGCTGTTCCATCTGTGAAAACTGACTACCAAAACTGCCAAGCAAGGTTCTTCCTGATGCCCAGGAAATAAGGGGCATGTGTGTATTGTGGTTTTGTAGCTTCTATGCCGCACAGGCATGGTTGATGTGGTTGGCTGCACTAATATAGTGATCTTTAAATGGTTGTAGGTGTTCTTTTTCCCTGTGGAACTGATTGAGCAGTTTAACATGGATCTTCTCAAAATGGACCCCTAGGAGATGCATTTTAATGTTCCTAGATAGAAAGAAGTTGAGGCAGTTTGGAGGCGATGGTGATGGTGGTGGTGGTGATGGTGATGGTAGGGGGTTTGAAAGCTATGCATAACGATGCTCTTTATAATACTCAGAAGGTTAAATGTGGATAAACACAAAACAAGGCTTTAGAAAAGCTACACTATTATTATGCAGCATTCTCGGACTATAGTCCCCGCGACGCACTTCATAAAGCCAATAAAGCTCGAACTGGTGGTCTCCCGTTGCCCTAGCAACCGACCATGGGGCACAGTGTATGTGAAATGCATGAACATCTGTGAATTAATCTCTTTTAGTTTGTTCTTTTCTTGGCACTGATTGGGCCACTCGGGCTTGTGCCTGTGACATGGTGTGTGGAGGGGTAATCTGGAGCGGTCCCCAGGGCCTTGCCCTAAAGTGGATGGTGGAATGGCAAGTAAGGGGAGATTTATCCTGGTAGTGCATTCAGCAGTGGAGGGATTGGGCCTGACAACTCTCAGTAGGACATTATTAGCTTACTTTCTGGTGCATGGGGAAATGAATAAAAATTTTTCTAGTAAATCTGAGCATTATTGGGTTGATTGGGCTGCCCTGAAAAAATAATCTTTAGAGAAAATTGAAATAATCACTTGTGTTTATACCACAGTTATCAGGATTTGAAAGGTCTCTGAGTTTTATATTCTACATCTTTGTCCCAGCCCCAAACCCAGGCCCAGCCTGTGCCCTGGGATCTCCACCCCAGAGATCTTTCCCCCAGGGATTATAACCAAACTATATTGGACTAGTCTGAACGGGACTCCGGAATTGGCTGCCTTGTCTGGGATCTGTTTTGATAAATCGGGTAGTATCCTAGTCTGACCTTACTTAGAGAAATTTTAAACTAAACTAGTGACATTTTTGCCCTAGGGAGAATAGAACAAACAATGACTAAATAGAGAAGCATTCAGGAGCAATCCTTTGGCTAGTTACTCCCTCTCTCCTAACAGGCTTTTCCTCACTTCTTCCCCTTTCCTGCCCTTGCCTCCCTCTTGAGACCGGCGCACCACTCTGCAGCCAGTTCAGTTCCTCATGCCCTGTGCCAGATGCTCACTTGTCACTGTTTTACTCACCCTTGTCATTTTCAACTAGAGGCCTGGTGCATGGAATTTGTGCAGGGGGGGGGAGGGGGCCCCTCTCAGCTGGCCTGCCCCCTCTGGCAGTCTGGGAGACCTTGGACATCCTTAGCGCTGCAGTGGAGGCGGGAGAGGATCCCACCACCGCAGCTGCACTCACCAGCCATGAGCCCGGCTTCTGGCTGAGTGGCGCTCCCCCTGTGGGAGCACCCTGACCACCAGGGGGCAGCTCCTGCATCGAGTGTCTGCCCCCTGGTGGTCAGTGCACATCATAGCGACCTGTCATTTCACTGTTCAGTCAATTTGCATATTAGGCTTTTATTATACCCATCTCTTCTCTTCCTTTTTCTCCTCCCCTTGTTTTTCCTCTTCTTGCATTATTCCTTAAGGGTCAACCCTTTTTCTTTCAAGGGAATAAAGAAAGACTATTACATTTGACGCCTCACTCATGCTGATGTGGTCCGTATGTTTAATATTTAGGATGAGAAATTTCTCTAATAAGTGTATTAAGACGAAAGTGTGAGCTGCATGCTAGTCCATTCAATTTGCTTGATTGCCATTAATATTGAGGGCACTTAAATAGGAAGAACTACTTGTTGATCTGTGCATGTTTTCCTTTGGACATTAAAAAGGTACCACTGTAGTTTTGTAGCGGAGAGATTTTCTTGATTTACTGTTAGATAACTAACCAAAAATGATTATTTTAATGGTTTCTGACTTTGAAACCTGTTGGTGTTGATAGATAAGCTCAAAAATTGAGCAATGAAGTCTAAATAAAATATTTAAAGTTAGTAGGTATTGATTTGGCAGCCAGAGGGCAAATAGGTCTGCATTGCATTATTGGGGGCACATAGTAAAGATTAGATTCAATTCCTGGCCTCAAACCATTTTTCTATTAAAGTATGGAACTGAGATAATGCTGCCTTCTGTGGAGAGTAAAATATATTAATGGATTGTTCTTCTTCATTTCTCTCAGCTTCCGGTTAGTTCTGAATTCCTTAAAAATGTGCACATAAAACTAGCTTATGATGATTGGAGGGCTGGCTTCTGAAGGCAGTATTCCCAGGAAGCTGCCAGGGCTGATGTGCAAATACATGCAAACAGGGAGCCTTTAGCAAACATTGACAGCAACACCAGTGGTGACCGTCTATATAGACTCCCAATCTTGACCTTGCCTTTTGCTGGCATTCAGTTAGTGTTTTGTAGGAATCAGCAAAAGAAAATACTCATGTCGGACTTGTGGGTGTTTGAACCCCCTCACTTGCTTTACAGGCAGTTTCTTTTAAAAGTTTTTTGTTGCTGCTCTCAGTAAATAGTCCCATTTCTATTCAGATGATATTTTATTTTTTCAGGTACCAACTTTCTAGAAATACAGCTTCAGAAATACAACAGTTAAAGGTGTTACTAGAGTCCGTTAGAAGGAAGTAGAGCCCTAACCGGTTTGGCTCAGTGGATAGAGCGTCGGCCTGCGGACTGAAGGGTCCCAGGTTCGATTCTGGTCAAGGGCATGTACCTTGGTTGTGGGCACATCCCCAGTGGGGGGCATGCAGGAGGCAGCTGATCGATGTTTCTCTCTCATCGATGTTTCTAACTCTCTATCCCTCTCCCTTCCTCTCTGTAAAACATCAATAAAATATATTTAAAAAAAAGAGAAGGAGGTAGAATTCTCAAGTTGTGTTTTTCATATCCTATATTAGTATTTGGTTTTTGAAAGCACAATTCTTTATGCCCCAAATTGAAAAATTTTAGACCCTTGTAGTAAGAAGGGAAAATTCCACCACAGTGATAAATGGCAGTGAGTAAACTGGCTATGATGAAGAATGAAAATTAGTTTGAATGAGTTTGACTCTCTGTTGTTTCCTTCATCTGTGTTTGACTGTGTTAAAAGCAGTAATTTTGTAATCTGGATGTTCAAAGGCTGGGAAGGGAAAGAGATCACAAACAATCTAGAAGAGAAAAGGTCTCTAGCATTCAGATTTTTTTATCCCTACTGTATGTGATAGCCCAGAAAACAGCAATAATCTTTGACTTTTATTTTTAATTATTACCGTATTTTTAAAGAATTTATAGAAATAAAATGAACATTTTCATTACTGGTGTGGATATGTGGACCTGTAAAAACAAAAGGTATTCAAGAGGAAAAATTCTTGCATGGTTTTCTTAAATACAGATTATAGTGCATTGGGTGATAGGACTCATCTCAAAACGTGGAGTCCCTAAAACTGAATATGATACCTTCCTGTTGGGACCACCCCTGGCAATTGTGGGGCCTGGAAAAAAATAAAAGTGAAGGCCCTCATATATGTCTGAGTATTTAAAAGTTATAAATCCACTTAATAAATATACCCTCATTATGATCTGAAAGGCCAAGTTTGAACTTTAATTTCTCGGGCTCCTTGCCTTTTATTGCTGGCACCACGGGGCTATACCCCTCCCCCCCTTTTTTTTCTTCCTCACATCAAAGCTTCCTTTCACCCCATTGGCTTCCCTTAGGTCTAAGTGTGCTCAAACCAACATCTTAATTTACCCCTGAAAATCCCAGGAAAAAGGCTGATCAATCCTGAACTTGGGCTTTTGGGAAGGGAATTTCAGGGTCCTGGTATCCAGCTCTTGGTCTTGAGCGGGTGGGCAGAGTGTGGGAGTGTTCCCTTGGTCCTGAGGAGGGGCTTAGCCACATGAGGGCCCAGACCCCAGGTCAGGGGCCCCTCTTGCCAGGCTGTTCGGTTTGTATATGATTTCACAAGCCATACATTTAAGAGGAAAGAAAGGGAAGTGGGAATTTGCGACTGTTGCATCTCAGAATAATTCTTTGTTAAATGAACATCAACATTTTAATCAAAATAAGTCCATAAATTGATATTCTAAAATACAATCTTTAGAAACAGGTATTTTTAAACTACGCTTTGTAACTTGTTAATACATGTCTAACTGTATTCTAAAATACTCCTAAAAATCATAAACACATACTGCACCTATTGGCAGCGCTTATGAAAGGGAGGGGTTAATTTTTAAAGTTGAACAAGGTAAAAGATGGCCAAGGGCCATGGTTGTGGGTTGTTCTGACGGCTGAGTCCCAGACTGGTCCATAGTGAAGCTTCAGCCTGTGGTGGTAGTGCCAAGCCAGGTTAGACTTAACAGGATTAGATGGAGAGGCTGGGCTCGAGATTATCCCTGGGAACTAACTCGGGTCATGATTCCTGTTTTCATCTGTTTTTGTTCCTTTCTTGTGCTTCCACACGGGCAGTCGGACAGCTGGAAGTGTCACAGAAATATTTCAAGAGCCCTGTTTAGTAGTTTACATGGAAAGTTGTTGAATAATTCACATAACAAATGATTAGACAAGCACTTGTCCATCTGACTGAATTATTGTACGTGTTTGCCCACGCAGCATAGGAGGCGCAAGGCGTTTCCTCCTCCAGTGGGTATGCAGTGGCTGGATTGGCCCATCTAGTTATTGGGTTTCAGTCTTTTGTTGACACTGTTGTAAATGAAAGCAGCCCAAGTGAGCTCAGAGCAGTTGGGCTGGATAATTGTGAAGGATTCATGCTTGTTGCTGTTACCCCCAGTGTTTGCAGTGGGTTGTTTGCTTTGACTTTTGTTGAACTGTTGACAAAAGCATTAGATACAAATGGGAACAAATAAAGTGGTGAGATGCCAGGAGGGCTTGGCAGCAGTTGTGGTTTTCATTCTGACTTAAATGGGGGATGTCAGAACTTATCTAGATGGGAAATGGAAGGTGTAAAGTGTGTGTGTGTGTGTGTGTGTGTGTGTGTGTGTGTGTGTGTGTGTAGCTGTTTTCTTTTCATGTACCAAACTGGAAAGTCCTTTGCTGTTTATTACCTTGGCTCAAAGAGGTGAGAGAATTAAGGAGCCACCATGTCTTATAACCTTTAAAAAGCCACCTTATACGTATGTCCTTCAGGTGTGATGCTGGCCAGGAATGCTGTAACAGAAATAGTTTCTGGACTCCCCCTCCCCAACTTAGAAAAAAAAAAGCTTTTTTAATAATGGAAGTATTTTGGCTTGGGGAGATGACAGGCATGACATTGAGGTAGAGAGGATTAAGAAAAACAGTATACGCTAAAATAGTATAGCTAGGAAAATGGAAGTCATTTACTGGAACGCTTTTAATTTGGTTTAAACAAAATACTCTTTTGTATATTCAAATTGGGAGTAGCTCAGCTGTTGTGAAGCCAGAAAATTAATGGTATTTTTAGTGAAATAGCAAAAGCATGTCAACAACATAGCTGCAGATGATAATGCTGGCACTTTATTCATGAGGAATTATCAATGCAGGTTACCGGACAGCATAGTGTGACTGAAAATGATTGAGTGTTGGGGAAGCCGCTGTCCTTCTGCTCGGTGATTTCATTTTGCATTTAGTCCTTCCACAGGCTTCACTTGTGCATGTATTTTCCCTAGCACAAACCAAAATATAGAGTCTTCTTGGCTGAGGATTGTGTGCATATTTCTCCCTTTAAAATTTCTTGAAATGAAAGTTCTCTTTGAGTGTTGCCTTAAAAGCTACAGAGTGTGTTTTCTGTGCGCAGATGGTCAGTGGAGGTGGGCAGGCTTCAGAGAAAAGTCTCTGCAGATTTCATCTGAATAGGTCTACAGGAGTTGTTTAAAGGCACTAACCAGCACAGCTCACCAGAATGCAGTAGGTGGATAACTGGCACAGAATTGCCTTCCCTGGCAAGGAAAGGATTTGGAATACTGGGGAGTCCCAGTGCTGGACCAAGGAGAAGCCTGGTGCTTCCTCTTTATGTGTTCTGTTCTCCTACCTCCTGTGTTACATTCCCCTCCCCTACGAGTGACAAGAAGAATGGCTTGTACCTTTGTGTCATTGTTCTTTGGTTCCAGTACCTCATATGACCAAGTCCTAAGGAATTATAGCGGGAAATGATAAGAATCTACTATGTTATGTTAAAAATGGGAATGGTAGACTATTTTGATCTTTTTAGAATCTCTGGTCCTAGAGACTAGTAGTCAATTGATAGGTGGTGACTTGATGGGTAAACAGAAATGGTAGTGTATATTACGTGACTGTGCTCTGTAGTTTGCTAAAAAGAAACGCAAAATTAATGCTCCCCAGGTTTCAGCTCACAGGTGACATTTTGCTTATTTCAGTACTAGATGATTAAGTATAGGGACCTAGATCTGAAGTTTGTAAGAAAGAAGCCCCTGAAAGATCTGGTACTGAGTGGAGGAAAATGCATCTCTGTGACTGAGAAGTTGGTGTCTTCCAGGGTTTTGTCCTCAGGAGACGGGGTGAGGAAATCATACAAGTTAGGAAACTTTAAAAGATAGTGACGCAAGAAGTTTATCATTGTTAACAAGCTAGAAGAAGAAAAGAGAGATTGAGCCGAGACTCCAGACTTGACTCAGCATGACTCCAAAATTATGAGAGACCGTGGGCAAAAACACAATAAAAGGCTCACAAGTGAAAAGAATGAGTTCAAGAGAAATTGACTTAGCCAAGACAAATAGATTGGTACCTGCACCCCTCAGGCAGTGTCCAGAGCTACAAGAGTAAGCATATTTTGGAAGAGGCCGGTTTTATAGACAGATGGGTCTGTCTTCCCTCCTCCTCCTTTCCCACTACTCAATGGGTATTATTATGCTCACTGTGCTCTTACAGCTAAAATAACACGCTTGAAAAGAGTGACTCAGGGTGGATCTTTGTACGCTCTGTATGAACCACATTACTGAAGTGGGAAGCTGGTGCGTGTTGTGACCTATCCACATCTGTGCATGTGACACCCTGTGACCTCTAGTCAGCCTGCAGGTGAGAGACAGTGCTGGGATACTGGTTAGAAACTCAAGCTCAGGAGTCAGGGGGCCTGGGTTCAACTCCTGCCTTTGACATTTACCAACCTGTGACTTTGGCGAGCTACTTCTCTCACATTCTGTTTACTCCTAACAGGGATAGTAAAGGCAACTTTTCAAAGGTGCCTGATACTTAGGTACTGTTTTTTTTTTCAGTACACAATATGGATAATTTGAAAATAACTTATTTTTCATTTATTCTTTTGGGGTTTAATCTTTAAATTAACTTGCATTCCACAGGCAAGCACCAGACTGACAGCAGAAAAGAAGTAAACTAGAAATGTGCCAGGCTGTGGGGAAAATTATTCTGGGATTAAAATTTTGCTGTAAAAAAAATCTACAAAATGGATCTTGTACGTGCAGATGGTTGAGAATTAACTTTAGCTGATCTGAGCACATATTTAATTCCAAAAGGGATTTCAGGTTTCGGGATAGTTCAGCCTCGGCTGAGAACGTGACTTTTATGTATTTTACAGCAAAAACCACTTGCCACTCATAATAGATGAAATTGGAGACCAAACAGGGAGAACCTTGTGGGTTCCTGTCAGTCTCAATCTAAATCCTCCTTTTACAAGTGATTGACCTGCTGTGCTGGCTCTGTGTGCTTCTGGTGGGAGGAGAAGCTACTAACTAGCCTGACAGGCACTGAGGGAGTGGCCTTCAACCATGGTCCTTGCATTTTGCAGAGAGCCTCTGTTATTGCCATGTCAGATTATCTGTAAAATGGACTTCTCCCGCCAGTCTGGTAGGCCATAACAATTCTGGCGCCCCCCTAATTGTGTGGGGAGAAGGGAATACACCCAACAGATGCTTGTGGAGCAGGGGAGAGACTTGCTGCTTTCCATTATTTTACTACTCAGACGCCTAATCCCCTGTCAGCAAGGTTGGCTGTTTTGGAAAGGAACATATTTCCCTGCACTGTAACGCTGATTGATCTGCAGCTCCTTTTTTCCCTTCAGGCTGAGTTAACAGGAGTCTCACGAGGCAGTGACAAGCAGACTGGAAACATATTTTGGCAGGGGTGCCTCTGAGGAAAAAAGGACATTTGCAATATTGAGGGTGCTCTGGGGACAGCAGGCCCAGGCCCAGCGGGGCAGGGTAAGGATGGAGCCCAGCCCTGTTTGAGAAATGCTCTCATAAATGTGAATAGTGAGAAGAGGAGGGTTCCCACAGGGTGATAGCCTGGTTGCTGTGTTTTCAGTAGAGAGTTTAGCCCCAGTTTCTCAAAAAATTGTCAGTCTGAAAGATTTTATACTGCCTGTGCTTTTTAGGCTGTTGGAATATTACTTTGCTTGTCTTCGCTTATTTTTTGGCGTGTGCCATTTCAGTGATCCGATCTCTCTGCACGCTGTCTTTCTCGGAGCTTACCAAATGAGGGAACTCTCCTGTCTCCTCTCATGGGGAGAGGCTGTCCAGAATGTGAATTCGCATTACTCAGAGTCACGCCAACAGGGTTCTAGCAAATTTCCATGTTATCTTAATAGGAATGATGAGAGGGCCAGAGTTCTGGAAAGAGGATCCACTCTGGGCATAGGGTGGTGCTTGCCCTCATGGGGAGGATGCTGACAGAGCCAGGTTTCCCACTGGGGCTGGGCCTCCAAGGGCATTTGAGCAGATAGGATGTCAGCTCTCCACGGTGCCAGGGCCACCTGGCAAAGCCTTGCAAGTGTCTTTCAGGTGACTGTTTTTATAAGAATTACCTCCTGGAAGTTCAGTGCCATCTCCCTAGATGATGTTTTCTTTGAGAATATGACCTGGGAGCCATCAAGTGGCCCATTCAACAACCACCAAACCTTTGTATTTAGGAAAGTGATATCTCCACCAAAGGCCCAGGAAGCCTTGCTGGAGTCAGCTGTGCTTGAGAATTCCTGGCTCTTTGCATCTCTCTACTTTCTCCTACCTGAGATGTCACTTTGGAAAGTTTTTTAGCTCAGGTTGGGAATCTGTTGAAGAGGAATTCAGATTTTTCTGGTTATCAAACTAAACAACAACCCTGTTTTTTTGTGGAGATTTATTTTGTTTAAAAGATAAGGAAAGGGAATATGCATTAATGTAACTTAGAAACATTGAGAAAAGGATTCGAAGTGGAAACTTTCTACGCCACCATTAGAGTTCTGGTAAAGAAACAAGTGCAAGTGAGGGCAGGTGAGGTGTAGAACACTCTGAGCCCAGGGACTCAATTAAAAATGCTTTAAAAATGTAATTCCAATCAATTTGGATAGTCTTAGAACATTGCAAGATGTGTGAAAACATGCTTTAAATGCCAGCAACCAGTGAAAAGGGCACGGTTTCAGAAACCATGCTATAAATTATCTGCCCTTGGCTTTCAAAAATGTGGGAGCTACATCACTGAAATATTCAGAATAAATATCAGAGAGAATTGTACATTCTACATTGCACATTCTACAAGGAATGAAATTTTTAAAGATCTAGTTTTGTTTGGCCTAAGATCCTAGAAATTTTTTTAATGGTTGTCACAACATTTTTTTTGGGAGACGTACAAATCAAATCTGATTATAACAAATATCTTTACAACAAAAATATCCTTATAACCAAACATTTTCTAGATCCCCAACCAGTTGTCCACTTACTTAAAACAATATTGAATGGAACCCAATTCCATTAAAAGAAAACAAAGTGGGTTAGTCTTGGACGTTTCTTCATGTTTTCTTACCTCCTAGAATCCATGTACATGGATTGGTGGTAATTGATTTAAAAAATGTTTGTCTATCTTTGAAATATACTATATGATTTTTAAAATGTAGTTTCCCTTACAGATTACTTTCCATATTGAAGTATTTTCTTTTGTGGGAGGAGTCTACCCCAAATGAAATGCTCCTGTCGATTCCCTACTTTGCATGTTTTAGTTTGTTATTTTAATACCTAGGAAGTTTTTCATGTAAACTTTTCCATAAAAAGAAATTAAAAGTAGTAGCATAATTTACATTTCATTCATTGTCAGCCACCAAAACCATAAGCCACAACTAGATCAAATGTAGTAAATGTGAAACAAAACACAGGCTCAGAATAGTTGTAGTGATTGGTCATTGTCATGTGTGAGTAGTTTGTGCCCAGTTGCTTCCAGTCCCGGCTGTGTATGCCCTCCTCTGTGGCATGACTTTGTAGAGGGGCAGTTCTGGTCAGTGCCAGATGGCTCCTGCTTCTGGTTGGCCCTGGGCCCATCATCCTGGGTTCTTCCTCATAATTGCCCTCACCTTCTCTAGTCTTAGCACATGACACTTGCCTCAGGCTTTCCTTCCCAGATAAGAAAAATTCAGAGGTGGCTTATTGCTTTTTCTCTGTGTTTATGAAAATTGCTAGAAGGCTGCTTAGCACAGAATGAAAAGCATGTGCTTTGTGGCTGCCGTCAAGGGTTCTAGAGACAACTCTGCCACCTGCTAGCTTTTTGACCTTGGACAATGATAAAAATAATTAGTGCTAAGGGTGCATTTACTGCCTTCCTTTTGTTCAGTCATAAGAGCCCACTAAGGTGGAGTTTATTGTTATTTCTAAATTGCAAATGAGGAAAATAAGACACAGCAGCAGCCTAAGCAACTTGTCCACAGTCACCCAGAATGTAACCTATCAGCTGAGCTATTCAGAACCAAGTTAATCTCTAAAGCCCATCCTCTTAATCTCTATACCAGGGTCAGTTTAAACCTCATCTGGATGTACCTTACTTGGTGTACGCCAAGTAAATATTAGAGCCATCTATGAGGAGACCCAGCCTGCCATGCAGGAAGTCAATTAATAAGTGATACATGAGCTTCTTCCCTTTCTTGTCTATCACATCCACAAAAATCCAAACTAAATAGATGCTGATTTTGTATATCTGTAGCAATGCTGTTATGATGTATTCTTTTGTGTGACTTACCTGTCACATTCCTTAGGGTATAAGCTTTGCACAAAGGGAGGAGGTGGCGTATTTTTAATAGTTCATATTTTGTATGTCTTCAAAATGGTGATTTGAGACCATTTTTATTTCACAGCATTTTGGAATGTCATCACACACACATAGTTCTATGTGTGTTTTGTGTTAAATGTCTCATATCTAGCAGATGTATCCTCCTCCTCTTACAGCTCAGAATCTGGTTAATTAAAATTTATGCAAATTAAAATATCTGACAAAGAATTTAACTTATAGTCTCATCAGTTTTTGGAGGTTAATAGGAATATTCTTACAATAATAGAATTCCTTAATTTGGATTTTGTAGTTAGTTGTCATTTTCATTTCATGGAGAAGCAAGAGTAGTTTTTTGTTTTGCTTTGTGTTTTTAAAAACCACTACCTACATTTAGTGATATTTTTTTAACTAAATATCATAATAACTTATAATTTTTAAATTTATTTATGCTTTCTGATCTTTAATTGATGAACAAAGGCTCATGCTTTCAGTGTTTTGGCTGCTGACCTATCAACCGACTTTTGGAGATTTATGACATGAATTGAGGAGGGACTGACAAATACCTTTAGAATAGAATAAATGGGGTGGTTGGGTGGGAGTCATAGAGGAATGAGTGCTTGATTCCAGTGCTATATCAGTTTGTTGAGGATAACTGGAGGAATTAAGTTGAGGGCTGCATGTGATGGTGATTTATACTTTTAGAATACCAAATTAGGCCCCATGGCTTGACAAAAGCATTTTTGTACTGATTTGTGAATCCACTTAAAAAGAATTAAGACAGAGAAATTAAATCTCATTTATTCTATATTTAACAAGCCACCTTTATTGAAAACAAAAATAAAGCATGCTACCAGGCTATCCCATAAATCCAGAATGTATAATCATTAACAGCTATTTGTGATGGGGAGGGGGGGTGTTAATCATTTTCAGGATTCCTCTTTTGTTAACTAAGCACTGTCAGTGTCACTGTGATTAGTCATTTTGCTCCTCTTTTAAACACAATTTTCAGCTTACATTAGGGACCTAAAGTTAGGTGAAAGAGATGTCTTAGAATCCTATTCCAGCCAATTTGATCTGATTGGATCACAGGCATCATGCAAGATACTTAAACCTAGTGTGCCCTGATAAAGAGAGGCAGTAAGGGAACCTATTTTATTATGCACATTTTATTCTACTGTCATATTTGGTGATCTCTTAATTGCCACTGATATTTGTTTTAGATACTCTAATTAATGGGATCTTCACTGTTTTTGTTCCCCAAGGCCTTTCTAGCAAAGGGCACAGTGGATAAAGTAAATAAATTCTTGCTTTTGTTACCACTGACACTGTCTTGGTTAAGTAGTCTAACTCTCATTGATTTTTTTTTTAATATGTAGAAAGAAGGGGGGGAAAGCCAACTAGGGATATTGTAGAAAGAGCTCTGGACTGGGAATCGGGATCTGTCACCAGCATCTGACCTCGAGTGTGCCCTCTGTTCTCTTTCAGCCGCAGGTTTCTCATCATATTGCATGACTGGTCAGGTTCTCTTGAACCTAGAGTTTATTGGTGTATTCATGATAAGCCCTGTGAAGTATTTTTCTTATTAGTAGTATTTTACTATGCAGAAGTCCCAGTATATTAGAGCCAGGTGTTATTTTCCTCTACATTCAGGTATTCTAAATGGAATGTTGGAGCTGACTCAGACATGTATTTCAAAAATTGTTTTGATATTTTAATTTATTTTCTGTTTGAAGCTTTATTTCCCCAAAAAAATTCAGTGAGAATTTTGGATTTAGCCATGAATCGGTGGTATAATGGAAGGAGCCTAGATTTGGAATTGGATAGGTTTAGGTTCAAATCACAGTCTTTCACAGAATAGAGATAGATGACTTAGAAAATTACTGTTTCTCCCAACAGTAATACTGTCATTTTCAAAATAATGACAACATTAATGATATTACCCATTTCATTGTGTTATTACAAAATTAAATGAGACAATGTGTGTAAAGTCCTTTGCAAAGTTCTTGGCAACCAGTCTCAGTTCCCAGTAAATACTAACATCATGTATTTAAAATGGTATTCTGGCTAATTGAAAACACTCCTTGCATGCTAAAAGTTGTAGTGCCTAGATTAATTCAGTTTGTGGCATCTTCATGATTTTATCTTCTTCTGAAGATGCATCCACAGTAGAAACAGTATTAATAGCTTCACTAAGCATCTGGAGCGTGTGTTGTGGATCAGACATGTGGTCCATGTGCTTTCCGTGCCTTGTCACATTTTAGGGTGTCCTTTCCTTGTTCTTCAAGATTTTAATTACCTGTAAGTACTGGACTAAGATAACAGCAGGGACAAGATGACAGTAGAAAATTTTAAATTTTTTAAAATTGATAATCGTGGGTCCTATAAACTTGTTAATAGTTACTTATTCATTAAGCTCTTTTATAAGATACTTCTGTATTCTGAAATTATATATAACCAAAACGAACTTATATTGAGTCTGCACTATCCTAGAAGTTTTAAGATGTGACATCCTCACAACCATCAGGATTTTTTAGGCTTGTCATTAATTTCCTATCTGTATAAATGTGGTCTAATTGTGGGTGCTCTTTAACTTATAGAATCAGAAGTAGGCAATGTAAAAGATTCTTTACACTTACCAATCTCAGAAACTTCAGAAGGAACATTACCGAGAGGTTAACCTTACCCCAGATAGTCTTAGTAAAATTCTTTTTTCTATGTTTGTGTGTAAAGGTGAGTATGAAATCAGAATCTTGTTAGCAAAGCAAGTAGTAAGTGATGCAACTGCTATACAAGTTCAAGGAACTATTTAATACTGAATACAGTCCCTGTGTCTGTTTTAGAAAATAGTAGGAAATACGTGAACTATGAGGCAGAAAAGGAATTGTACACAGGCTTACCAAGGATCCAGGATATTTAGGTCCAGGGATGATGAGCTTCATCCAGTTACATATGATACTGTCTCTTTGATAATTAGAACCTGTGTTTCCTCTTAATTCTGACTCTGTGGACCTAATGTAGTAAGACCAAAAACAATCTGTAGACTTTAATCTGTACATATTGTATTCGATAAATGTACTAGTTTATCAACAGAATTTCATTGCCAGCTTGAATTTGAAACCACATGCAGACACCTTATTTTAATCCTAGCTTTGCTTCTTACTAACTATAGGACTTCAGACAAGTCCCTTCATTTGCTTTTACTTAGTATTAACATTAAAGTATTTGGACTGAAAGCTCTCTAAGCTTGTGTCTACATCTAAACATTAAGTTAAGATTCAATCTGGGGCAAGTTATGTATTGAGTCTTGGATATATTCTATCCACTCTGGTAAAAGGAACTTGCCATCTGCCAATTCAATTAATGATATGTTTTGTTCTTCATGTTTAGGTATACCAATGAAAATGGCTTTCATGTATTTGTTAGATTTTGATAAGGGGCTTGCTGTATACAGATCTTGTAGCAGAAGCAAAGGTGAATTAGGCACAGACTTTTCCCCTATAGAGTGACAGGACATATACACTGAGAGGGTCAGAAGATCGCTAGCTTTCTTACTAGGTGTTTGAGCGTGTTCTCTTGGTATTTAGTGATTTGATTGGTAATTTATTAGGAAAGCCATGCTACATAATTCCCAAAGATTCTTAACTACCTCCTAGATGTATTTTTTAATCTGCTTTTTTAATGACTCTTGTGTGGCAGAAGAAAATGCTACTAAAAGTCAAGTCTTAATTAGCTTGAACTCACCTCACAGGTGTAACTGGTGACCTATTCCTGTAAGGATCTGATGCCATAAAGAAGGCCACATTAGTTCAGCAGAGGTTGGCAATTGCTTAGAATTTAGATCTGAAATCATCACATCCTGTGGTTCTCTTAAGTTAAAATTTTATTTTAAAAGAGAGAGATAGATAAAATAAATTTGCCAACTCTTCTAAGATTAGACAGGCCCACAATCCCTTATCCACTACTTTGAAACCCAAAAAGCTCTGAAAGCAGGGTTTGTTTTTGCATCTCATTTGGTAACAAAACTGACTTGACTATAGAAATTTTAATGCTTGACTGTCGGGTGTTATCTTAGACACTGCTATAATAAATGTATCATTACCTTTCTCCTCAGATTATTAAAGTACTGAATTTCAAAGCACATCTGGCCCCAAAGGATTTTCTGACATGCAGTCTCTAGTTGTAGCCTTGGAATTTATGTGCTTATCTTATCTCTAACTTTTCAAGACTCTTTAGGGCAAAGACCTTGTCCTTTTCAGCTTTGAACATCCTTGTATTCCTGTAACCTCTGTTATAGTAGTCATTTGTTACACTCTTGAATAAATCAGTGAAGGGGGAGAAGAATGTTCAGGCAGCTTTAGCCCATTCTACCCCAAATAAGTCAGCCAACATTTTCTCCAGTGTCCTAGACATAAGTTAAAACATGAAACTGAGTTGACTAATAATTGAAGTTATCAGATCATGACTTACGACCTTTCCCCTGCATTTAAAATTATGGAAATTAAATTACTCAAGCATCTCCAAGTGGTGAAATGACTCCTGGGTGGAACTGGAGATCATATCTGCAGACCCTCATCTCTCCTTTCTGGAGTCCTATTTAGTGCACCCTGAGGAGCGAATGCTAGACTCTTGATAAGATTGTCGTGGTGATAGTTTTTGGATGATAAAAATTGTAGGAATACACCACATTCTGTTTTAGCTACATGGACGAGGGGGTGGGCAAGCTATAGTCCACAGGCTAAGTCCATTTTCTGGGTTTGTTTGT
Organism: Myotis brandtii; assembly: GCF_000412655.1. Classification (NCBI taxonomy): domain Eukaryota; kingdom Metazoa; phylum Chordata; class Mammalia; order Chiroptera; family Vespertilionidae; genus Myotis; species Myotis brandtii. The sequence continues at coordinate 5,250,220 of NW_005360124.1, read as the reverse complement.
AGCCTATGAGATAAGACTAGTTTTTATATTTTTAAAGAGTTGTAAACAAAGAAACAAGAATATGGTCATTCTTCTAGGGCTTAGGTGGTACTTTTTTTCATGAGATGCTAACCCTAAAAGATGAATGCTTTTTATCCCCCTTCAAAATTCTTTTCAGGAAGAAATTTTAATGAAAACGATATGTAGAATTAAGCTGAGCATAAACATGAGAATTCTTTTAATAATAAAATGTGGAGAGAACCAATTATAGAGCTTCCACAGTGCCTGTCGAGACTAATTTTACAATGGTATTCATTACTTTCGTCCCTTTATCTTAAAAATTCCTTTGATTCACAAAGTTGTATACACAATTTGAATACTGAAAATATTTTAAAAAATACTGATTTGGGAAAATAGTCACTGTTTTTTAAATAAATGACTTTTTAAAACTTAACGCTACATGGATAAATTATGTAATCCTGGAATATCAAGGTAATTTAGGGTGCATACTGTGAGACATTCTTTTTCCTCTGAATTATTTCAGGTACATCAGTATATCTTCTTTTATTACTCTATGAATTGATAAAGTGAGTAATGTCACTGACCTTTTCATATTCTTATTTCTTATGAAGGTATTAGTGAAAATCAGTTGAGGTCTACAGTGAGGTGTCCTATATTCTAATACCAGCTTTACTTCTTTCTATCTGTATGACCTTAAGCAGTCACTGAATCTTACTAAAGTTCTGTTTGCTCATCACTAACATGGTGATAATAATACTATCCTAACAAACTTGTGGAGCGGAGGGCATATACAATGATATGTGGGAACAATCTGGAAATTAGGGAGTATTTTCAGATGTTACTTGGTTTGAGTTTATGATCATTTACCATTTCTATATATTTTGATTCATTTCTTAAAGTATTAGTGTTTGTGTCAGCTGTCAGGGGAAGTCCTTTTCCCTGAGCTGGGCTTGGCTGATCTTGGCTGAACTTGCTTATGTGTCTTCAGTCAGCTGGGTGTTCTAGAATGTCTTCAGCTCAGGTAACCTGGCTCTTCCCCAGGGATCTCATTACCCTCCAGCAGGCTTGTTCTTTTGACAGTGGCATTGCCCAAGAGGGCCTCTCTTTGCATCAGGTATGTTACTGAGTCCTTGGCCAAAGCAAGTCACATAACCAAGTCTGACATCAGTATGACAGAGCACTGCCAAATGCAGATACAGGGAGGTGTGAAAAATCGTGGCCACTATTTAAGCTTGTCTACACAATGGTCTTGCAGGTAAAGAAAAATGTGCCCAAGTGGAAACAAGATTGTAGCCTGGTGTTATGAGTCCTGGTGGTCCCATGTTCTTATGAATGGCTTGCATAATTTCAGAGCTTACATACACTCACATTCCTCATCACTAAACTAGAGCCTTGGAAACCTCACAATCTGACTGCTGGGAAAGAAATAGCCCATGCCCAAATACACACTTCTTGTATTTTAAATAATACAAAGAATATTGTTTCCAAGACAACTTTGATGAAATGTCAGCTTTCTCTAGGTTATCCTCATCCCTGCTGGGTAATTTGTATACTGCAGGAGTTTGTTTGGAAACATGCCTGTTGTTCTTTAAAATATGCTTAATGCTAGATTAGAGAACAGATTTTTTTTTTTTTCTGTTTATGCAAGCTCATTTCTAAAGCATTTAAAGTAAAGAGCTTGGGCATGTATGGTATTTAAAAACCCTTCACATGATGTTTTTAAAACAGATCAATTTCAGCATTAAAATGTTAGGAATTCAGCCAAGGAAAATTCAACTTGGTTTGTATGGCTATAATGATAATGTATTATAGCCATCTTCTTTGAAAGTGATTGTACCAGCAGAACTGAACCTGGCGAATTACATAATTTAAGAGTGTTTGCCAGAAAAACGTTTTAGAGAGATTATTCAAGCCTTTTCTAAACAAAAGCAAAACGAAAGATGGATTTTATTATGAGGTACTTAAATTCCAAGAATAGTCGTCACAAAATATCTAAAGATAACTCATGTGAATTGAACAGAAGGTCATATGTCTGAATGTGAATTATCACACTTAACTTCTTGGCAGATATTAGGATGTAAGAGAGTATGATTTCTGCTTTTTAGCTATGTTGGCTTGAATTTTGAAAAGGTCCTGAGTTTGCTTATTGCTTACCCAAAAAGTAGTTTCAGATCAGAAGTAACTTCATGATTGAAACTTTATTGATGGCACATATTGACTCCTAAGTAATAAAGAAAATTTATGTATCCACATTATTTAGGCATATCATTAAAATTAAAAAAAATTTTTTTCAAGGAAATAGCTCATGTACTTTTAGCTCTTCTTCAACCCAGTAGCCCTGTGTCTCAAAGGACCCACCATATATTGCATAAGGAGCATTTTTGTGGGTCTGTCACACCTTGTTTGCTGCCTTCACTCATTTAAGTTGAGTCAGAGAATGTTTGGATGGTCATGTTATCATTTTTGTATTGTAAATATTGTTTTCTGGAGAAGGGCTACGGGTTGAATTCCTTAGGTGGAGATGATGCAAGGGTCCAAAAGAAATAGGAAATGGATGGGAGAACTTTTGTATAGGGATCCTAGCTTTAAAAAAGCTAGCCATATGGATATGGTGAGAAAGTCATCTAGAAGAAATAGTTACTGAGATACTTCAGTGACATTGTCATAATTGCTGCTAGTTGGTGTGGGGACAGGGAAGTACATAAACTAGAAAGAAAAAGGCCATGTGAAGGTAGGGGCAGGCATTGGAGTTATGCTGCCACAAACCCAGCAATGCTGGATTTGCCAGCAACCACCAGAATCTAGAGGCAAGGAAGGACTTTTCCCAGAACTTTCAGAGTGGCCTGCAGACACCTTGATCTTGGGCCTCTATTCTCTAGAACTGTGGAAGAATACATTTATATTGTTTTAACCTACCTGCTTTGTTGGAAGTATGTTAAGTCAGCCCTAGGAAACCAATATGGCTCCCAAGAGTTAAGTTTATCTGTCAGCATCTATATATAATAAACCACAAAATTGTTATGTGTTAAATGTTTTCAAAAATTTGTTATCCCATGCCTAGCCAAGTGTCAGCACTGAGCTATAGCTGTGGGGCTATAGTGGTTAAAAAAGACAATGAAGTGTCTACCCTCATGGAGCTTACATTTCATTGGGGGGAGACACATTCATTATATGATTAACAAGTCTGATGAAATTGTCTCAGTTGGCTTCTATATAGCCTACATTCTTGTTCCTTTTTTTTTTTTTGCGAATTACATAATTTAAGAGTGTTTGCCAGAAAAACGTTTTAGAGAGATTATTCAAGCCTTTTCTAAACAAAAGCAAAACGAAAGATGGATTTTATTATGAGGTACTTAAATTCCAAGAATAGTCGTCACAAAATATCTAAAGATAACTCATGTGAATTGAACAGAAGGTCATATGTCTGAATGTGAATTATCACACTTAACTTCTTGGCAGATATTAGGATGTAAGAGAGTATGATTTCTGCTTTTTAGCTATGTTGGCTTGAATTTTGAAAAGGTCCTGAGTTTGCTTATTGCTTACCCAAAAAGTAGTTTCAGATCAGAAGTAACTTCATGATTGAAACTTTATTGATGGCACATATTGACTCCTAAGTAATAAAGAAAATTTATGTATCCACATTATTTAGGCATATCATTAAAATTAAAAAAAATTTTTTTCAAGGAAATAGCTCATGTACTTTTAGCTCTTCTTCAACCCAGTAGCCCTGTGTCTCAAAGGACCCACCATATATTGCATAAGGAGCATTTTTGTGGGTCTGTCACACCTTGTTTGCTGCCTTCACTCATTTAAGTTGAGTCAGAGAATGTTTGGATGGTCATGTTATCATTTTTGTATTGTAAATATTGTTTTCTGGAGAAGGGCTACGGGTTGAATTCCTTAGGTGGAGATGATGCAAGGGTCCAAAAGAAATAGGAAATGGATGGGAGAACTTTTGTATAGGGATCCTAGCTTTAAAAAAGCTAGCCATATGGATATGGTGAGAAAGTCATCTAGAAGAAATAGTTACTGAGATACTTCAGTGACATTGTCATAATTGCTGCTAGTTGGTGTGGGGACAGGGAAGTACATAAACTAGAAAGAAAAAGGCCATGTGAAGGTAGGGGCAGGCATTGGAGTTATGCTGCCACAAACCCAGCAATGCTGGATTTGCCAGCAACCACCAGAATCTAGAGGCAAGGAAGGACTTTTCCCAGAACTTTCAGAGTGGCCTGCAGACACCTTGATCTTGGGCCTCTATTCTCTAGAACTGTGGAAGAATACATTTATATTGTTTTAACCTACCTGCTTTGTTGGAAGTATGTTAAGTCAGCCCTAGGAAACCAATATGGCTCCCAAGAGTTGAGTTTATCTGTCAGCATCTATATATAATAAACCACAAAATTGTTATGTGTTAAATGTTTTCAAAAATTTGTTATCCCATGCCTAGCCAAGTGTCAGCACTGAGCTATAGCTGTGGGGCTATAGTGGTTAAAAAAGACAATGAAGTGTCTACCCTCATGGAGCTTACATTTCATTGGGGGGAGACACATTCATTATATGATTAACAAGTCTGATGAAATTGTCTCAGTTGGCTTCTATATAGCCTACATTCTTGTTCCTTTTTTTTTTTTTCATCCCCTGGAATTCTAATTGACCTTTCAATCCAATCTTAGATGAAGCAACAAACTTGCCCATGGGCTTGGGTGGCCCGTGCAGTAGTGCAGAGCACAGTCACAGTCCTGACTTGTGCAACCCACATCCTCTGCAGTCACATGTAGAGGCCCCTTGGATGTCACATTTTCCACATTTTTTCCCCTCTTCTTCCTCTCCCTTCAAAAAAATAGCCTTTCTAAGTTTTGTTTGTTTGGGGTTTTTTTTTTTTTGGGGGGGGGGGCTTTGCACATTTTAAGGTCCTTTTCATCTTTCGTTTTTACAGAATTTGTAAGTTTTCACTTCATACATGTTTGATAGAGTTCTTGGCCTAAGTCAAATAGATATGAACCCAGATCTGTCAGACTTAATGAAGCAGGCCCCGTTGTCATTCCCTTGACCTCTTTTGTGTCCTCTTTTATTAATGGTGTTTTGCTGCTCTAGAAACCAGTTTGTTTCTTTTCACAGTATCCAGGCACCATTTCTTGTGCCTGTTATTAAAGTCAGAGGACTGGATTGTCTTCTAGATTTGTCTGAGTTACGTTGCGTGAGTTACGTCATTCCTGGGGATTCAGGTTTCTTCCTATATGAAGTGAAGGGGTTGAAGCAGATAGGTGCTCCTCGAACCCTTAGTGAGCATAAGAAGCACGCATGTGACTTAAAATGCAGATTCTGATTCAGTAGGTCTGGGGAGTTGGGGCCAGAGATGCAGAATTTCTAGCAAGCGCTCACATCTCAGTGCTGCTGGACCGTGCACCACACTGTGTGTAGCAAGGGGCTAGATGTCTTCTCTGGTCTCCCAGCTAACTATGAGAACTTTCTTGCCTTGTTTGGTAGAGCCTATTAGTAGCTGCGACCTTCACACTGAGCCCCACTGCTTGCTGGTCTTCACATTCCGGGATTCTTACCATCCCTGCACACTGTGTTCAAAGGAGAGTGCGAAGTACACTCGGTGCCATCCGGTAGTGCTCCATAGACCTGCTGTCTGAACTTCTTGTTTTATAGCTTGCCCCCCGCCCCTTTTTTTTCTGAGTCTAAAGCTAAACCCACTATCCAATGCATAATTAGCATTCTCCTTCAGGCTACATAGTTCTTGTGGCTATTTGCCTTGGGTTTCCCCCATTCCTTCATCACACAGCAATGGTAGATTTATAATCATCCTGCTAACTATGATTAAATGTCTCAGTTCTTTTGCTTTATGTGGCGTTCTTGGCCACTTAATTACACCACATTAAATGGTATGTTGTTGCTGTCAGTGCAGTTGGGTTGCATTGTGGATAGCATCTTTGGGTATTTTGAAAAATGTTCCTGTCATACAATTTGAGCTGGTAAATAGAAATGCTGAGCATGCATAAATGCGCTTAAGAAATTATTTCTTTATTACTGTTTAGTTGAACTGATGGTGACACTAAACATCAAGGCTTTGATGTTTTATACGGCATTCTTCCCCACTAATTAACTTCATTAGCACAGTTAATTACTGGGAAAAAATACTGTATAAAACATCAAAGTCTCGATGTTTAATCACAGCTTAAAAAAGAAGTTTTATACTCTTCGATTGCCACATACATTCCAATTACCCGAAGGAAGGTCAAAATTTCTGTTTTCACTCTTCTGGCCTTCAAAGCTTTTCCTGATTCTTTTCTGGTTGACCATTAGTTACTGGAGCCTGGCGAAATGTAGACAAGCTGACAATGGCATATGCAGGGCGAAATACCTTCCCACCAGCCTAACTGAGACTCTGTTTTTGCAAAGGCAGTGAAGACCTCTCCTCTAATGTGCTGATGGTGGGTTGGAGGGTGCAACTCAAGGAGTTGCGGCATTTGTTTTTTTCTTGTAGCCACTGTTTATATGATTAGTTTAGAGCCTCTACATTTTTCTATACGTTAACACATGTTGCCCTTCTGAGCCACTTCTCTAATGTCTGATAGGCATGTTTCCCTAGTGAACTCAGACTGCAAAGCTGAGGAAACATACTTTAAAGGGATAGGGTTACTTACTGGAATTCTTAAATGACCAGTAGTCAAGCAACAAGAACTCCTCAAGTATTTCCCTGTGATGTGTGTTAGATCAGTTTTTATAGTTTTATTTTTTTTTAATCAAGTGGGGTTTACAATAGCAATAATGTAATTCAGATAAGCAATTATTGTAATTGACCTTGGCAATGAGTATCCTTGGCTTTTACCACAGTTTGCTTAATACCTGAGGAGGGCCAATTATCTCATAATGCCCACTTTATTGAGGTTATTGTTTTAATTGTGGCAATCAAAATACATCACTTTGTCAGCATTGTAGGGTCACACATGGGAACACCACATTCAGGCATTCAGAGAGCATATAAAGAGCATCATGCCTCATTTTGTGACATGGTTGTGATTGAATTGTTCTCTCTCCCAACTCCAAACTTTGATTTTGTAATATGTTATTTCTTACTAGTTAAATGTAGTTCATCATGAGAACAACCACAGAGATCAAGTCACTACCACGGAGCTAACTGTGTGCCCTCTGAAAGGGCTGGAGGTGTGGTGGGTGCTAATGGGTAGGTGGGTCTCATTGATGAGGCCTTATACCTGACAGCAGTCACAGTGCCTGCTGATTCGCATGGGGGCTTCCAAAGAGTCAGGCTGGGCCCGGGCTGGCCTATTTTTGTTTCGGGGTTTGTTTGTTTTTTAAGCTCCATAGGTAATTCTGACAAGCAGCCAGGGTTGAATTTTGTTTGAAACCTGCCGGTTTGTCTTATCCCTCCCAGCTCATGACCTTGTCCATTGTCCCACAAGACAGGGCACCTTTTGGGGGGCTTTGCTGCTCTGTACCTTTCTCCTTCCTTCATTTCCTCAAAAACAGCCTCTTCACATGCCCAAAACTCCGCAGTCCGGGTGTGGGCCCTGCAGTGTTTACTTCCCCATCCCAAGCAGTTCCTGGGCCTGTGTCTCCCATGGGAAGTCTCAGTGGATAACACCCACTTCTGAAACCTGAGAGCACCGTTTTTTATTAATGTCTCCCTGTGCTTTTATAATTCAGTTTTCTGTTGATCATAGAAATGTGTCTTCCTTTCCTTTTTTCCAAGTTTCTTTGAGTAAGGATCAGCATTTATGCTTCAGCATCTATCTCAAATACCACTCTGTGGAAATGCAATTCAGGTTTATTAGATCAGCAGTTCTAACCCTCCCAGTTGTGTTTCTCCCTTCTGTAATAAACTCAGAGGATGTGGGGCCCATGAGCCACTTGAGGTTGGGAGCATTCTTGTGGGCTACCTAAGACTCCTGCCCTTTCTTTTTCCAGTAAGAGCCTATATCAGATTGCAGATGCATGAAGATGACATCAGTATGTTGACACACTTGATTCCATTCTAATTATACACATGCATATATACTTACACACACCCATGCATACTTATGTGCACACACATACCCAATATTTGTATGAGTCAATGGGTTACACCTCTATATGTCTCTCAATCCATCTTCTTCCTTCTCCAGCACCTTTTCCAGCCCGAGACACTAGCATCTCCCAGACGCTGCTTCCCTCCAAAGCTCTGTTACCTTACAGGCCCACTCAAGCCCACGCTGACAACACTTGTAAAGCAGGGACACCAAAAGTGATGACAGCTCAGCTTGGATGAGCTGATTGGGAATTTTACTATTTTATTTTTAACATACCTATAAGGTTTATTATAGTGTGTGCTTAGTATTGGGCAACACAGTCTCTTCTGTTCTGAAGTGCTTTTAAAAGTATTACTCTGACTCCGGTTCTAGAACTTTCTGAAGATCTCCTGGGAGATTTTAATACACACATGTATGTCATCTCATTTTCCCCTTCGGTGGCACTTAGCATAAAACCCAGACTTCACCATGGCCTGTTGGGCCCTGCCCAGCCCCTCTCTCCTCCCCACATTGTCTCCTCATCCTCTCCCTCCATGGCCGCACCTAGCCTTCTTGTCCCTCCAGTATCACCTTAAGTTTTCCCCTTTGGGGCCTATGCATGGGCCATTCCCTCTGTCTGCAGCATTGTTTTCCTGGCTATTCAAGTGGTTGGCTCCAACATTTGTTTTCAGTGTCAGACTGAATGTTGTCTCTTTGAAGAGGCCACCACTGACCACTTTGTTGTCTCAGTCTTAGCATTCTGTTTATCTCTGCTGTACCACATTGTCATTTGTACTTTTTTAAAATTAATTTTATTAATAATAATTTAATTGACTTTATTTGTGCATGACTTACTAGAACGAGTGCTCTATGAGGGCAGGGTCCTCCTCCTCTCTTTAATTGTGTTCCCAGTCTCAGTGCTGTAGGGCCCAGCAGGCTGCCTGGCACATAGTTGGGACTCCATTCAGCAGCTGACGGTATTCAGTTATTAAGAAGGGATACGTGCTGTGTTCCCTCACCCCATTAGTCCTGATGCCTCACTCACTTTAGAGTCATTTGTCAGGTTCCATTGTCACTCTTAATTCAAGGTCATGCTAAAAGGTGAGTTTGACATGCATTCTACAGATAAGAAGAAAGAGCTGAACTTTGAAAGGGGGCACCAAGCAGAGAAGGCAGGTAGATGCCTAGACGGAAGAACATGCCGTCTGAAATGTTTGAATCTGGACAGTCGGTTTTCCCCAGAATCCAAGGCTTGAGGAAGTGCCAATTGACCTCTTTCAAAGGAAGGCCAAGAGGAGACAGTCACAGCCTCACTGCTGCTCTCCCGGCTCTTGCTGTGCCTGGATTGGGTTGAGTTGCTAGTAAAGGCTTGGCCTTTGACTTTTAGGTCAGATTCCAGAAATAAGCATGAAAGGAAGAGTAGTGTGTCTGCCACTTCATGTAGTTATCTCATTTAGACTTTATGACAATTCAGTAGGATAAATATCCTTATCTCTATTTTACAGGTATGAAAATTGAGGCCTTGAGAGGTTAACGTTGCCAGTACACAGTTAATAAGTACTGGAGTTGAGATTTGAAACCGGAGTGCTCTTCACTCTGGAGCAGCAATTTTCAACTGGTGTGCCGCAAGAATTTGTGAAGCGTGCAGTATCTGACTATTGAGTCAGGGGCACTGACCTCTTTTCCCTTAGATTATCAAATTAAAAAATGGTAAGAGCCAACACAACAATAGCTGTCCGGTATGAGTGAATCAAAATTACCCCCCCCCCCTTTTTTTTTGTCATGTCAGCAAAGACTGTATTTTTTGGTGTGCCACAGAATTTTAGTAATTTATGTGTGCCATGAGATGAATAAGGTTGAAAATCGCCGCTAGAGCCTGTAATTATTATTCCGTTCCATCCTCTTCCCTCTAGACCCCACAGTGCTGTGACACTGGTGCCTTATTCACTTGGTGTCCCCAGTGTCTAGCAAAGAGTAGCCATTCAGCTACACTACAGGATTCGACTGGCGTCACAACATGAGCCTTTGCTTGCAGAGCCTATTATTCTTCAGATAGAAGAGTAAAGCTTCATTTTTCCATTTACTAACTAATATTGAAAGTACTAGAGCAGTGGTCGGCAAGCCGCGGCTTAAGAGCCACATGCGGCTCTTTGGCCCCTTAAGTGTGGCTCTTCCACAAAATACCACATGCGGGCACACACGTACAGTGCGATTGAAACTTCGTGGCCCATGTGCAGAAGTCGGTTTTCGGCCTGGGCGAGTCTATTTTGAAGAAGTGGCATTAGAAGAAGTGGGGGTATGTTCGCTGAAGTCGACCCCTCAGATTGAGGACGTTTTTAGCAAAGGCCAGCTTAGGAGTACCCTAATTAAGTTAATAACAATGTACCTACCTGTATAGTTTAAGTTTAAAAAATTTGGCTCTCAAAAGAAATTTCAGTCATTGTACTGTTGATATTTGGCTCTGTTGACTAATGAGTTTGCCGACCACTGTACTAGAGAGTCACCTGCTTTCAGTGGTCTGGCTGGCTTTGTCAAGGCTGCTAATGGCCTTTCTGACCTACTCTCTATTCCCCATAGAAGGAAGGCCATGGGTACCTGTTCTAGCAAACTTTGTCAATGGCTCAAAGGTCTGCGACATGACATTTTTATTAATCCTGTGCTCATGGATGCTTTTTGTATGTACTAGGTTGTGGAATCTTCTGCATCTAAGGTGCCTGTTCCCTGGATGCTTATAAATCAAAAGATTAGCATAATAGTAGACTGTTGGCTGACAGCAGAGGGCTGTCCTGTAATGGGATGTGTGTGTGTGTGTGTGTGTGTGTGTGTGTGTGTACACGTACACACACGCACATGTGAAGAGACTGACGTGCCACAAAAATCATACCTACACTTGTAGTTATTTTTATCTTTATTCATTTGTTCAGCAAATACTTACTAGAGTGTACTTATGCTACAAAGTGCAAAGGCATTCCACTGAGCTGATGTTCTTCCTTTTTAATAAAATAGTGATTGATCGAATGGTATTCGCCTCGTTTCTCGGTGTGGTGAGTGAGAGGATTTTCTTCCAGTCCATTTTCAGCATGCTGCTATTACCGCACCATTTAGCTCGATGCCAAATTGCAGTTGGCTCCATTCAGTTCTGTTTACCCGAGTAGCACTATAATGATTAAATGTCACTGGGTACACTGAGTATACAAAAGTAATTAACCTAAAAGGACATGTTAGAATAAGGGTCAACAACCTCTTTAGCCCATAGTGCAACTGGCAGGACTAAGTATTGACAGAGGTATTGCTGGCAGGTGGGGGCCGGGTAAGGGGAGGGAGATGGAGGAGGGAAAGGTCAGAGGAGTAGGAGCTGCAGAGCAGCACTCACACTTGCTTGGGATGGCAAGTAGACAGAGCTCTGGGACATTTTCCATAGTGACCTATGATTATTTGAGGGGAGCAGGGAGATTTGACCTTGACCTGATTTCCCTTTCAGCAACTCAGCCCTGGTTGGACCGGAGTCATTGTGGCACATGTTTGATGAATTGACCTTTTCTTCCAATGTTTGTTTATTTTGTTCAAATACTCGCAACTTTAGGTCTAAGTTGTCAAATGAAAGCTGCGGCTTGAAATCATTTCTTTGGAATGATTTTAAATTATGTCTCTAAGTAGCTGTGTCTCATTTGTTTTCATTCCTCCGTATACTGAAGTCATTGTTAAACTGACATTAATGCTTTCTATACAAAAAATTCACATAGAGTTCTAGATGATGGTCTATGATTTAAAAATAGACCAATGTAAAGCTCTTTAAAAAACAAAACAAAAAGTATTATATTGTCTACCCTATATTTGGCTTTCTCTTTCATCACCTGCATGGTGGTGATTTACTATCCAGAAAAAAAAAAAATAAAGGAAGTACTGAGGATTTTTTTCTTTTTACTGCATACCTCCTTGAGGGATGGACATTTCCAGGAATTCCCCAGGGATCCCCATTCTCCAAATAAGCAGCCACAGAAAAACCGCTGGTGCTGTACTCTTCACGTGGTGGTCAGTTAAGCAGGATTCATTTAAATCCTACCTTTTCAGTGGCCAGACTTGAGTGAGATTTGTTTCTCCCTGGTCACAAACATACATGATGAAAGATGAGGACAAGGACTAACCAGTTGGAAAGTGTCTCCCTTATGCTGAAGATTTATCTCTTTTTGAATAAAGAAAAATTGGAGGCCTTGATACAATTATGCAACAACACATATTTCTTGCATGCCTACTCAGAGGTCAAGCCTGTGCTAACCTTGGGGGAAGGGGCCTGTGCGTTTGATTAGAGGAGCAAACAGGGAAAAGGCACCACTATTGACCTTCTCTACCTGGTACCATTCTGATCTTTGTTTCACTTTTATTTTTTGTATTACCTCTTGATATCAGCACAGTCCTGAAAATTGTTTTACCGCTATATCACTTTCAAAATTACCACTTTTGAAGGTTGTCTCCTTCCTTTGGTGTGCCTACATACATGCCCCTGCATATACCACACACACACACACACACACACACACACACACACACACACACACAGCTATTCTTCTGACTCTGGCAATCATATTGAGTGCTAAGAATACAAAGAAGTAAGATACAATAGTGCATGCCTGTTAGGAATGCCTTATCTCTAATCTCAACATAATGAAAATAATGTGGGCACAAGGAAGGCATATGCATAGGCATTGGTGCATGAGCAAGTCAAGTGCTATACTCATTTGTTTGTCCAGCAACTGTTCATTGAGGCATTAAAGCAAGTACTGGATTTTCATGTGATGAATCCAGGCATAGACCTTGCCTTCCAGGAACTTCTAATCAAAATAATAGTTGTGATACAAATGCTAGGAAATTTTAAAAGGGGGCTTTGATAGAGATTTTCAGGAGGAATCTTGGATAGCATCATTCACCAGATCTTTCTAATAAGGTGGCATTTAAAGCTGAGATATAAACGGTGGAAAGAGGTTAGTCACTCAGAGTCTGGGGAAAAGAGTTCTTGGCAGAAGCCTGTGCTGAGAGGTGAAAGAGATGGGGTGTCAGCACTCCAAGGAAAAGAGGCTTTCAGCTAAGATTGGAGGAAAGAGGCAGCAGCCACATCGGGCCTGTACTTCTATAAAGCACTAGATGCTTCTATTAATAGGTGTTGATTCCTATTCAAGAAATTTTAGACCTATGCCATCTAATATGGTAGCCACAAGCCACATGTGGTTATTGAGCCCCAGAAATATATGGCCAGTCCAAATTGAGATGTGCTAAAGTGTGCACCAGATTTTAAAGACCTAGTACTAAAATAGAATGCAAAATATCTCATTAATAATTTAGATATTGATTACATGTTGACATGGCGTTTTTGGATGGATACATTGGGCTAAATAAAATTCATTAAAATTTTATATGTTTATTTTAATTTTTTTAAATCTGGCTACTAGAAAAACTTAAAATACATATGTAGCTCATATTCTGTTTCTGTCTGTCAGTTATGTTCTAGAACACAACTCATGTCAATACTTTAATGAAAGGCCTTAAAACCACATTGACTAAGTGATCACTAAAAACTATTTCACCCTTTGTGGTGGTACAAAGAAGACCTGGAGTTTTTAAGGATTAGCAATCCTAAAACTGCTAGGCAGCCTACCTTTAAATTGATGTACTGTCATTTCCTTCTCTGTTCCTGCGGAATTACCCTCCAAGATTATAGAGTACATTTGCATACATAATACATAAGGCTATATATGAGGCTCTGTAGAGTTAACACTCTTTGGAAGAAAAAAAAATGTTTAGCCTTTCAGATAGATTAAAACAGTTTACTGGAAAAAAATAGCAACATGAAAATACTTCCTTTTTCAATAAATGTTAATAGTTACTAAAATGAGGATTCTGGTCCATTAAGATACAGCTTGCCAAGTCTTAAAGCTGAGTCACTTATTTTCTCTGAGCAGCTAGCTACCCTACTTTAGCTTCTTTCAAAGCAGCTGTTAGAAAAAGTATGTACATATTTTGATTCAAGAACAGAGCACAGTAGAAGAATAAATCTAACACCAATTCACCTTCCCAGAAAATTTAGGAAGGAAATTTTTGGGCTCCACCCCCCTTGTTTTTAGGGCAATCAAACTCCTATACTGATTTGTATTTGTCAATGAGACTTAGTAACATCCTATCTAATAAAGAGGGACTATGTTAATTGACCCTCATGCCATCACAAAGATGGTAGCGCCCACAGCCAATAAGGAGGGAATATGCTAATTGACTGCCCTGCCCTCAAAGATGGCGGCACCCATAGCCACAAGATGGAGGCACCCAGTCCCCTCAGCCCCACTGGGGCTGCAGGCATGTGGCAAGGATGGGCCTGCCCCCAGGCGGGCCCAGCCACTCCATGTGCCTGCCTCTGGAGACCCCCAGTCACCTCAGCCGCCCAGGGCCAGCCCGAGGCACAGGCAAACCTCGGATGGTGGCTGCCCAGCCGCCCAGGGCCACCCGAGGCTCAGGTAACCAGGGCCGGCCGAGGCTTGTGCTACTGGCAGTGGCAGCAGCAGAGGTGTGATGGGGCGTTGCCTTCCCCTGATCGCCGGGTCGCCTCCTGCTCCTGAGGGCTCCCAGAATATGAGAGGGGGCAGGCCGGGATGGGCCCCCCCCCCTCCAGTGCATGAATTTTCATTCACCGGGCCTCTAGTTGATTATAAGGCAATAGGTAAATGAATGATTTAGGATTTATTTGATAGGTGCTAAACAGAAAAAAGTAATCTCAGAATAAGGTGGTGAGTCTTTATGATTAATTTACATAGTGTCTGCATACAAGATTTGTAGAGGGAAGGGATTTCTCGGTGGAGTACAAGTGCACTTAGGAATGTTAGGTCTTGCAAACTTGGAGGAGGTCCATTGGATTGGAGAGCATGCAGTGGCCTTGGGTGATTAGACAGTTTACTTGTAAAAGATGTAAGTGACTTCTGTGCTACATTTATGTGCACTGGCTTTTTTTTTCCCTTTTTTTTTTTTTTACAGTCTGTGGGAGGCTGTTAATCCTCTGCCATCTCTAAACTCAGGAGTGAGATTTCTTGAATAATTTAGCTTGTGCTTGGGCTCTCCTCCATCAGTGGTCAGGGAATGTACTTGTCCTCTCTCAAACCCTCTAGTTCCTTCCCCATGTGAACCAGTTTGGACCACATGCAGCCAATGGCTGTCAAGAGGAAACTAAGGCGCCTACACAAGATTTAAACCTATATCTTTGGTGTCAAAGCATCTTGTTCCAGCAGCTCAGCTCACCAGCTAAAGTAACAGTATTTAATGAAATTTCTGGGGTGGAGCCAACAGCTTTATTCCAGGAAGAGGAAATAACAGTCAAGAAACCCCAAGAGGACATTAAGATAATGTTCTAATTTAAAATCAATTTTATTGATGCCTTATAAATTATTACGGCATTTTATCCTGACCAAGTAATACATAATGCTGAGTCCATGGCAACAAAATATGAGTGACTGAATACCCGAGTGCTGTATATTGTACCACCTGAAGGAAAAAACTATGTCGGACTTCTGTATTCTAAGTACTTTCACCTCAGGGATCCTTATTGGAGGGCAAGGGTACTCAGTAAATACTGAGTGAATCCATAATTGGACTACGATTGTGTGGTGGGTTCCACATTAGCAGTAGCTCTTCGAGGTGCTGGGTGCTGTGCTTCACAGCATGCAAGCACTCCTGAATCCTTGCAGCAACCTTCCAAGGAAGTACTCCTATTATCCTCGTTTTACCCACCGGGGAAACAGAAGCTTGGAGAGATTCATTAACTTGTCCATGTTCGTACAACAAATGGTACAGCCTGGCTTTGAGCCCAGGGCTCTCTGACTCGAGTACCCATACCATGACCATTGTAGCTACTGCCTCTCTGGTTTGATAGAATTTTGATTATCTGCAAAAGAAATTCATTGTAAACCAAGTGTGTCTTATCCGGGGAGAAGTTGGAAGACAAAGACAACAATGGAACATTTTAAAGAACATGTTGCTCATGAAATGTTATAAAAGGTGAAACCTTTATTAAGAACAGACTCATTACTTTATATGGAGATTATATTAAATCTTGTTTTAGCAAGGGCAGGTCTGCAGAAAGTCCCAGTCATTTTTGAAGATGAATTTTGATTTACATTAATTTGAAAAAAGTGAGTTCTGTGAGGGTTATATACAGATTGTGTTTTTAATGACTTCCTTGATTTTAAAAAGCTTTATTGTAATGAGCAATAAACTGACACCATAGTCAAGTATTTCACCACTAACATGTGAAACATTTTAAGCTAATTTACATACAATTGCATGTGTTATCAGGCAGTAAGATATGTGCATTTTGACCAAATAATTTTTTTTAGAGTTCTTATATTTACTTTTTCCCAGTTGAGGATTATTTTTTTCATCTCTCCTGGTTATTTCCTTATAAATGAGATAATAAACTTTAAAATGTTTTATCAGTTAAAAAGAGCTCTGTAAACAGGAATATGTAAACATTTTGTTTACATAAAATCTCAATCAGAAATGCACTGGGATGGGGTTTGGTGTACATAGGTTTATTCAGGATACTCTTTTTCTTCAGGGCTTGCTGAAAGTATTTTGTAACTGAAATGCCTGAGGACTGGTGACCAGAGTTGATTCTGAATGACTGTGGTTGTGGATTTCTGCTTAGGAGTGGGTTTAGTCCCTGCGGAGCTCCAGGAGTACATTGGCCTTTCTGAATTCAAGGAAGTCACCAATATTCGTCTCTGCTCTAGGTATTGGTCTTTTGCAGAGGAAATGGTGATTGGGTACTTTGGTTATAGCATCAGTAAAGGGTCTACAAGGCTCATGACCCTGTCCTCTCCATCCTACCCATCCCCACTGCCATAAACAGACTCCCCCTGAATTATTCCTGACCAAACTAATTCCTGTACAGAATGAACTACAGGTAGAGTAGATTTTTGTGGTGTCCCTGCCCTGTCATCGTCCCCTTTATCTGTTTGAAAATGGATTTACCATTTGGTGCCAAGTAGATGGGGTATTTGAAGGCTGTAGCTGATGGTCACACAGATAGTAACGAAGGAGTTGAGAGTTCTTGATCCTGGTTGTCCAGTTGGCCTTTAGCATATTCTTTCTGGTTGGAATCTTGTAAGTGAGCAGGGAAGTCTGCGCACTGCACCTATGCAAAGGGAAAGCATAATCAGCTTGATGTGCATTTGAAATCAAATTAGAAAGTCCAGTGTGGAGGTGGTATTTATTGTCCTGCCTGCAGTATTGAACCAAAAGCTTACTGTGATTGTTGAAAGGAGATGTTTTGGTTAATAGCAGCCTATTGAAACCCTATCATTATGGACCATTTGTATATCTATACTGAAGGGGTAGTGCTACACCAGTGGTTCCCAAACTTATTTGGCCTACCGCCCCCTTTCCAGAAAAAATATTACTCAGCGCCCCCTGGAAATTAATTTTTTAAAATTTTAATAGCAATTAAACAGAAAGATATATGTATTAATGTTTCTACCTTTTTCGTAAAATATAGTAAAGAAAGATGTAAATTAGAAACATTGAAGTTTGAAATTATGAAACTATTGAACTCAGAATAGAAAGGTAATACAAAAAAAGTTAAAACAAATGCACCTGTGGCCATCACCGCCCCCCTGGATCGCTGCAGCGCCCACCAGGGGGCGGTAGCGCCCACTTTGGGAATCACTGTGCTACACAAATACCTAGAATAGTCCTTATGTGAGGCTTAAAATAGAAGATCCACACCAGCTCTATAGTAAATAGAGTGCAGTCCACAGTAGTGCTGAGTTGCTATTGTAGAGGGCTCAGTTGTCTGCCTGGGACTGTGCCTTATACCTTATGTGGATTCTTTGACTTAGTTCTCCAAGCAGTGCAGTTGAGGAAGTGGGTGGGGTGTTGTTGACCACAGATGGGTTGAAACTGAGCAGCATCCCCAAGGCTACACACCTATTAAGTGGAAAACTCTAGACTCAAACCCAGGCAGTCTGACAGAGAGATGCTCTTGCCTGCTAGTAAAGTCTGGGCTACCTGTTATTAAAATTAGCTAATTATAACAATACTACCTCTTCTAGGGGTAATCATTTTTATAGAACTCTTTCTTATACAAGGCCATCTTTGATCCTGAGGTGGCAGAGGAATAAAGTGAAGGGGCGAGTCATCTCTTTAGATTGCTGGAGGTATCACGTTTTCCAGCTGACTTGTCAAACAGTCTTACTAAGTCTAGGTTGGATTTCAAACTAGGATCTATAATTTTTCTCATTTTGAGATAAACATAATTTGTAATGTTACTTATAACTGTCTTTAAAGCTTATCTCTTACTAACAAAGCAATTAGAATTTTCTGTAGAATAAGGCTTATAAATTATTTTCCTTAGTTTCTCCTTGTTTATTTCCCTCCTCTTTTTCTTTCATTAAACCTCTATCTTGTTCTTTTTAATATTCCAATAGAAGTATTCATTTTTTAAAAATACAGAGCTTTTTTAAAAGTTAATTCTAGATGATTGTTTTATTTTTCAGAGCTTTTTACTAAATATTCACATTTAAGGTATTTTGCCCTCTTTAGATTGGCCACAGGCTTTCTGTTCATAACAAATTTGCTAGTATATTTATATGATCAAACTGTAGTAAGAAAAGATTTATGTTTAATGTTTCTAGATGTATAGATTTTTACAGAATCATGATGCAGCTCCAGTAGTTTCTTATGTAGTAAGAGAGGGAAATAGCTCACCTAGGTAAAAAATCAGAATGAAGAAATTAATGTAAGCATTTCTTGTAAAAGTGAGACGCTGTTTTATCAGCATTTATTTAATCCCTCCTGTTCACATGCCCAGCAATGACCGAGGTGGTCTTCAGTGGCAGAATGGTGGATTTGTAAGATTCATGAGAGTCCATGCCAAGTTCAATTTTATTTCAGAGCAGTCATGCTATTAAACATTGCTTATTGCCCCAGTGCCCATTGTTCAGCTTAACCTTTAAATGCTAGTGATAATTAACTACTTTATTGTTCTACCAGGAAACTCCAACATGTACCTCTGATCTACAGTAAAATTCACAAATAAAATATTGCTCTTTGTATATGTGTGCCAATAAATAAGCATAAAAATCTAAATAAACATTATCATTTAGTATTAATTTTTAACACATTGCGTACCGCATAGGAATCTCTAAGACATATGCCAGGGACCGCACGTTTTTGGGCAAACTGCACGTTATTTAAATCATCATAATGCACTTTAGGTGTTGTTTTTCAATAATTATAACATTTTTATTTACAAAAACAATTAAACAATTAAAGTTCCTAGTACTTTTTTAATGTATGGTACTGCGTAAAACATTTTCCTCTATGAAGAGGGACCAAACAAAATTTACATAAGTATCTAGATTCGCTCCTTTTTCCATGGGCGTGAAAAACGAGAACACTCGTGAGCGGTCCTTAACAGATGGAGCACGAAACACGAGAAAACTCCTGAGCGGTACGAAATGTGTTAAGAAAGTACTTAATCATTACTTACAAATCACTTTGTCCTTTTGGATAGAATGGAAATAACTTTTAATAAAGTATATCAGAATCAAAATAATCAGATAGTTATTAATCATACACATGTACATTAATTTTTTTAAAATATCAAATAAGTAGGAATAAGGTATTTAGACGTAGGTTATCACTTCTCGGTCTTTTGGCTAAAATCAATTGTAGAAGTAGTGAAGGAGTAAAGGTGAAGAAGAGACAGACATTCCATATTGCCAGTTCCAAGGGGCATCACTACTCAGATCTTACTGTAGTGAATGGTTTCCCGTGGAACTGTTCAGCCTAGAGGCCAATCTGAAGGAAAATGTATCATAGGAATTTGGGATTAAGATTAAGGAATGCAGAGGGGATGTTTTGTCATTTATGTTCAACAACATTTCTGGGCAGTTCTGTGCCGCTCCCTATTCCAGGTTCCCCTGCCCCCAGGATCCAACAGCTGGAGTGGGAAGTGGCCTTGCAAACAAATAGCCATAAATTGATTATCAGGGCTCTGTTCCTTGGGTGAACAAAATGTTAAGGGGACAGAGGAATGAGTGAGTAATTCTACCTACCAGTGTCTGAAGGAGCTTTGAAAAGTGATAGTAGAGCTGGTTCTTAAGAATGAGGAAATTTCAAAAGATGTTGAGGGAAAGCGCATTCTCGGGAGCCTGGCAAAAAGGCTACAGATGCAATATAAATACACGGAGAATGGGGGAACAATACTAGGTAAGCTCATAATGCTGAGAGAAGCCAGGACCCTGCATCGGAGCAAGAAGTGAAGGCCTTTAGAAAAGAAACTCTACTCAGAAATTTGGATGGTGGGAAACCACTTGTTGCTTTTTTTAGAGATTCAGTTTGTTGAATATCTGGGAAGTATGAGTCTCAGAAATGTAGAGAATAGACTGGAGAGGGGAGGAACTAGATAAGGGGCTCTGGCATTAACTGTGGTAACGCACAGATGATGGTTGTGTGCATGATTTCAGTGGAGCGATGGTCATAAAAACCTGAGTTCATTGGGCCATGGTGTGAAAGCAAAGCAGAAGCATTGAACCAAGTCTTATATCTTGGGATGGAGGACTCAGTGGAGATATATGATTGTCAAGAAGCAATCCACTTTTAAAACCGTTTGGCTTCTAATGTTTTAGTCTTCCTCCTTACTAAATAATGCCTGCCATCTTTTCTGCCTCTAAGCTTAAGGATGAACGTTTGATATGGATAATTACAGGTTTTGGTGCATGCATGAAGAGTATTCATAAAAAACCTTGAGAGGAATTGGTACAGGAAGGAAGAATTTAGAAATATCCAGCCCCTATCAGTGGGAACCCACTCACTGGTCATTCTGATGGTTCTCCTCTAAACTCCCACCTTATATCCCTGCCTTTGGAGCTGGTGGTGGAGTTGTCATCACTACAGATGACCACTAGGGGGTGATCTCTTGGTAGCTACACCAGCCTGGGTGAGGAAAAAGTTTATTGGTTTTCCTCTAACAACATGCTTGAAAGTTTAGCCAGAAAGGAGAATGTGGCATCATGGTACAATGGACGTAAAACAGAATATAGAGCCCAAAGTTCTGGTTATCACACTGCCTTCCATAGTTAGTTAAAATGTCCTTGGAAATTTTGTGTATCTTTATATGTGTTCATTATTACTAGCGAACTAAGATAAAGGAAAAAAAGTACAGGAGTTAATTTTATTATTTTTATTTATTTATTTATTTGTTTGTTTGTTTAAAGTATTACAAATAGTAGTACACATGTCTCCTTTTTCCCCCATTGACCTCCCTCCAGCCTCCTCTACCCCCCTCCCCCACACATGCCCTCACACCTTGG
>NW_005360124.1:5160473-5228584 GCF_000412655.1 Myotis brandtii | reverse complement strand
TTCATTATATTCCATAAATGAGTGAGATCATGTGATATTTATCTTTCTCTGACTGGCTTATTTCGCTTAGCATAATGCTCTCCAGTTCCATCCATGTGGTGTTGCAAATGGTAAGAATTCCTTCTTTTTTACAGCATCGTAGTATTCCATTGTGTAGATGTACCACAATGTTCTAATCCACTCATCTGCTGTAGGGCAATTTAGGCTTGTTTCCAAATCTTAGCTATTGTAAATCGTGCTGCTATGAACATAGGGGTGCATATATCCTTTCTGATTGGTGTTTCTGTTTTCTTGGGATATATACCTAGAAGTGATATTACTGGGTCAAGTGGCAGTTCCATTTTTAATTTTTTGAGGAAACGCCATACTGTTTTCCACAGTGGCTTCACCAGTCTGCATTCCCACCAGCAGTGCAAGAGGGTTCCTTTTTCTCAGTATCCTCTCCAGCACTTGTCCTTTGTTGATGACAGTCATTCTAACAGGTGTGAGATGGTACCTCATGGTTGTTTTGATTTGCATCTCTAGGATGATTAGTGACTTTGAACATGTTTTCATATGTCTCTTGGCCTTCTGTATGTCCTCTTTCAAAAAGTGTCTGTTTAGGTTCTTTGCCCATGTTTTGATTGGATTGTTTATCTTCCTTTTGTTAAGTTGTATGAGTTCCCTATAAGTTGTGGAGATTAAACCCTTATCAGAGATAACATTGGCAAATATGTTCTCCCATGCAGTGGGCTTTCTTGTTTTGTTGATGGTTTCTTTTGCTGCGCAGAAGCTTTTTATTTTGATGTAGTCCCATTTGTTTATTTTCTCCTTACTTTCCATCGCCCTGGGAGTTGTGTCGGTAAAGATTTTGCTACAACAAATGTCTGCTATTTTGCTAAGGAGTTAATTTTATAGAAGACCTTCACTGAACAATTTTCTGAACTGATTTGGATGCCAGGCAAGGATATTCTTGTGGTGATTCTTTGTTCTTCCTAGAACTATTGTTCTTATCTTCAAGTATTCTTGCCCTTTAAATCAGCCCTTTGCGACCTCAGGTTGGGCTAATTTAGCACTTGGAGTCTTGCCCTGGTGCCTACTAAGGGACTGGCTTCTCAGGCGTCTTCAGTCCTCCCTCAGCTGGTTACCCTGCACTCAGCCCTGAGCCTTCTCTTACACCTCACCTTTATGGAGAGCTTCCGTTTGGTCTTTCTGAAACTGAGCCACTAGCCACTTAGTTCTTAAGGTTAGTTCCAGTTTTTATCAGTGCTTTCTTTACTTCTTCATCTATGGGTTTAAGCTCTCAAACCATCTAGATGTGCCCAGTAACCACTTGGCCTTAATGGCAGACAGACTCATTCATTCGCTGTGCTTCAGATCTTGTCTGTGGTATTTGTTTTCTGTGTATGGAACTCCTCAGGTTAAGAGCTCTTTGAAAAAGCAGAGATGACAGAGGTGACATGAGCTCATACAGATTGCCCCTGACCTTGATCCCAAAGGAGGGACCACCTTCCTCCACTCCCTGGGCCTAATGGGGTACCTGGGATTCCAGAGAGAAAAAAAGAGTGGGGTTATATTAGCTCCAGGAGTCAGAAAGGAATAAAGTGTATTTTTGTAGGTGTAGGTTTTATTGTTTTGTTTTAATCTGTCACTGCATCTCCCAAGCCCTTAAGGTGTGGGATGAAGCAAAATTCTGTAAATTGTGCACATGATCATCATATTAGGAAGCTTAAATCCCCAAAGAGTACCTCTCCTCTTTTTCTCATTGAGGAACTACTAATTATCTCTCAAGTTGACCTCTAAATTACTCAGTTTCTCTGTAGAGCCTTAAAATACTGACTTCCCATTAACCAGCCAACTTCAAAAAAAGAAGCCTGCCTCTTCTTCCTTACTTTTTTTCTTGTATTTGCCTCCTTTCTCAGTTCTCTAAAGCTCCTTTAATAGTTTAATATTAGCAACTCATTTAGACAAAGCCATTCTCTGTCTTTGGAGTTTGCGCTATTCCCTGCCTCCTTTTTATTCCTCTGTTCCCTCTGTGTCTCATCTCTGATTCTGTCTTGTTCTTTCCTTTTTTCCTGCTCCTCTTCTCTTTCTTCTTTTTCTCCTTGTTTTTCTCTCTATATCTGTTTTCTTTTTCGCTTCCTCTCTCTCCTATTTCTTGGTACCAGCTTTGCAAGTGTGTACTAATGAACAAAAAGGAGATAAAGTCTCAAAATGATAAAGGACTTGTATGCATGCATATAAGCAATACCCAATGGACACAGACACTAGTGGGGTGAGGGCACGAGCCGGGGGGATAAGGACACATATGTAATACCTTAATCAATAAAGAAAAAAAAATAAAATTAAAAAACAACAACACACTGTTAAATGGCTGATAGTCTCTCAACCTTGCTTCCCTTTCTGATTTCAGAGCTCTTCAGTATCTCCGTCAGCCAGTTTCCGAGGTGCTGAGAAGCACAGAAACTCCACAGACTACTCCTCTGATAGCAAAAAGCAGAAAACTGAAGAAAAGGAAATTGCAGCTCGTTATGTAGGTTCATTCACCTTTGCTTTGGGGGAGGCCAATTTACCTTGCTTTTTATCAGTAGCCATGTTATCCTTTAACTGTTACCAGCCAAAACTAGAATACAGGATAACAACATCCTAGGAAGGAGGAAAATTTATTGCAGTCAAAGTTTTGTCTTAACTGATTAGCCCGAAGTCCTGTAGTGCACACATGTATGTGACGAGAACAGAGTGCTTTATCTGGCAACTAATAGAAAACTTGGGTGTTCTATATTATTATTTCTGTAGATGTATTTGTTTCCCTCCATATATTTCCAGGTGGCTGAATTTTTTGTGGTCAGCTAGAAATGTGAAAGAAAAATACAAAATCATAGGAAACCTGTTACAATGTTTAGATGACCTCCTGTGCTGAGGAGTACAGAAAGCCTATGGTCTCGGACTTGCAGAGACATCCAGTATGCCCCTGGCGTTGGTTGACACTCATTTTTCTTCAGTGACTGGTTCTTTAGGTCGTGTAGTAAAGGGAGCAAGCTGGATGGGATGGGGATGGAGGCAAGCAGTCCCCACTCTACCTCCTGTGATGATGCCTAGCAGGACTGCAAGCCTGAAGGGCGGACCGGGGGTGGGGTGGGGAGTGTAGGCTGAAAATGAGGGTTTTCATGTGAAAACTGCCAATTTTAAAATTATGGCTACTTATACCCGGATTTTAAAAAAACACTAACAGAACAAACACATCACACCCATGTGTAGGCAGATTCAGTGTGGGTGTGCCAGTTTGCTGCTGATACTATAGGGTAACAAGGAAGCTATAAGCTTCAATTTTTCAAACTGTAGAATGGAATCATCATATTACCTACCTCAGAGCTTCCAGCATGAGGATTAAAGGACATAGTACACTGTAGAGTGAGAGTGTTTAGCATCTTTGATCGTTTGGTACAGTTCATTTTTATAAGACATGACCAGTTAGTCTGGACTTAACTTTTGTGATTTTTTTTTTTTTAAACTGGGGGAGGAGATAATACTTGTCACTTGTCAATACAGGACAGCGATGGTGAGAAGAGTGATGACAACTTGGTGGTTGACGTCTCCAATGAGGTATGTTTACGGCTCGTTTAACTTTCTATTTTTACCCAGCTTTAACAATGACTAGTATCCTAAAAATTGGTATTCACAGTGTTTTCTTAATTTCTAAAAGGACCTGCTTTATAGTTACCTGGAAAATTTGTATAATACTGACTTTCTATGGTACCGATCTTTGTTATTGCGATTATTTTCTATGATGTGCAAGTGTGTTTTGCTACCACCACAAATGCACATCAGACCTCTGAGTTAGCCTATAGATCTTATTGACAAGTGACTTGCCAATTTTTAGAGTTTGGATTTTTGTCTTAAATAAATACTATAAATTTGTAGTATTTTCTTTGACCTCGATACTGAATATTTTCTTCAGTGATTCGGTGACTCTTACCTATTCCAGAACATTTTGCGCTTCTAAGCTATTAAATACATAGCAGTTAGAAACGTCCACACCCACGTACTCAGCATTGTGAATGTTCCATGCTGCATTAATACCCGAGATGTTACTTTGTAGGATCCGTCTTCCCCTCGAGGGAGCCCAGCACATTCCCCCAGAGAGAATGGCCTGGACAAGACTCGCCTGCTCAAGAAAGATGCCCCCATCAGCCCAGCCTCAATTGCATCCTCCAGCAGTACTCCTTCCTCCAAATCCAAAGAACTTAGCCTTGTAAGCAGTTCACCATCTTTCTCAGTATTGCTGTTTCAGGATGGTTGGGTTTGACCTTTTTTTTCTTTTCACATTTTTCTATAGGACATTTATTTCCAAATGTATGTATATGTTCAGCATTCAAGTTTAATTGACAAGCATTTTTGGAACAGATGGGTTTACCGACTTGTCAGTGATGGATGTTTGTCTTGTGAGTCTTTCTGCCAGGCGAGAGGGGGAGGTGGGGACATTGAGTAAAACATGTCTTAGTGAAGATGGAGAAATGCACGCTGGGGTCACAGAGATAGTTTTGTCACCTGTGGTTTATGGTAAATTTAGTTTTTGGCATGGATGTGATTTTGTTGCTAGTTTTGGTTGAATTACCACGCTATATGTGACTGCAGTAATTTTCCTTTTCTATCTAAAAAATATTCTCTCATTTAAAAAAATTCACCTTGACACTCACTACAAATCAGAAATGCAAATGTAACTGCTCGCAAGTCAGGGTGATCTCCTCATAACCCCTTCTGTGGCTATGCAGTTAATTTTGTTTTTTGTGGCACCCTCCTTTTTCCTCACCTATTATTTCCTTGTAACATAACATTAACAGCAACAACAAATTTAGTTTTTAAGTAACCTTTTGAAATCACTGCTAAAAGAAAGAAAATTCATCAGTTTTTCTGCAAATTAATGGAGTATGTCTGACCGAGAGCTAGATTAATTTTTTAAAAAAATATATTTTATTGATTTTTTTACAGAGAGGAAGGGAGAGGGAGAGAGATAGTTAGAAACATCGATGAGAGAAACATCGATTCAGCTGCCTCTTGCACGCCCCCTACTGGGGATGTGCCCACAACCGGGTACATGCCCTTGACTGGAATCAAACCTGGGACCCTTCAGTCCCCAGGCCAACGCTCTATCCGCTGAGCCAAACTGGTTAGGGCGCTAGATTAATTTTTTTGTTTGTTTGTTTCTTGGGCCTTTTTGCCTTTTCGTAATGGCAACTCCTCTGTGCTGATCTGTATGATGATTCAGGCTTGGATCTTTTCTAATGGGATCTGTTAACCCGGAAGTCCCAGTGACTTAAACTGTCCACCAGGAGCCCAACTCAAACCATTCAATATTAAAGCCACCAGCAAGTGGCGGTCATAGAACGCATGACCTGTCCGCCTCCATAGGACACTCACCGGTTTTCTGGAAGTGGTCTACTTTACTCTAGTAAATTCAGCTTCCTTGTATGTTCTCCTGAACATTGGTTTTGTGGTCTCGGGGGACTCTTTTTAGCTTTCTTTAATTAATGAAAATAAAGGCCCAAACTGAAGAACCTTTTCCTGTTTTTCATTTTTCTTTACCTTTTAAAATGTAAAACATCATTGTTTTTAAACATCATTCTTAAAACTGTGTTCTCATTGCCAGTGTATCTTATTGCATCTCTTGTTAGAATGAAAAATCTACTACTCCTGTTTCAAAGTCCAATACCCCTACTCCACGAACCGATGCACCCACCCCAGGCAGTAATTCCACTCCTGGATTGAGGCCTGTACCTGGAAAACCGCCAGGTGTCGACCCCTTGGGTTAGTAAAAAAAAAGTTTTCTCCATATTTATATGTTGCTTGTTTTTTACAGAAATTAAAGCAGTTTAAAGAGTACAGTTCTTTAAGAGTATTAATAACCAGCATTTATTGGCTGTTTGACTAAGTTATTTAACCCGACCAGGCATGATGTACCTACTATGTCTGGCACATAGTAGATGTTTAGTAAAATAGAGTGAATGAACGAACTCTGATGAAGGCCTGAATGATTTTTGAGAATATAAAAATAAGCTTATTTGAATCATTGAACCTATTTTTAATGTATATAAGAATGTCTTCATTATTGTTACCTGTGTTCTTTGTTTTTCTCTTTCCTCCTCCGTCCTTGCCTGTAGCTTCAAGCCTAAGGACCCCAATGGCAGTTCCTTGTCCATATCCAACCCCGTTTGGGATCGTGCCCCATGCTGGGATGAATGGGGAGCTGACGAGCCCTGGAGCCGCCTATGCAGGGCTGCACAACATCTCCCCGCAGATGAGTGCTGCTGCTGCTGCCGCCGCCGCAGCCGCTGCCTATGGGAGATCACCAGTGGTATGTCTGAGGGTTTTTTACAAAATAAACATTTCAGAGCACAGAGGATTGTTCATGCATGTTCTTTTAATGCGGTCTGTATAATTTGAGTTATTTATAGTGTGTATTTATAAATTAAACTATATGTAATTATATCATGAGATCCATTTTCTATTGTGAGGGAATTTCTTTTTTTAATTTATATTCCATTTAAAAATTTTTTAAATGTACCAAAGTACAGCAAGTAGTTTAATAATTTTGTGAGTGCTTCCTTTCCTTCATAAGCATGAATAATTAGCAGTATATTTTTAAGTATATGCCACTCCCAATTATGTTACCTTGAAATCATACACATCCCATCATTTCATCAATAAATAGATAATTCCATATATGTTTCTAAAATGTTATTTTTAAAGAATCTGTTCTCCCAGGTTTTAGAAAAGATATTAAGATGAAATGAGTAAATGTAACTGTCTGTTTTTATTATTTTTCTTGCAAAAAAAAAAATGTAGGTTGGATTTGATCCACACCATCACATGCGTGTGCCAGCAATACCTCCAAACCTGACAGGCATTCCAGGAGGAAAACCGTGAGTATCTCTGTCCCCCACCTCACCATGCGCCAGGCCCTGGGCTCTGCTGGCCCTTTAAACTTTGGGCACTGCTAGACAGTGTAGGGCAGTTCCCGCGGCTTGCATTTTTTTCTGTGCAAAGTATTTTCCATTTTCTCTTAGCATAAGGAAAGAGGTAATGAGGTGGGGTTTGTGTTTTCAATTTAAAATCTTGAGCTGCTAATATGAAAATGCAAATTGCTGAGGCATCTCCAGCAATCAGGTTTTCTCTACGTCTGTTACTGTTTTCGAGGCAATTCTTTTGTTGCCTTAAAAAAAAAAGTCTCATATGTAAACCTGGATGCTCAAAATTTGAGCATGTTGGGAAAAGACATGCCAGACTTTAACGGCTGAAAAGAAAGAAGTGTGGTTTTATGCTCAATTGTGTTTCCGGAAAAGGTGGCTTGCTCTGTTGTCAGCTGGCTTCTTGTCTTGGGAGCTGGGTATTTGGAGTCCCTGTATTCACAGCCCGCTTGAGTCATGAATGCGAAACCTGTACACATCATTGTTTCAGCCTCTTCTTGAACATTCCGATCTTGCCGTATCTCATTCCACATCCTTCATTTGAATCCAGTGTAACTTTCAGTTAATATAACCGTAGACAGGTCTCTCTGCTATTTGTCTTCATCTTCCCAGATACAAAGCATTTACTATAAAATAACACTGGCTTTTCCTTTAAAATCCTAGCTCGCTTCCTCTCTCCTTCCTCTCTTTTGGGAAGCGTCCCCTCAGGCCCTCCCTACCTTATTCGTCACATGTGTTTTCTATCCTCATTGCTCTTTCCACTGGCATCCTGTCTGTCACCTTTATTCACCATATAAATGCTGCTTCCCCAATCACTACTGCTTTCTCACCTGCCCTCTGCTTTCATAACTTGGCCCTTAGTAGCAGCTTAATCCCCTTCGCACAGAGGCTTCCCTACTGGCTTGCCTACTTTGGGACATTTGCTGTCTCTGGTCCTTCATGCACATTCAGGTCTTCTGTGGCCTATTGTCTCACTTCGGGTCTATACTAAGATGTCACTTTGAGTGTTCAGCCCTAACAACCCTATCTAAAATAGCATCCTCCTTGCCTTTTCTCCCCGTCCTTCTTTTCTGTTCCTTGCCTTTTTCATACTTACCTATAGCCATTATCTGTCTCTCCCCACTTGAATTTAAGTTCCATGATAACAGAGCAGAAGAGCGCTTGGCTGTTCAGTTACAGAAGTGCCTAGAATGGTACCTGGTTCATAGTTGTTGATCACAATTTATACCTATTGGATGGATGGATGGATGGATGGATGGATAGAAGAAAATATGTGCCAATCTCTCCCTTTTCTGACCTCCCATTGCTTAGTTATTTACTAAGTATACACTCAGGGACTGGTCACCTTTTTGTTTCCTATGTGTTCTCTTTCTCTCCCCAAGTTGCCTGCCCCTCAGTGTTAATCATTCCTGACCGTAATCCTTTTCTTCACTTTCCACCTGATACATCAAACTCTTGGTTCTTCCTTCTGTAACTTACTGCTTTACAGATGCTTTTCTGTTGGATCAGACACGTGCTGGCTCTGTAGTCAAGTTGCTCAGTAAATATTTGACTGATTAATAAGGGAGGCAAGACAAATTAGACTTCAAGTTCCTTGAGAGTTGAAGGTATAATCAATTATCATAAAATTCTGTGTACTTATGTGTGTTCTGGAAATAGTTGTTTACTGACAAGTCTTGTTGATCAAGAACTCTGATGTATTTGAAGGTGAAAAGTTTGGTCTATTGCAGGCAGTGACTAAATAACAAGGTCAAGGGATTAATCAAATAACTCAAATACCTATGAGTTCTATATGAAGCTATGGGGATGGAGGGGTCCCTTAGGGAAGAGGCATCGTCCCGTGTTCAGGTACTGCAGTCACTGCTTAAACAGCAGTTGCACCCACAGCTATAGTAAAACCACCAGAGCAGATGAGGTGGTGCTTCTCTCAGCTGCTGCCCAGAGGCTCCCTTCCTTCCCCCAGTCTTGACTCCCAGTATTATAAACATTGTGAAAGCCTTTTAGAAGGGTTGATGGGTTGGAGGATGGTTGAGAAATTTTGTTCCTAGGAGTGATAAGAGTCACAACTAATGTAATTGGCAGATGATACCAGGAATCCCAAAGAGAATGTGGGATGGAACTCTGAGTATGGGTTCTGGAGTGAGGCAGATGCAAGTTCGATTCTGACTCTGCCAATTGACAACTGTGAAGAGAGTGACTTCATTGAGTTTCTTAACTTTGTGAGCTTCAGTTGGCTTATCTGTAAACTAGGGCTTGCATCACCAAACAAGGAGGATGTGAGGATGAAATAAGACAATATGTTACATGTTTAGTACCATGTTTGATACACAGTAGCTATTCACTCAACTGCAGTATTATTTTCTGTTTAACTTTGCCCCAGGGTTTTACCAGTTTTTCAACCTCATGTTGTAGGGTGCAGAAATGGCCAAAGAAGTTTCGATTGAGTACATTAAACTCCGCATTCCTGTTATTGCTATGTCTTTCTATAACAGCATCAAGGCGTAAATTCACATTCATTTACACATATAGAGATAATATACTTTTATTATAGATGTTTACAGAAGAAATGATTATAATGATTATGTGACTCTTCAGATTATAAGATACAAAATTGTGAAACTTTGTGTTGTGCATACTTTTCAACAGAAAAACTTTGTTTTGTGCTAGAACATCTATATATATAAAAGGCTAATATGCTAAGTGTCCGTCCAGGTAATGACATCATGTAGCAATGCCCGGCTTCCTCTCCCTAGCGATTAGCCTCCTTGCAGTTTCTTCAGCCCAGGAACACGACTTGCTTTATAGCCAGGTGGAAACATTTTACTCTTTAACCAAATGTCTGTGAAGCGTTTCCCATGCCTCATCTCATTTGATCCTTACAGAAGTCCTGGAGTAGGTAGATAGGAGACTTGGTGGAATCCTATTTTCTTTTCATTAGCTGGAAAATGGAGATTTAGAAAGCTTAGAAATGTGACTCTACTAAAAAGAAGTAAGAAATGGTGGAACTTGAAAATGACTTCAGGTTTTCTCACTGCACAGAATATAGTCAAACACTGCTGCAATTAAATATTTTACCCTTTGTTCTCCCTGTGTGATCTACAATAATCTGCTTCATGTTGATATTTACTGCTGTGTTGCTGACAATTACCTGAAAGAGAAGTTGGGGTGCTTCACTGGGCTGGAAAAAGTTTAGCTAAATCAGAAAGCAGGTCTAATTAAGCAAGTTTATCTATATATATAAAAGGCTAAGCTAACTCGCACTTGCAAGATACATTTAAAGCTCTCGCTGGCACCAATTGCACATAGGTGTGTTTCAGTCTGTCATTGTCGATTGTGAATTTGGTTGACACTTCTGTTATAGAGAAAGGGCGAATAGCGCTATTAAAATATTTCTTCTAATTAATTTCCTTTCAGTGTGCACGGATCCGTGCACCAGGACACTAGTAAAACAGAATCAATCACCTAAGGTCTCCCCCACCCCACACATACACACACACACACACACACACAGTAACTGCCTTTCCCCAGAAAGACTTTAAGAGTTGAGCATCTCTGTCCTAATTAGTTTTACAAAATGAATTGCTAGGTATTATAAAAAATTATAATTAAATGCATGTTCTAAACTAATGAATAAAATAGCATTTATTTGATAATTCACATTGGGTGCTCTCGTCTCTTCTGGTGAATTAGCAAGGGTTCCACTCAGTATGTAATTGGAATGACAACATAGTTTAATTTCAACATAAGCCAAAATGGACTTTCTCTCTCAACTCTGCTTAAATGAGGCTTCTATAAATAGTGTGAAACTATTCGATTAAAACCATGGTACTAATTGTATTATAGGCTATGGCATGTGAATTCAGCCATAACAAAGACCTCAGGTTTATGGGGTTTAGGCTGCTCACAATTCAGAAGTCTTTTCATGCTGGGTTTTTTTTTTTTTTTGGGGTTTTCATTTTTTGAATAAAGCAAGATTTTTCAAAATAGGAACAATGCTTGAAACATGGTAAATCCTTAAGTATTTGTTGACTGGCTAACCTACTAGTAAGTTCATATGCTACTTACAGAACCTACTTTTCTATCATACTTTATAAAGTATAACAGCCAGACCTTTAATTGTGAATTCAAGGTCTAGTTCAGTCTTGAAACATTGAAAAATTGGAGAAGGTGTTGCAAAGTATGAGAAGGGAGAATGTAACATTACAGAATTGGGCCTCTTAGAGAGGGTAAAGGAGGTGGATTGTGGGAAGGCCAAGGACCTTCTTTAAGCTGGGATTTCATCAAAAGGTGATGGTCCAAATAAAATAATTGTAATGAGCTTTTTAAAAAAAAGAATGATTTGCAGATTCATTGATTGTTTGAAGTACAGTTCTGTCAGAAAGTTCAAACTTCCTATGTTCTCTTCACCATCTGCTTTAGAGATCCATTCTTAGCTCTTAGTAGCTTCATCTGCCTGTGTGCACGGCTGGTCACTATATATTTCTCTGGCTCCCCGGACCCTCTCCCTCCAGCCCTGTGTTTCTAGGTATTTGCTGGTCTTCTCAGCTAGGCATCATGAGTATGTATTACTTCCTCTTCAAATTCATCTTATTCACAAAATCCCTCTCCCAATTTACCCATTTTCAGTAACTACTAATATTGTTTCTTTATTTCCTGAAGTCAGAAACTCAGTTATTATTGGCTCCCTCCTCACATCTCATAATTTCAGTCCTACAGAATCTTCTATCTGTTGCTTCTAGTGAGTTAGCCTTCTTCTCCTTCCTAGTTCAGGACCCTCATTACCTCTCATCTAGATTATTGAAATAAGTGTGTGTTATTCCTCCTACCATCATACTCCTTGTTACCATATATATTTGCACTTAATCACTAAGCATTCACTGAGTCTATTATAACATCAATGCAACATTGGTATTATAGTCACTTCTGTACTTTTCTCATCACACTGCCTAGATGATAAACCATTTGTGGGTAAGGCCAGTGCCCTGCCTGATTTTGTATTCTTAGCATGACATATCAGAGTATGTGGCTTGGAGTGTACTTCCTGATGCATCTAACTGGATAGAAAAAGAATAGTTCTTCAAGCTTGGGTAGCTCTGATTTCTAGAAAGTTTGGCTTTTAGTACTCATGCCAGTACTTATTGCAATGTACACATCAAAGAGTTTGTTGAAATTTGATACATAGTATGTACTAGAGCTTTATTTTTTTTAGTCTTAAGTATCTCACATAAACTTGTAGCAAACAGAGGACCACATTATGTCCTTCATGCATATAGGCTTTTGAAATTCTTAATAAGGGAGTTCCAGGACCATCGTAGGTGTTCACAGAGTGGTTGTGTTAAATTGAAGAATTCTCCTATTGAAAACCTCAAAAGAAATAGTATGTCTGGTTTCTTAACTATTTAAATTCTCAAAGCTCTTTAAAAACCACTTAGTGATTCTAGAGAGGAGAGAAGGGATGTCTTTTCAAGTAAATTATCATTAAGAATGTATAACACTCTAAACTTGGAATAACCTTTCTTTCCCTGCTTTTAAGATTTAGTCTTCATGACCTCTTAATTGCTAAATCAATTAGCCTTTTTTTTTCGGTCATCATCCCTCAGAATCTCGGCCTTTCTCTACAGGCAGCACCACCTTCCCCTCCTTGCCTGAGCCGACACCTGGCTCTCTCATGAGGGCCCCCTCCACTGCAGCCCTGTTTCATAGCCACAATCCTCAGGGCCATGGCGGGATGAT
This sequence comes from Myotis brandtii, assembly GCF_000412655.1. NCBI lineage: Eukaryota > Metazoa > Chordata > Mammalia > Chiroptera > Vespertilionidae > Myotis > Myotis brandtii. Next base: position 5,215,907 of record NW_005360124.1, on the reverse strand, counting down.
AAAGGCTGTGTTGTCATTGTCCTCCATCCCCACTCGCTTCTCCGATCTCTGCTTGAATCAGACTCTTACCTTTTTTCTGAAAACCCTGTGTCTTTCAGGCTCATGCCCTTGGACTCTACCTGCTTTTTTTACCTTGTTGGGGGACTTTCTCCAATTTATTAAGGTCTTGGCACTGGCTTAGGGTCTCCCTCCCAGCAGAGTCCACCATCATCCTGGGTGACCTGGTGTTCGTTTACAAGGTCAGTCCCACAGTAACTGCATCTTGGGCCTTGGACCGGGTCACCTCCAGTGAGTTTCTGCCTTTTTCAACTTTTGTTACCTACTCACACACTCACAAAGAAGACCTTGTCATCACCCCTCACTGTGTCACCTTCAAAATTCAAATGTCCCATCCAACACAGCTTCCTCTACCTTCACCCAGCCAGAGTAATTTTTTGAATTGCAAATTTATTCCCAGCTTTCTCACAGTATCCCAAGCCCTAGCTACCCGCTTCTCCCCTAGATTACCACACTAGCCCCTGGCTACTTTTCCTTCTTTTATCCTGCCACTAACATTTCACTCTTCACCCAGAAATCAGAATGATCCTTTAAAACATTAACTGAATCATGTCACTCCCCTGTACAAAGTCTTCAGTGACTTCCCATTCTGCTCAGAATAATGCCCACACTCCTCATGACAACCTAACAAAGTCCTTGTGAACATGGCCCTGCCTCTCTTCATCTTGTCCTTCTCCACTGGCCCGTGCCTTCTTGCTTGGTTCTGCTTCAAGGACTTTGTATTTGCTGCTCCTCTTCCATAATGTTCCCCTTCACATGTGCAAGGCCTGTGTCCTTCCTTCTGGTCTCGTTCAAACACTACCTCAGACCTCTCCCTGCATCTTTATCTCTTTTATCTGTGAACATGGCCCTGCCTCTCTTCATCTTGTCCTTCTCCACTGGCCCGTGCCTTCTTGCTTGGTTCTGCTTCAAGGACTTTGTATTTGCTGCTCCTCTTCCATAATGTTCCCCTTCACATGTGCAAGGCCTGTGTCCTTCCTTCTGGTCTCGTTCAAACACTACCTCAGACCTCTCCCTGCATCTTTATCTCTTTTATCTGAAAATTGTGTGTGTGTGTGTGTGTGTGTGTGTGTGTGTGTGTGTGTGTGTGTGTGAGAGAGAGAGAGAGAGAGAGAGAGGGAGAGAGAGAGAGTGTTTAACCACCATTGAGGTTATTTATCTGCTGATATGATGTCTTTTCCCTTCTGGGATGTAGGCTCTGGTGGATAGGGGCTTTGTCTGTCTTACTCTGATTCTCCAGCACCTGCTAGAACGGGGCTCCTGAGGCATTTAATAAATATTCTCTGACTAAATGATAAGCATTGTATCTCACTCTACTCTTCAGTTTTCCATGCTCTTCCTTCTCATACTAACCTTGCTGAGGAAGTTAACACCCATTCCTAGATTGCAGCCCCATTGCCATTTCCCTGTCCTCTCACCATGTCAAGTTGCCAGAGAGCCGTGGTATGAGCACTGTTCACAGCATTGACCATCTGACATTTTAATATTTATGTGAATCTCTCACTAATGAAGTTGCCCTTGCACCCACCTGCTGCCACCTACCCCCAGGCTGTAACTTTAAGAGAACAGGGGTATGTGGGTTTTTTCTTTCTGTTGTATCCCCAGTCCTGTTAGCATAGTGCTTGGCACACTGGGGTACCCAGGAAATGAGTGTTGAATGAATGAATCTCTTGGTTGTCATATAATGAACCATCTTCTCCCCCTTTCTTTCCATTGCATCTTCTCTCCTGATTATCTGCCTCCCTGGTTGTTCTTGCTGTAGATTCCTGAAAGGTAGCCTGCTCTTAACTTCTGCATCTGTTCTGCTCATGACATACTCTGCTCCAGATTATTCTTTCTGCTCCTTAGCTTCACTGTCACTTCTTTGTGGATGACTAGACTGATCTTTTAGCCTGACTTCTCTCCTGAATCTCAGTGCTCAACTTCTTGTTGAGTTGTTTGGGTTCCCCTAGACCAGGGGTCCTCAAACTACGGCCCGCAGGCCACATGCAAATACATATATGGTATTTGTTCCCGTTTTGTTTTTTACTTCAAAATAAGATATGTGCAGTGTGCATAGGAATTTGTTCATAGTTTTTTTTTAAACTATAGTCCGGCCCTCCAACAGTCTGAGGGACAGTGAACTGGCCCCCTGTTTAAAAAGTTTGAGGACCCCTGCCCTAGACCCTCAAGTTAAAGAAAACCAAACCTTTTAATGTACTGCAGTCAACCTAGTCACCTGGGCTCCAAGCCTTAGAGTCCTCCTCAGTACCTACCTCTCTGTGTCAGGTCACACATCCACGGTCTCTCCCAAGTTCTATTGATTTGACCAGAGAAGTACCTTGTGTCTGTTGTGTTCCTAGCTTCCCCCCTCCTTCCCCCTCAGCAAGTCTGACATGCTGCTTTTCTTCTACAGACAGTTCTGAGGTCTGCACAGACAGAGAAAGCTCTCCCCCTCTCTGGTGCCCACATCTTCCATAGCCACATACGTGCTTCATTCTCATGGGGCCCCTCAGTGATGGGCTGAATTTTGATGAATGTGGCTGTCCTGTAGATGTTTGCATTAAGGAACCATAAACTGTTTTAATTTGATTCTAAATCTTCTCTGCAGTTGCTCCAAGTGCTTGTCCTTTGTGTACCCACAGATGCTTTCCCTTGGTATGACTTTGGTCAACTTCTTCCATAAACAGCACATTCTGAAGCTCCATGCAAAGCAGAATGGCATCATTTCAGATGGGCTCTATACCCCCAAGACAGGCCCAACCCCACACCCCCACCCCCGCTACCGCCCACACCTCCTGCTTCCAGAGGCATAACAGCCCACTCTCATCCCCGGCTGACTTAAGTGCCCTCAGAATAGAGAGGTCCGTGAGGGAGATGCTCTAATTTAAGCTGCATTGAGAACCAGGTACTTTACTGGAGATGGAGCTGCTGAGAGGTATCCACAGGTGGGCCTGGGGGCAGTCACACAGGACACTTTCAGGTTCTAATTTCATTTAGAATTACTAGGATTTGTTATTCAAGTCCTATAGGACTTTTTTTTTTTTTTCTTTTGCGGCACATTTGCCATCTTACCATGTAGGCCTGGAGCCTCCTTAAGCTCCATAGTTTTGGCTTATTGATCTCCAATCAGTAAGTCTTGATTGGTGTGAAGTGATCTCTAGGCAAAATCTCATCACAGGTTCTGAATCATCCATAGTGGAAGGCAGTGCCCTACGTGACTACTGAAGTCATACAGCGCCTAGTAAAGAGTTGACCTGAGGAGTGATTATAGTTCTAGATGTGACTCTGGAAATTATATTCTTTCCACTGTACTGGGTAAATTTGACTTGTTTGCAAATCATAAGTAGCGCTGAGAATGTTTAATGTTTCATCTCATTGCACTGATCAGTTAAGTACCACCTTTCACATTCCCTTCTTCCTGTCTTTTCTCCCCTCTGCGGCCTTAGAGCATACTCCTTCCATGTGACAGCAGACGGGCAGATGCAGCCTGTCCCTTTCCCCCCCGATGCCCTCATCGGACCCGGCATCCCCCGACACGCTCGCCAGATCAACACCCTGAACCACGGGGAGGTGGTGTGCGCAGTGACCATCAGCAACCCCACGAGACACGTGTACACGGGTGGGAAGGGCTGCGTCAAGGTCTGGGACATCAGCCACCCCGGCAATAAGAGCCCTGTCTCTCAGCTTGACTGTCTGGTGAGTGAGCATGATGCACAGGGCTTAGACCACCTTTCAGAAAATAGGGTGGGACGGTGAGAGACCAGGATGTACGAGCCACACACGGTGTTGACCCCAAGTGGGCAGTTGTTTTCAGTGGTTTGTAGTCTTTCACGTGGAGATGTAAAGCGCTGGCGAGGATGCACGTCTTCTTTCAGTTCCTTAGGGCGAAATTATCCAGTAGTTCATGTGACACTGCACCAGGGTAGCTGTCATCAGCTGGCTCAGTGCCTAGGAGCCTGCAAACCACTTGTTTTTCTGTCTGGTAAAGGGGTGTAGGAAAAGGAAGAGCCCATGTGGTTTCTGGGAGAGTGCACCTAACTGTCCTAATTTGTCACATTGTGAGACGAGAGTAACTTAATATATCCTGTGACAAACACTGCAGACCCCCTTGGCTGTTTCATGGGTATTTGTCCTTGAGTTTTTAAGGAAATTTTAGTTTGATTTTCTTCCTTAGACCAGCAGCAGGATTTTTGCTATAGCACGATGCTAGGTCAGTTTAACATAATTAACTTACACAAGATTCTCGTGACCTCATGAACTGAGAAGAAATTATTTTTTTTTCCTGTCATTTAATGCTCCTTAATCATATTTTGCCTCCAGCTGATGTTGCTTAATCAATCAAACCCAGGAAGCCTTTAGCCAGGTAATGCAGGGCCAGGTGGAAGGAGGTGACTGTTAGGTCTCCTCAGCAGCCTGGCAGTTTGGCAGCAGTGGTGGGACCTCTCCCCCGCCAGGTCGAGTGTGCCAGGTCCCCAGGCTTGGTGCTTCAGGACTGCGTGGGTTGCTGCGCTAATGAGTGTGCGCGCCTGTGTGTGCAAATGACTCAGGCAGCTGGTTGATTTGGTGGTGGTGGGAGTAGGTCTAGATCTTTGCATTTATATGCTAATTAAGATTAAATATCTCAGTGCTAAATTTTGTAGATCAAGTTTAAGTACTTCTCTAATTTCATGTAATTTTCTAGCATTAATCCACTTTATCATTGTCATAAGTAAAAATGGCTCATTAAAACCAGGAGGGAACACAATACTTTATGGATTTCTGCTCTCGTGTTAATGCTGTTTTCCTTTCCTCATGAGTAATCTCTTGATGGTTTTTGTCTCTACAGAACAGGGATAACTACATCCGTTCCTGCCGATTGCTCCCTGATGGTCGCACCCTAATTGTGGGAGGGGAGGCCAGCACTCTGTCCATCTGGGACCTGGCCGCCCCGACCCCTCGCATCAAGGCGGAGCTGACGTCCTCGGCCCCTGCCTGCTACGCCCTGGCCATCAGCCCCGACTCCAAGGTCTGCTTCTCCTGCTGCAGCGACGGCAACATCGCCGTTTGGGACCTGCACAACCAGACGCTGGTGAGGTGGGTCAGCAAGATTCCTCACCAGGGATGGAGGAGGAGCTGTTGTACCACATTGTACCCGAGATCTGCATGCGTGTCTGTCTGCCTAAAAGATGAAATAGAACTAATAGGCCCATTTTAAGATGCTAGGAACATTATTAATATAAAATCTTTGTTTTCTGCCGTAAACTTTATCAAATGAATGGGGTTGCCTTCTTTATTCCTTTTTTTCTTTTTGACATTATACTAACTGGTGTCATTCAGGTTTTTAAAAAATGAGGTCACTTTTACATAAGTAATGTACATAAGGTTCTCATGACCTCATGAGCTCGTTAAACATCCGTAATTTGCCATCTGTGCTTGCTAACAAACCGCCATTGTCGATAGCCGCTCTCTGAGAAGACTCACAGTACGTGGTGCTATTGGTGCCACACGCATCTGATATGGTCGTTCTTCAGCAAGTGACTGTTGAGCACCTGCCATGGGCCAGGCATGTGTTCGGTGCTGTTCACCCTGAAAAGTCTGGATTATCTGTAGTCCCACCTTTAAGGGTGGATAGACATAACTAAGATGTCTGTTTAGAAATGAGATTGTAGAAGGTGGTGTTGATATGTAAGGCCCTGAAACAAGTCTCCACATGTCAGCACCAGAGAGAGCAGGAAGCAAGAGGTGTGATCCGCTAACGGGTGTGGGAAGGTTGTAATCAAGCCTAGCTACAAGTCGGGGGCGTGTGCAGGAGAAGAGGCCTCTGCTGTCTGTTGCAAGATATGTGGCAGGACGAAGCTCTGTGTATGATTCCAATAACAAAATAGTCATTACTGTGTTCCCTTTGGGTAAGGTTCTTAAGAGGAACTGCTTCTAATCCCTTCTTCCCCCAGTGTCTTTGACAGTGTACCAGCTCCTGCGGCATTTGAGTCACCCCGAGTTTCTTTCCTGTGCCTTAACCTGAGATCACAGCCTCCTGCACTTGCACCTAGAAGAATTCCTTCTCCCTGCGCCCTTCCCCATAGTCTGTAAAGGGAGATATTCCCTCCTCCCTCTTGCATTCTCTCCTCCCCTCATATCTCAGCGAGAGGATAGGCCTCAAATATGGCTTATATAGTCCATACATATGCCACAGTGTGTTTTTATTTGTTTACTTCAGTTGGAGATTTTTTTCCATCAGTTATTGCTTAACAGTAATTTCAAGTATTTCCTAAGTGTTTATGGGTAAATAAAAATACAGCCTTTCAATTTAACTTTAATCTCTCTTACATATGTGCTTTGTCATTACTAAGAATAATCAGAAAACATAAGGTAATCCACAAATAAGACCTGCAATAAAATTGATTGCTGTGGAATTGTAAAGTGAATTCACCTAAAAACTAACTTTTCAAGGATTTTTCTCTCCATTTTGACATTTTTAGGCAATTCCAGGGCCACACAGACGGGGCCAGCTGTATTGACATTTCTAATGATGGCACCAAGCTCTGGACGGGCGGCCTGGACAACACGGTCAGATCCTGGGACCTGCGAGAAGGGAGGCAGCTGCAGCAGCACGACTTCACCTCACAGGTACAGTCTTGCGCCATAATGTTTCAGAAGCCGAGGTTTTGTGAAATAGGTGACGTGCTTAAGAAGGGGCGCTTCCTTTATTGTGAGACAAAGTCACTTTTGACTCTGGATTAGACAGCTGAAAATTCCATTGTTTTCTATCAACATAAAACAATATATATTCTATTGAAGGATTAATAAATCTCTTTTATTATAAGCTTTTAGCATGTTTTTCTTTCAAAGTCCATTACTCTATATATAGTTGAATTGTACATCATTTATTACTAAATTATATTTGTGGAGATCTGTCTCATTAATTTGGGATCACTTGTTTGGCTTTGATTTTTTTCCCTGTACAATGTAAATAATCTTGATTTCCTTTATAATTTAAGTAGTATACCCAAAAGAAACAGTGCCTCCCAATTAGAGGAAGTGTGTCTTCTCTAGCCATTATAACTGTCACTTATTTTAATTCTAGATATTTTCTCTGGGCTACTGCCCAACCGGAGAGTGGCTCGCAGTGGGGATGGAGAACAGTAACGTGGAAGTGCTCCATGTCACCAAGCCAGACAAGTATCAGCTCCATCTGCACGAGAGCTGCGTGCTGTCACTCAAGTTTGCCCACTGTGGTAAGCAAGCCCTCTGTCCTCTTCTGTCAGCCAGAATCCTGCCTTCTGACCTGTTGATGCATTTTAAGTCAGGCCCTGCAGTTCGTGAACATGTCTCTCTTCAAAACTACCACTTCCTTACACAAGCCTACTTCCCTAACGCCATGCAATTTCCTGGCATTCAGCCACTTTGTCCTTGTCATAGTATAATCGGCTGAATGTAGGAGCGTGAGCTATAATTTTCAGTGAAAACAACTCTTATTTGTTGCAAATTAGACGAGTTTCCTGTGAATAGCTTGAAGCTCTGTAAAGCAGGTCTCAGTGTCTGACAGAGTATCACAAACTGCTTTTCTCGAAATCCTCTTCCTGTAGGCAAATGGTTTGTGAGCACTGGAAAGGACAACCTTCTGAACGCCTGGAGAACACCGTATGGAGCCAGTATATTCCAGGTAACAGCTGGTTTAGCTTTCACTTACCTTGTGCTCACTGCATGGGAGTAGTTTAACAAGCTCTTTCCGTGCATCCTTGCAGATTAGTAATGGGCAGGTAAGTGTCTAGGACAGTGGTTCTCAACCTTCTGGCCCTTTAAATAAAGTTCCTCATGTTGTGACCCAACCATAAAATTGTTTTCGTTGCTACTTCATAACTGTAATGTTGCTACTGTTATGAATTGTAATGTAAATATCTGATATGCAGGATGGTCTTAGGCGACCCCTGTGAAAGGGTCGTTTGACCACCAAAGGGGTCGTGACCCACAGGTTGAGAACCGCTGGTCTAGGAAGTAGGAGTTAGTGTGATTCCTGTTGCACAGAGAAAGAAGACTGTGCCTGGGGAGGCTAGTGTCACAGCCACAAGCCGTGGAGCCGGGATCCTCTCCGGTTCTCTCTGCGCCCAGAGCCCAGGTGCTGTGCCTGCTGCATGGCCAGCTCTTTGTGCCTCAACCCCCTTAGACGCTGTCATGGAGGGTTTTTGTTTCTGTAATTCTTTTTTGTTTGCATGGTTTATTTAAAATTTTTGTTTAATATTTTAGCATTTTGCTGATTACTATTATTATTGCTCTTTCTTTGAATTTTCCCCCCCAAAAAAGAGAAAAGAGTGTTATGGAAAAAAGTTCAATAAATCTTGATTAATTTTATAAACTTTTATTCTTATTGACTTAGTGGTACTTTTTGTAGTTTGTGAAATTATTTGTAAAAGAAATAAATTTTAGACATGATACACACAATCTCCTCACTCTTATTGGTATGGAGAATTTTATAGGCATGTTAAAGAAGATTCTCTTTTTAACCTTATTTAATTAGGATGTTATTTTTTTAGGTTCTTTTTTTTTGTATTAATAACGTAACAGATTTGCAGTTTTTTTTTACCTAGTGATATTAAGTCATCGTAGAGTAGGTTATAATTGAATCAAAAAATACATAGATTGAGTGAAAATACTGTGCAAGGCAATCAATAGAAGAAAAATTGCTGATTCTTGCTGTCATAAAGTTTATAATCTAATATAGTGGCAGGTTTTTTGTATTGTGGGTCATAGCCTCTTATATGGTCCCAACTAGGCCTTTAAAAATAATAATAATATTAGAGTGCATGTTTTGTAGCAAGTATACATATGTATCTTATGTGTATACTGGATTGTGAAGTAAAACGTGTTTATTCAGGTCATGATCAAAAAAGTTTGCGGGCCCCGGCTGGGTGGCTCAGTAGGCTGGAGCATCATCCTGTGTACCAGAAAGGATTGGTTGATTCCCAGTCAGGGCATATACCTAGGTTGGGGGTTTGATCCCAGGTCGGACCACATACGTGAGGCAACTGATCAATGTTTCTCTCTCACATTGATGTTTCTCCCTCCCTTCATCCCTCCTTCTTCCCCTAAAATCGGTTTTTTTAAAAAAACATAAAAGTTTGAGAAACACTGGTAGTGGGTTAGCAGCTGCATGTCAAACATTTATTTTTTAATTATTCAAAGTCCTAGTTAAAATCCTGTGGGTATTTTTGTTTGTTTGTTTGATCGTTTGTTAGCACAGTTCAGTTAAAAGTTAACATTAACCCCTTTGTAGTTAGTACAATTGAACAGGGTATCCAAGAGCTCGAAGTGTGATACATTTTTCTTTCTAAAGATTGACCCCCTCCCTGCTTGCTAATTGTGTTCCAGTTTTTCACAGGGGAAAATTAGAAATATTTTTACATCCCCCATTAAAAAATGTAGTGTTTTATCTTAATTTTATTATTTTATTGTTGACACTATTACAGATGTCCCCATTTCCCCCTTCTTTGCCCACCTCTACCCTACCCCCGCCCTCTTCTCCTCTGACCATCACCGCTTTGTTGTCTGTGTCCATGGATTTTGCATACATGTTCTTTAGCTAATCCCAGTGTTTTCATTGCTCTGGCCCATGTATTACCTTACTTGAACACTATGGCAACCCTCTAGAGAGGGCAGGACAGTAAGATGTCTTCACCTGTGTGCCTTTATTAGGAAACTATACACCATTACCAAGTGGGATTTATTCCAGGGATGCAAGGCTGGTACAATATTTGCAAATCAATAAACGTGATACATCACATAAATAAATTGAAAGACAAAAATCACATGATCGTATCAATAGATGCAGAAAAAGCATTCAACAAAAATCCAACACTCATTTTTGATAAAAACTCTCAGCAAAGTGGGAACAGAGGGAGCATGTCTCAACATGATAAAGGTCATATATGACAAACCTACAGCCAATATCATACTCAATGGGCAAAAGTTAAAAGATTTCCCCTAAGAACAGGAACAAGACAGGGATGTCCGCTTTCACCACTCATTCAACATAGTACTGGAAGTCCTAGCCACAGCAATCAGACAAGAAGAAATAAAAAGCATCCAAATTGGAAAGGAGGAAGTAAAACTCTCATTATTCGCAGATGGCATGATATTGAACATAGAAAACCCTAAAGACTCTACCAAAAAACTAGATTTAATAAATGAATTTGGCAATGTAGCAGGATACAAAATCAACACTCAAAAATCGATGGCTTTTTTATACACTAATAATGAATTCTCAGAAAGAGAAACTAAACAAACAATCTCATATACCATTTCAACAAAAAAATTAAGATACTTAGGAATAAACTTAACCAGAAAACTATAGACCATTGAAAAAAAGAGAAGATATAAACAAGTGGAAAGAAACTGTGAGGCTCAGGCAGGTTAAGTGACATGTCTGGTGTTTGTAGCTCCACCTGAATCCAAGTCAAAGGAGTGAAGCTAAAGGGTTTGGTACTAAGACACTCTGCTCTGACCTGTCTGGAGAACAGGATTTGAAATAGGGCCTTGCTTCATCAGGTAACTTGCCTGGCACCTGATGTCCCCGGGGCAAGAACCTGTAGACTCACAGGTGAAGTGTCCCCGGAGGGCGCCTGGCTCGCTGCTGTGTTAAGGAAGCACCATGACTGCCTTTCCTGCTTCGGCTCCTCTTTGGGCAGCGGAACACACTATGCTTCTTTTCGCTCTAAGTTCTCCAGTCCTGCCTCGCAGTATTAATGGGCTTCTCTTTTGTATTTAATCTTTTTATTTTTATTTTTCTTTCCCAGTCCAAAGAATCCTCATCGGTGCTCAGCTGTGACATTTCTGTGGATGACAAATACATTGTCACTGGCTCTGGGGATAAGAAAGCCACGGTTTACGAAGTTATTTATTAAGGACAAATCTCCATGTGGACTGGACTCCTTCTCCTTGTAGCACTTTGTTCTGTCAGCCTCCCCGGGCCCCTCACCCCCATCTAAAACCAAGGATTTCAAATACTCATTGCAGTAGTGGCGTCGAGCCCCCTACCTTCCCCCTCCTCCTTGCTATGGAATTGTGAATACTCATTTAAGAGAACCTGTGATACCAAATCTTCAGCTCTCTACTTGGAAGAACATGGAATAACCATACTTAACAGTGAATGGAAACTTTATGTATTATATCTGTAATATATTTATTTTGTTTAAAGAAGGCTTTCTAACAATGACTGACTAAATAAAGCTGTCTGCTCCTGCATTGATAATGAAGATGCGTTGTATTTGGTACCCCTCCCCCCTTTTTTTTGGCAAAGGAGGGGAAAGGAAGGTTTAAAATAATTGATTAAAAATGTCACTAAATGTAGACTAATGACTGTATAGAGATGTGAAATGTATAATTACATATTGAAGCAATATGTTGCTGTGTTGTTAGATTTATTTTCTACTTATTTTCAAGATGTTTGGAAATTTGAACAATTAGAACATGACAGGCCACATCATATTCATTTGAGTCTATTTGGACAACTTTAATCAGTATATCTATAGCTTTAGATTATATTCGATAAAAGTAATTGGACTTTTTCTTTTCTTTTTTTTTTGGACTTGTTGGCAAGTGTCTTTGTAATATGTTCCTAATTCCTTTTTTTATTGTATTATAGACAAATGAACAAGTTAAATTTGGCCTCAAAGAGAGAACTTAATCCCTCTGAATATTTTTGCCACATTTCTTTGCAAAGGGAGAAGTTTCTCTTGGGGCAGTTTTGTCATTAGGAGAGATTATGGGCTATTTTTTGGCATGTTCGCAGACTGCACAGATTCCTCCCGCTGTGCAAGTCAAGTCTTTTACAAAACAAGGACAGCAGAGGAGGATTTGCAAGGACCCCCCTCTGACCCCCAGAAAGAATGGACTCTCGCCTGGGATGAGGACTTACTTCCTTACCTCCGCTTCTTTCCATGTCTTAGTTGGATGTCCCTGAAATGGACACAGGCTGTGCCATTGTGCCAGAAACATTGTGTTATCTTTTATGTTGTCGTTGTTGCTGTTAAACTATGATATGTGACTTCTTTTTTTATTATTTTTTGTTTGAATGCTTTAAAAATCTTCTAAGTCTGTGGATCTGCTGATGTACAGTGCCTTTGCTGCTATGGATCAAAATCAAGAGAACCGTGTAGATAAACTTTATTGTATAAGTAGAAAATTACTTAATTTCATACTAGAAATGGATGGATGCTGCAAGTTGAAATGGGCTGTCCATTGACGTTCCTAATGTGGTAGCAGAAAAAAAAAACTGGTGTCTTAAGTGCTTAGTGTTTGATGTCATTAACAGTTTCGTAAAACCCTACAGTGTAGAAAGATTTTGATACTAAACTGTGCATTGTACATAGTTTTAATGCATTGTATTGACCACCAGTACTTCTATAATGGTAGATTGTTTGTGCATTCAGACTTTTAAGCATTAAACATAAATAACTTCTAGTATGCTCATTTCTAATTCTTTGATCTGCTGGCGATAGTTTATTTTTGTCTTGGACTATGCCACTTCTAGCTATTAAAAATTATAGGTTTTATTCAAGAAGATTAGTGTTAAACTAATGTGAACTTTTTATTGTTGCTATTTTATTTTTATATTTACTTTTACTTGAGAAGAGCTAGAGGGGGAGAGGTTATCAATGACAGGTTGCTACCAACTATTTATTGCGTGCCTCTTTGGTGTGTAAAAATACTGTCCATCAAAAAGTGGCCATGTTACTCAAAGCCTTGATGCTTTAGAACTGCTGCTCAGTGGTTACTGCTAGCCATCTGTGCCTGTTTAAGTAGGTTTATTAAAGTTAAATATTCAGTTTATCAGTCACACTAACTACATTTCAAGTGGTTATGGGTCGACACAAATTGGTAGAACCTTTCCATCATTAAGGTAAGGTCTGTGGGACCAACGCTGCTTTTGAATCGCTCACACATACCATTTCCAGCCAAGTGGGTTTGGGAAGCATTCCCAACACAGTGCATGAAGTCTCTTACAGCACAAGGCCTTGTGGACTGCTACTGGTTGGGTGTGAAAATTTGGCATAAGGAGGAGCTTAAAGAATTCTAAATTCCTGGGACTCAAACACCTGTTATTTTCAGGCTTTGCTGGGTGGGAGCCTGAGATGGGAGCCCCACGGTGGTGTGAAGTGTGCTCAGTGCTCAGTGGTAAGAGGTGTTGACTTCTTGTGCTAAGAGTTCAGTGTTCATCAACACAAGGTTGGAAGCAGCACTTCAAGTGTGAGTACTGTGAGAGCTGCTACATCAGATGATAACATTTTTTAAGTATTCTTAGCTCAATTAATTGCAGTGTATCCTTATTAAAACTTCTTAAAAAGTGAGATCTGGAGTAAAATCATTTTGGCACAAACAGTAGGACATTTGCATACTGAGTTTAAGCTTCCAGAAGGAGGAAGTGCCACCCTCAGGAACTTAATTCCTTTTGGTGTCTGATATGTCAAATCTGGGATGTCCTTCAGTTTTTTTCTGACCCAAACATTGTCTGTTGTACTGGAATAAAAATTGAGATGAATCCGTAAATAGATCTACCTCTTTAAATAGGCATCTGTCTCCTCTCATTGCAGAGGTTTTATCAGATTCAGTTGTTACATCTTCTATAGAATACTCAGGCCTGGATTGACCTGCACAGAAATCTTAATGTTGTTGATGTAATCATAACTCGGTTTACCATAGTTTTTACTCCCAAGTATGGTGTTGCAGAGTCTGAACAACAACAGATAGGAAACACCCAAGGGAAAATTAGTTCCAGTGAAAGAACAGAGTGGTATAGGACTGGAAGATTAAATTACGTGGAATTACCAAGAAATGGGGAAAAAGAAATCCAGACTAAAGCCATCAGACCTTTCTAAGACTGGCAGGTGAAATGGAGAAAAAACTAAGATCTTCAAGTGTCTGCAGATACACACCTCACTTTTGGGCCACTATTTAGCCAGGTTGGCTTCTTGGCTAGTGAGCTGCAAAAAATCAGCTGAGTCCTGGAATGGTGAACACTGAAACTTGAACTGCAGCCTGAAACACCTACAAGTGGTTGGAATTGCACAGTCATGGGATGGAAACTTTCAAAGCATCTCTCCTAGCCCTGGGATTCTGGGACACTGCAGCCAGGAGTAGGGGAAATTGACACCCCAGAGTGAGAAGACTACAGACAGAAACAAGATGTCCAACACTGTCCGCTGAGAATTTTGGCACTTGTAAGAAAATCTTTACTGCCTCAAGTCAGCAATTACAAAATTGCCAAGATGTCGGTACAAAAAAACTTAATTCCTTCACACTCCAGGCTGCTCATTTCTGTAGCTCCCCAACTCCTGGGCCACCTGTAGAGTGACTTTGACCAATGAGCTGTGGGGCCTGCCGCCCATCAGAGGCTACCGACCAGTCCTGTTGTTTTGAGCTAATTGCATTGATTTACTTTCCTATTCCAACTTCTATTCAGAACTGACAGTGGAAATGACATTTTTTGTTAACCCGAACACATCAGAAAACCTCTTGGATATTACACTTTAACAGTGATGCTATCATAATGGTAGGGACTAACTCTGGCTATAAGCTGCCATTGACATTTTATTTTAGTTTTGTTTGGGCTTTTGGCAGCAAGTGACAGAATCGTTTGGGTCTCAGGTAGAATTAGTAGGGAAATTCCCAGCTGGAATCTTAGGTACTGGGCCTGCAGGGAAGGAGGGTTCCCACAGGGCTGCCTGTGTCCAGAGGAAAATCATGAGCACAAGCCTTTTTGCAGAAGCCCCCCTTGATCTCACATCAGGCCTACACAGCCGGATGCTGGAACACAATTTACACAGGGCACCCAAAGGACTGGAGTATGAGAAAAGCAGTTCACCCAAACTCCCTACCCTCCCACGGAAAACTAGCTGACCTGAACCCCAATGCTCCGAATTGCAGTTGAAATTCCATGCCGGTTGCCCAACACGACAGGTTGGAAGAAAAATGAGAAAATGTTCCACATGCTTCCACCTCCCTGCTCTTTGCTTCTCAGTTTCACGCACATTAGCTGGCTTGAGATTTCAGCATCACAAAACGTCTGGAAAACTCCTTAAATCCATGACAAATTGTGTTCTGAGTTCCTGTGATGTATGTGCCTACTGTCGACTGAATGTAGTACATACAAGGCAAAAACCCACTTGTGGGTGAGTGGGCTTCTCTAGTCGTGACCCTGGTGACCCTGGGCATTGCCACAGGCAGGGAGCCTCCCCCATTAACTTCATATTGTGGCTTGGTGAGAACATCCAGAACCAACAAGTTTAATGTTATTTGGAAGAATAAACTCCCATAAATGTCATGCTTTATTTGACTTGAGCCCAGCAAGATACACACACACACACACACACACACTAGAAGGTACTTGTGGAGTATGGTTTTGAGAATGTAGGCAGTAAATTTTTGCACTCTGTTACGGTGGAGTCCAAACTAATGCCCAAATGGTTTTCAGTGGCCCAGCTTTTCTCCCCACACCCACGTAGCAGTTGGCCATTTCCCAAACTTCACAGTCTCTTCTGACAGAAACTAGCGTAGGGGGTACCCTGGCCATATCCTGTGTCATGTGGCAGAGAGTTGGACTTGAGCTAGAGATTTTTGTTCATCCCCAGGGTTGGGGAAGTAGAATGTGTTAGCAGTGGGAACTAAGTCAAAGATAGAACGCTGCCGGCCTTGTGATCACAAGGGCTCCAACACAGAAAACAACCAGGTCAGCATGTGCCTGCCTTCTCCCAGGGCCAGCACCGTGGGGACAGGAAGAGACACCGACAGAAACCATCACGAGGGCTGGAGTGAGAACTGGAACCGCCATGCAGCAAGCAGAGCAGTTTTCCTTACAGGGCAGCTTCTCATTAGTTGAAGAACTTCAGTATAAAGCCTACTTGCCCCCAACAGCTATTAGGTCAAGTCTTGGCACCGTGCATCCAATGCAGAGGAGGCTGGTGCAGCTGGGAACAGAGCACACCCCCCCCCCCACCCCCCCAAGCCTGTTAGTGGTTCCTGGGTGAATGAAAACAAGACTTTGTTTCTGGATTCACTCAAGAAATCGTGTTAAACTTTGTTCTTTTAAAAATATATATATTTTATTGATTTTTTACAGAGAGGAAGGGAGAGAGAGAGTCAGAAACATCAATGAGAGAGAAACATAGATCAGCTGCCTCCTGCACACCCCCTACTGGGGATGTGCCCACAACCAAGGTACATGCCCTTGACCGGAATCGAACCTGGGACCTTTCAGTCCGCAGGCCAACACTCTATCCACTGAGCCAAACCAGTTAGGGTTAAACTTTGTTCTTAAATCTCAGATTTTCACTGTTCCTTTTCTTCTCCAAGCAATCAGTGTCAATGAAATGTAATTTCCAGTTTTATGACTGAGCTGGGAAACTCGGGCTTTCTACAATGATGATGGGTCCACCTGACTCCAGGCACATCTTTAAGCATCAAAGTCTTAGTGTGGTCAAGAACAGCCTCCTGGGCACCAGACAGTTGTGAAGATGACTCTGAGGCTAGTGGCCTTGGTTCCCAGACACTGGGTTCCTGAGAAGAGATGGCCTTAAAAACAAAGGGTGAAGTGTCCCTAATGAGATTTTCAGTGGTGACTCAAGCTAAGAGTGAAGGATTTAGCCCCAGTCGCTGAGGGGGTAGACTTGCTTTCACACTGAATGGTTGGGCTGGACCTTGCAGACCTTCTGTGGGTGCACTTTGAGCCAGAAGAACCAAAAGGGCTTGTGTTCAGTTCCTTCAGACTTGGAAGACACCATTTCCACGTAGTGGAATTTTGTGCTTGTTTGACTTTTTCTGCCGAAGATTTGTTTTTGCACGAGTTACAAAGAACAGTGTTCGATGTCTCTTTCCTATTACATGTTATTAGGTTTGTAAAACTCATGTAAACTTGTAACCCGACCATAGACCTGCAAGGGGAAGAAGATACAGCACGTTAGTGTTGCCCAGGTTTATAAAGTTGTGTTTTCCCACAGCTTTAATAGGTTATGACATATTATGTAACTTGAAGGTATGTATACAAGGTGATGATTTGATACACACATATATATCGTGAAATGGTTGTCACAATAAGGTTAGTTAACACATCCATCACTTCAATTTGTGTGTGTGTGACAACAGGTAAGATTTACTCTCAGTAATTTTCAAATATATAATACAGTATTGCTACCTATAGTCACCATGCTGTATATAAGATTCCCCAGAACTTACTCATCTTATAGCTCA
Source organism: Myotis brandtii (assembly GCF_000412655.1). Taxonomy (NCBI): domain Eukaryota; kingdom Metazoa; phylum Chordata; class Mammalia; order Chiroptera; family Vespertilionidae; genus Myotis; species Myotis brandtii. Next base: position 5,198,651 of record NW_005360124.1, on the reverse strand, counting down.
GCCGTGGGCAAACTACGGCCCGCGGGCTGGATCCAGCCCGTTTGAAATGAATAAAACTAAAAAAGAAAAAAGACCGTACCCTTTTATGTAATGATGTTTACTTTGAATTTATATTAGTTCACACAAACACTCCATCCATGCTTTTGTTCCGGCCCTCCGGTCCAGTTTAAGAACCCATTGTGGCCCTCGAGTCAAAAAGTTTGCCCACCCCTGTTATAGCTGGAAGTTTTGCCCCAAATGCATCGTGAAAAAACTTCTGGTATTCTTCGAATATTCCATCTTGGCATTGGAAATAGGGATTTGTGGGTCTGTACCTCTATATTCCCCGTGTTACAGGTGAGAAATTGGATCCACAGATGCCAAATGACTTGAATGACTAGTGAATTGAATAGAGCCCGTGTCCTCCGCCTCTCCCCACGGTCAGCAGGTCAGCGACCGGAACACGGTTGCCCAGAGTGTTCCTTTGGCTCCCTCTTTTATATTGTTCTGTCTCACTCCCATATACCACTTCCATGTGCTCTCTGCTCTCTTCTTCTAATCAGTAACTGAACATTACTCTCTCACCATGCACAAGCAAACGTTCATACGTTTTCTTTAAAAAAAAAGGTGAACCTGGGCTTTGCTACAAGTGGTCTCAGCTCTTCTTGGTGATGCTATTTTCTACGTGACTATAAGTCTGATCTTTAGTCAACAGGTATTGTTACAAGTTTTGTTTACTTTAATGGTAACCAGAACATCAGCAAGAAAGATGTGGCACCAAAAATATCTTTCTATTTTTTTTTTTTAAATCCTCACTCGATATTTTTTCCATTGATTTTTAGAGAGAGTGGAAGGGAGAGGGAGAGACAGAGAGAAATACCAGTTGGTTGCTTTTTGCATGCCCCTGTCAAGGGCCAGGAGCCTGCAACCGAGGTATCTGCCCTTGACCGGAATCGAACTGGGGACCCTTCAGTCCTCAGGCTGATGCTTTATCCACTGAGCCAAACCAGCTAGGTTGATATCTTTCAATTTCTAATTGGAAGTGTTTTAGTTCATGTGTTTTCTTTCTCTTTCAAACTTTAAATGTAATTAACTTAAAAAAAATTTTTTTAGTTTGTATTGCTTTTTTGATAAAATGGCGTGTTTTGTTTGGGACTTTTTTTCTTCTTTTTTTTTTTTGTAAAGCACTTTGTAGCGTGAAAAAATAGTCTTATTTGAAAAATGGGTCACATGGGAAGCTTTTCTTTGACTACTAGTGTGTGTTTTGATGTATGAGCTCATGAAGGCCCAACCATGGTGGTTAAAAAAGAAGTGTTTTCACTCATGTTAAAATTTCACTGAGGTGACTGGAGGCCCTGCTCACAGGACAGATTGAGCTTCAAGGCAAAGGACACAGGTAGTTTGAAATCCTGGGAGCCACTATTCTGGGCCCACAAGGCGTTTTGATTGATTGCTCTGGTTCAGGGACAGTTTGATTATGTACTAAGTGCTTGATAACACGCACCTCTATTAAAAAGGTCAATTCTCTCCACCACCAAAGAACTCTTAGGGTGTTCGAAGAGATGACTTTGTAGAATTTTAATTAAGATCTCATCATAGAACTCGGACCAGTCAAGTTACTATCTGATTGCTTTCCTGTGAAAAAAACGGGGCTGCCGGAACCAGGGCAGAGATGCATGGCTGTTTAGACAAGTGCGTAATTGGGTTCCTCCAGGAGAAGTGAGCAGCTGTGAGTGTTTTAAGGATCACATTTTAGGGATGTGGCAAAACCATAATCCTGTTCATCTGTGGTCCTAAAAAATCTTTCCTGAAATATCTAACAGCCCGGGAGTATCACTATGTCCATATTTGAACAGTGATGCCCTGCTCATGTCACCCTCTCTTTGGAGGTAACGGTCGTTTATGATGCCAGTGGCTGGCACACCGGGCAGTGAGAAATGTTAGTTCCTTCCCTGATTCACCCACTTTCCCGCATGCTGTTACGTAAGAGAGCATTTTTAGTGGATATTTCTTCCAGACTATTGTTTGACTAACGGATATGCATAGAAGTTGCCATGTGGCAATAATCAAGCAGGTTGGCAATGGTGTTCAAAAAGAAAATACTGCACAACTGTTTACAATGAAGATGGAGGGAACTTTTTAAAAACAAAATTCTGTTTTAGTCCAATGTTTTCTAAGACCCTTAATCTTAAGGAAATGAGCTGGACACAGACACAGAAATCCACAGAACAGAGATGGTCCCTAACCTCACAGGATTTGGGATGGAACAGGACTTCGTGTAAGTAACTAATTGATGAAAACATAGTTGGATGGGTAGGATGCTAGGAGAGTTCAGAACACTACAGGACCACACAGAAAGGAGCCTAGCCCATTGGAGGGTCAGGGTTGGCTTTTGGAAGGTAGAGTCGGGATAGATTTTAGAAAGAAGTGACATCTAAGCTAATACCTGGAGAATGTGTAGGGATTGATCCGATAAGGAGTTTATGTAAATGGGAGAGGAAACCAGTGCAAATGCCAAGAGATGGCAGAGAACAGGGAAACTTCAAAGAATTTAAGCACAAAAAACGGGGGTGGGGTGGGGGTAGGGAGGTAGAGGAGAGGGAGGGGAGAGGAGCATCTCTTGAAAGGCCTTGAGGATAGGCCACAGAATCAAACAGCAGTGAGCAAGCAGCCTGGGGATCCAGGAAGCAGGGAGCTGCTTCTCTTCAGAGTCTGCAAGAGCCCAAGGCGCCATTGGTTCTAGAGTGCTGCTGTCAAATGAGGTGGTATTAGTCATTTCCTGTCTCAGGAAAGACCCTGGATTCTGTTTTGCTCTCTCTCTCTCCCTCTTGGACCACTCACTCTGCCGGCTGCCCTGCTGTGAGCACCCAAGGGAGCGGTGTGCTGAGCATCTCAGGCCTCTGGCCAGCCCCCATGTGAATGAGCTTGGAAGCAGACCCTCAGCCCTGGCCACACTTCATTTGTAGATTCATGAAAGGCCCTGAGCCATTATCACCAGGCTAAGCCACTCCTGGGTTTTTGACCCACAGGAATTATGAGATAGTAAACTTTTGCTGCTTTATGCTACTAAGTTTTGAGGTAATTTATTATGCAGCAATAAAAATGCAGAACACAGTGTCTGTAACTGTTGTTCCTCCTACATAAATCCAGTTCTGTTATTCAGTTCTCTTTACATCACCTTTTATTTCTGATCTCCCTCCAAATTATTATTAAACCAATAATGACTTTCAGGGGTTACTTGTTCATTTATAGCCATATCTATTTATTTTTCTCTGTAAGCATGATAAAGTCCTATAACTGTAAAGTCTTGGGATTTTTATTGTTTGAACACATTTTGTTAACATCTAAGGAGTAAAATATACAAAGAAGTCTTTCTTTAGTTATAGGGAGAAAACGGAGGCCAAGGAAACTGACTTGATAAAAATAAGAAAGGAAAGTTGTCAAGATGGGGAGATGTCGAGATTGGAAAGAACCTGCAGATAGTACTTGAGCATTTCCTTCATGCAAAAATGGTCAGCTCTTAGAGGCAGCGGCACTATTTCTCCCTGGGAGGGCAGAGAGCTAAATGAAATCTGGAAGTTTTAAAGAAAATGTTAAGTGGCGATTATATTCTCATTATACTCAAATAATTTAATGATCCTTAAGAGCTGGTGGGTATTATTGCATTAGAGAATTCCCTGAAAGAGCAATTAAAATACTGTTTCTCAAAAAAAGGAATGGGGACCGTAGTTCTTTATTTAACCTTCAAGTCACTCTTATGTAACCATGCAAATAACAACAGTATGAAATGTTTGTAATATATATGACAAAGTTTTAATATTTTTGTATATGATTAGCTTTTACAAATCAATTAGAAAATGTTCCAATGGAGAACTGGGCAAATGACACAAATGGACTATTTAGCATAAGGAGGGGCAAATTTTTTCTTCCCTAATATGCTGGTCCCCACCCACCCATTCACTTTGGAGTCATGATCACTCACCAAGCAATAGCTCTCCTACCCATCATCTTTTCACTGAACAAGTGGAAAGTATTGATTGAGCCCATACTAGGACTGTGTTTGGGACTGATGAGCCTAATAGACCATCCAGGAGCTATTCATTTCTGGGCCAAATATCACACCAAATAGCTTCTACCCAACACCCTACCCACCAACTTAAAGCTGAGACACTGAGAACTGTGTCTTGACAACAGATTTCCTCTGAAGTCATCTATTGATGAGCATATCATGGAAGATGGAATCAAGAGCTTTGTAAAATTCAAGTTCCATTACATCTATTTCATCCCCCTGATCTGCCGGGCCTGTCACTCTGTTTTAGAAGGAAATTAGATGGTTCTGACAAGACTGCTCTTCACAAAGCAATGTTGATTATTACCTGGGATTCTGCGATCGTCTGGGTGTTTGCAAATTGATTTTTTGATGATTTGTTCTAGTATTTTTCAAAGTATGAAAGCTAAACTGAGTACTCTATGATTTTCAGAGCTATCCCTTTCTCAAATATAGATCTTATTTTTTTGTGGCCACACTGATCTCCATCGAATTTTTTAAAATTGCTTTTGAAAAACATCATTAGACGTGCTTAGAAGTGATGTAAGGGTAAATACTTAAAGGAAATGATGACTTGAACATTTACAGTTAATTGGGGGAAAAAACACACAGGGTACGAAGAACTGAAGTCTAGAGTGTTTCATGAATTGGCAAAATCCTCAAAGATTTGCTAGGCCACCTCCACTACTCTGAGGTTGGCCTTAAACAAAACTGGGATTTAAAAGGTTACCATTATAGGGGATTGACAATAGGTAATGCTTAGTGATATAGGTAAAGATGTTTAAGGCAAATTGATTCAAATATTTCTTCCCCTCGGCAAGCTTGCCTTGTAAAAGATACACGCAGATTACAGGATAACATATACTTTTGAGATATGAAGAGATTTGTTTAGCCCTCCAAAGAGAAGAATCACTGATGGAGATTGGTTTAACTGCTTTTTCCCCCCTGTCATTAAGATAAATTCAATATCATATTAGATGATAATATGATAAAATGCCAGTTATAGAATAAAGCCTGCCTGTTGAGCTGCTGCTTATAAATATTAGAAGCACAGGTGAAATCTCCCTCTAACTAACTTAGGAAAATCTGTTCAGCAACCAGCCCAGCCTGTTACTATGTGGAAATGAAGATGAGAACTTCTGAAGTTGTACCAAACTCATTTGTAGGAAAACCAGCGAATAGATGTGAAAACTCCTTCCCCCCAAAACATTTGTAGGTTAAAAACTAGGAGAACACACCTGGATGTGCTCCAGACAAAGAAACGAAGGGATTTTCTTCCTTCTCTAGTTACCTTCTTGGCACAATCGTAGGCCCATTGGTACACTTAGCTTTGGGGTCTCAAAGCGATAGTTCAGGAAAGAGTTGTGTGACTCCTAGGCAGACAGAACCATTTTTTTTTTTATTACAGGAGCACTTAATTCTTTCTCACTTTAAGTGTGAAAGCCATTTGGGTGATAGCCCAGGCAGGGTATTGCAGATTGGGAGTGAAAAGCTCTTGGCCTCTAAGAAGCAACAGTAGGGGGAAAATTCAGTTACCATTTACTAAGAGACTAAGAAAAAAATTGCATTTAGGAAAAAATTTGTTTTTGGCAACTGTGCTTAATACTCTCGACTTTGGAAGTTAAACATGGGAAAATGTTGTAAACGGGTTGCACCATATTTGTCTATCACTCCCTTTTTGAAGTGGCAATCTGGGTGACTGGAAAGTATGAACACATCTCTATTCTGGTGCAGCTTGCCGAGAAATGCAAGTTGCAGAAGAAAGCCTGCCTGTGGGCTGCTGCTTATAAATAGCAGGAATCCGGTTCATGCCCTCGAGGGGGGGCTTCCATTGTGATTTTTTGCATGTGTGTGAAGGCAGCTAGTGTGTACCGGACAGGACAGCTCAGCTCTTGTGAGCTGGCAAGTAGTGACCGAAGGAGGAAAGGGGCCCAGCAAATAGCCGTTCTCCTGAATGTGCTCCTTGAGAAGTTGGGGTGTTTCCTGTAGCAGTAAACCTCATGCTTGGTTTGGGATGCTGGGCTGGCTGGAGGGTTGCAGAGGAGGCCGAGGGAGTTCCGGGGTGTCACAGAGCATCAGAGCTGCCCACAGGTAGTTGGTGACATCTCATCCTCTAAGATGACAGGCATTCTCTTCCTCCTCCTGATTTTTTGATGGTGGTAGTCATTTTGTGAAATGATGGGCCTGTAGAAAATTTGGGCAGATTATGGGATGTCGATATGCAGGTAGGAAAATAATATCATTAGAAGAGAGATAATAGTGTCTGCTGAGTAGGTTACCGCATTTCCAACGTTTTATTTAATTCCCTTGGTAGCACAGTTATGTAAGTGGCATCAGCCCAAGTTAAGTGCATGGAAATGGAGGTTCAGGGAAATGAAGGGATGGGCCCAGAGTCTAACCAGTAAGTGGTGTGTTCAGTCTACCCAACTTGAGCTTGATGGCCCATGATCAGCTGCTTCATCTTTTCCTCCTGTGAGGAAAGCACGCTGTAGGTTGCATTGAGAAGAAAGCCTGATTATCCTAGGGGACCAGTGAGCCTTTGCCGTGCAGCCTGGGGTGTGCCTTCCCACTTCTACGGGGGAGCAGTGGGAGCTCAGAGGCCAGCCACTCTGGCAATTCTGTTGAGAGGTTCCATATCGTAGTTCAGCACCAGGCCTGCATTACAGAGGGGATTAAAACGCCACTTGTCAACACTCTGTGAGCCTTTCAATTTTCAGGGTGAGCAAAAAGTCCTCGTTCATTCCTCTGGGATGGCTGTCATCCAGCTGTCATCTGGGCCCTTAGAGTGCATGTGTTTGTGCCGTTCACCTGGTCATATGTTTCACAGTGACATCTGGTGCTCTCTCCATCCTTCTCTAGTCCCTGGTTCAATTTAGATGGATATATTATTGGGTTTCTTGTGCTTAACATCTAAATAAGCCAAATACATCTTGATGACTTGATACTTCAGGACCACCATTGTAGGGATATTTTGAAGCCAGTTCAATGAAAATACCCAATGATTTCTAGACTTCTATTGGTTTGGTGATAAATTCCTCACCAACCTGTTCACACAAAAAATGTGTCCTACAGTATCCTAGCTCTGCTGTCTTTCAGCAGAGATCTTGTAAGAGCTTCATGGGCCCATCTTGGTTGGGCACACCCAGGTGCAGGATCCCAAAAGTCGGTTCAAGGACAACATCATGTTCCTGATGATATTTTCACCAGATCTTTTCAACAAATGAATGAACAAACAAATGAATAAATAAATATAATAAGTCAGTTTTTAAAAATGAATCCATTTAAAGAAATGGTCTTTATTCTAAGTTGATGTTCCTCATGACTGTGTGTATATGTGTTGGAAATGTCTTTTCCATGAATTGATGGAAATTATAGGTGGTTGATGTTTATTTTCAATAGCCTATTTTGCCCTTCCTTGTTAGCAAATGGTCAGTTCCTTATTAATTTCTAAATTTACCAAAAAAAAAAAATCCTACTGTTCCCTGAAGTCCTAAATCTGGGAACCAGTAATGCTGAATATGTTATTTATTGTCTTCACCATCCTACACCCACATCCCCAAAATCCCATCAGTGAAGAGATTATAAAAAGGGGTAAAGCAGCCCTAATCGGTTTGGCTCAGTGGATAGAGCGCCAGCCTGCGGACTGAAGGGTCCCAGGTTCGATTCCGGTCAATGGCATGTATCTTGGTTGCGGGCACATCCCCAGTTGGGGGTGTGCAGGAGGCAGCTGATCGATGTTTCTCTCTCATCGATGTTTCTAACTCTCTATCTCTCTCCCTTCTTCTCTGTAAAAAAATCAATAAAATATATTTTTAAAAAGGGGTAAAGCAGAAGGAAACAGAAGGAAAGAGTTCCATTTGCTATATATTAAAAAAAAACAAGAGGATATATATTTACATATTTAAATTATTTATAATTAATTATATGGAAGTTACATAAAATACATGGGTTCACATAATTGCATGTATTTGTTTCTAGAAGTCCTTTAACCTAGCTGAGTTGAAGTTTCACCTTGGGCACTCTAGAGTTTAGGGGTATCTCTGACAGAGCCTGTTAGGTTAAGGGCTTTTATTTCTTGGGGGTGTGGGAAGTAGTTTGAGATTATTTATCATCTATTGTTCCTTTCTTTCCTTTTGTCTCCTTCCCTCTCTTCATTCCCCTTTCTCCTTCTCAGTACTGAATTAGACCAGACAAAAGGGACTCTTCCCTGGCCTCACACTTTAGAGAGCTCCACTTTTCACAAAGAGACACAAATAAATGAAAGGACACGTGGGCACCTCTGTCACATGGGGTCCAGTGTGCCGTGCTGGGACAGTGTGACCCTAACTCGCTCACTTTCAGAAATGACACTGTTCAGGCCCCCAGGAATTACTTCTCTATCCTTGTCCTTTGTCCTTAGAAAGGAGAAAGGGACTCCGAATGCCATGAACACTATGGGCTGTGATGCTGCTACTTGCACCAGAGATGGACACCACCTTGATGGACGTGGAAAGATCAGAGCAGCACAAGTGCTTAGGTAAGAGAAAAGACAAATTAATGAACTTGTCAAGTCACTTTCTTTAATAGTGTGAATGTGACAGGGTCTCGTGATAAGTATCATTTCCCAGTTGTAGTGAGCATCCACTTTTTTATTTCTCTTTATGCTTCCAGAGGTATTTACAAATTAGCACAGAGCACTAGCACATGGAATCTTAAAAACGTTTTCTGAAATGATCCAAATGACTGCTAAATCTGTATGGTTGCGGATCTAGATATGATGTGAGAAGTATTTTTCTTTACATTATTATATGGCTCTACATATTACATTAAAAGATGGTGGAAATCATGATGATAATTTACATATTAAAATTAAAATACTTTGTATATTTTTGTGTTGACAGCAACCTATTATATGTAACTCAAATACAGTGTTTGAACATGACATATAAAGGAATTTGATTAACAACTTCAGTCGCTACTACTTTAGTAGAATAAATGTTCTCCAGATAGAAATTAATAATAAAAAATTACCTGAGAACTGTAATATTTCAAGAAAATGTCTCTTTTAGCATTACTGTCAATAGAATATAAAATGTGTGGGAGAGTTGATGGTGGCATAATTAGTGTTTTGCTGAAACAAAGGCAAGAAAAAAATTTATGGAATGTATCTGTGAATTAATGAGCTATTTTATTACTTATCAAACATTACTAGCCCATCATGTAAACACCCAGACATGCACGATATAATTAAATCCAGTCATCTTTGAGAGTTTGTTGACTTTCAGTCATATAAAAACCATAGCTTTAAACAAAGTTGTTCTTTCTACCTTTGTGACTATTCATTTGTCAAGGAATGAGACAGAATATATGCTTGAGCAGCTTGTTAACTTATTTTACAATTATCTAGCTCTATGGTGGGTGGGCCGCTATTTGAACTCTTGCCACATTTTGCCTTCTTTCCCCTCATTCTCTGTTGTTTACCTTTCTCTTCTCTTTGTTATGGCTGTATTTCTCCTTCTTCTCTGTCCTTATAACTCTGACTGCAAACTCTCAACTGCTTAATAAATGGAATATTTCCTTATCCTTTCACCCCTGAGCCTCTACCTCTTCTAAACAGCAAGAAAGTGCAATCTTAGCCACTACGAAGGAGAACATGAGGACAGACTTCTCTTCTTTCTCTTTCTCTGGGGACATCGAACAAAAATCAGAAGAAAGCCCTCTCCCTTTAGGATGTCAGACTGACCACTGAAACCGTGTGTCCCAGGCTACAGGACTCACTGAAGGGGTCCTTGCGGAGCTGGGGCTCCTCTCAGTCAGCACTGCTGCTGGGGCCCACAGTTGTTTCCTTCTGGGGTCCTTCCACCCTCCGTGGTGCTGGGAAGCTGGGTGTGAGTCACCCTGTTTGAGGGGTGTGCCAGCCTGAACCCCTTTCCAGTCTGGGGAAATAGCTCTTCTTCCTTTACAATCCTCGCATTCCCCCTCCCTCCCATCCCCAGGATGGTTCTTTCAAGAACCCTATCTTCTGGCAAAACAAGCCTCAGAGTCAAATCACCTAAAGGCAATTTCTGCCTTTATGGATCACAGACTCCTCTAAAGCGAGGAAGTAAATACAAAGGTTGGCTTTCTGCTTGAAAGGGGGGAAGAATAACACAGGAAGAGCAAAACAAATCAATATTTTAAAAATTCCTCTCCCACATTTGGACTTTGGGGCATGATGGTAAGAGGTCAATGTCCTACTTAATCTGGAGACCTGAGCAGGGCTGGGAAATAAAAGCAGGGCCCAGCTGATTACGATTGATTTTAGGTTTTAAGGGAAATTTCAGATTTTGGTCTAGGCCAGTGGTCGGCAAACTCATTAGTCAACAGAGCCAAATATCAACAGTACAACGATTGAAATTTCTTTTGAGAGCCAAATTTTTTAAACTTAAACTATATAGGTAGGTACATTGTTATTAACTTAATGAGGGTACTCCTAAGGCTTAGGAAGAGCCACATTCAAGGGGCCAAAGAGCCGCATGTGGCTCACGAGCCGCAGTTTGCCGACCACGGGTCTAGGCTACTCTTTGGGTCACTGGAAAAGGGACGCAGATAGACTCAAGGTTATCCTTCCGGCCAGGAATGAAGTCAGTGCATTTGGCTGGTGCATTCCCAGAGGTGTATCTCATAGAAATGAGTGTTTTCTCCAAGCTCCAGGCTTGCCCCGCCACCACCCCACAATGCTGCCTGCTGTGCCATGTATACTTAACATATAGACAAAAACGCAATGAGTGTTTTCTCCAAGCTCCAGGCTTGCCCCGCCACCGCCCCCCGCCAATGCTGCCTGCTGTGCTATGTATACTTAACATATAGACAAAAACACAGCATGTTCAAAAGTGACTTCCTTCTTTACTTTATATGCTCCCTTACTCAACAAATATTTGTTGAGGGTTTTCCAATTGCCAGGCATTGTGCTAAGTGCTAGGTGGACCCTGATGCATAAAATAGATATGATTTTGTCCTATGGAACTTACAATCTAATAAAGGAGATATTCAATAAACAAGAAAACAAATAAATATGAGTTGAAAATTGTGCTAAAAGAGTGAACATAGAAAATGACCAGGAAGTTAAAACTAAGACGTTGTATGAAGAACTGAAGGAATTAGGAAGGTTTTTGCCTCTCCATAGAAGGCTCAGGAGAACTTTTTAACTGGACATAAAATTTACAGGATGATGTAAAAGTACTTTCACTAATTGTTGAGTTAGCATCAAAAGCTAGAAACATTAGGGAGGTCCATGTTAGATTGACAGGATGAAGAATTTCTAGAGCTGTGAAAGAATGGAATAGCTGATTGGGGGGTGGAGTCAGGTCAGGAGTTCTCTTGATTAAAAACAGCCACATTACTGCTCAGTAATAAAGAGGAGTAAATACACAACAACATGGATGAATCTCAAAAACATTATGCAATCTACAGCCATACCACCCTGAATGCGCCCGATCTCGTCTGATCTCGGAAGCTAAGCAGGGTTGGGCCTGGTTAGTACTTGGATGGGAGACCGCCTGGGAATTCTGGGTGCTGTAGGCTGCAAAAACAAAAAAAAGAAGCAAAAAACATCATGCAGAGTAAAAGAAACTTACACAAAGGACTACATATTATATGATTTCATTTACTTGAAATTGTAGAATCTGTTATCACTGCTATGCATTTTAGATATAGTACTTCTAATATTCCTGAGGATAATAGATGGAGGACATTATATTTTTCTGTTGTGTATTTGTAAATTGTAAATCAGAAATTTTCTTGAGGCTAAGAAAAGTTAGATAACGTGTCCAAAACTGTATGATGGAGTGGCAGGACTGTCTGTTTTCAAAGTGTGCACCTGTGCCATCCAATACGGTAGCCACTAGCACTGTGTGGCTCCCAAGCACTTAAAATAGGGTGAGTGCAACTGAGAAACTAAATTTATAATTTTTTTAACTTAAATTTAAAAAATTCATATGAATTTAGTTATTGGAAAACTCCATTTAGTTATGGAAAAAAGTTTAAGTGTATCTGTAACAATTTGTTAAATGAATCTACTTTTTCAATTGAAAATTTTATGAAATCTAAAATACTCATCAAGTATCCCCAATGGAAATTTAGCATCCCAACTGGAATGTGCTGTTACTTAAAATAGACATGTTTCAAAGACTTATTGTGAAACAAAGAATATGAAATACCTTATTAAGAAATTTTATATTAATGAAATGTTTAAATGATAATATTTGGGTGGATTGGCTTAAAATTTTAAATATTAAAAGTAGTTTCAGCCCTTTTTTACTTTTAAAAAATTTCAATGTTACATATGTGACTCATATTCCTATTGGGCAGAGTCAATCTATGCTATTTCTGGTGTACTCCAGCATGGCTAATATTCATATTTAGGCTAGGGGATGCAAGTTACTGGGAGTGGGGTGGGGGCACACTAAATCACTAAGACTCTTTGTAACTGTGAGATTCTAGGAAATTTTATGTAATATTTACTATATACCAGGGGCTACTTTCAAGTCTTGACATTCATTTCAATTCATTTCATCCTTACCAAAACTCTATGAGGTAAGTACTATCACTATTCCCATTTTGCAGACCAGAAAACTGAGGTGCAGAGACCCAAACACGGATATTTAGTAGTACCGAATTCAGTTGGGATATACTCAGAATTTAAAATGTAGTCCTTCAGAACTTTCTTCAAATGGCTTTATTTAGAGATTTGGTTTCAGTCTCTCAGATTCCTGAGAACATTTTCCTCCTTTGAGAGGACTGGCCCCTTTCTCACGTACAAGCAGCTCACTGAATTGTGCCTCCCTTCCCAGAATCTAGAGCATTTATTCAAACATGTGGATCAAACTAGATAATTGGCCAGTGGGAGTACACTGTAACTGAGCAAATGGATGATTAGAGGGGTCCCATTGGGGAACTGATCATTTTCTTGCAGTAGAAAGGGTAATTTCATCTCTCTAAAAGCCTGCCACGCCCTGTGAGAACTGACTTAGTGATGGAGTTGCGCCTGCATTTCTACGGCAGTGCTGCCAATGGAAGCCTTGAAGAGGCCCAGGAGCTGCTGGGTTGTTCTCTCCCGATATTCGCAGGAGGAGAGAAGGTGACCACTGTTTTCAGAGGCTGTTAATTTCCTAAGTACGCGGCTTTGTTCATTTGGAAGAGAACTTGAATTGGCTGGTCTTCTAGGAACTGCAACAAAGAAACTCAGAGGAGTCATTAAGATGACTTGAGCAGTTTGGATGGTCTAGACCAGCGGTTCTCAACCTGTGGGTCGCGACCCCATTGGAAAACACATATATAATTACATATTGTTTTTGTGATTAATCACTGTGCTTTAATTATGTTCAATTTGTAACAATGAAAATACATCCTGCATATCAGATATTTATATTACAATTCATAACAGTAGCAAAATTACAGTTATGAAGTAGCAACAAAAATAATTTTATGGTTGGGGGTCACCACAACATGAGGAACTGTATTAAAGGGTCAGGGCATTAGGAAGATTGAGAACCACTGCTTTAGAGCGTAACAGTGTGTCCGGATGCTTAGAACATTTTTCCGGTCTTGCCCTCCATAGGACTAAAGCAAAGGTGAGTGAGAGCAGAATGTTTCAGAGATGGAAGCTGTTTCTGTTCCAACTGAAACTTCAGTGACTCACTCTTAACAGGAGGAAATCATTTAAAATACAGTTGTTCTGGGGCTGACATTACACTTCCAGCTGGAGGCAGGCACCGACCACCAGGGGAAACCAGCACTGTGACCTGAAAAGCATTTGTAATGTTTGTATTCGCATGGTGAAACGGGAGAGGGCTGGGGGACCCTTTCACAGGGGTCGCCTAAGACCATCGGAAAACACATATATAATTACATATTGTTTTTGTGATTAATCACTATGCTTTAATTATGTTCAATTTGTAACAATGAAAATACATCCTGCATATCAGATATTTACATTACGATTCATAACAGTAGCAAAATTACAGTTATGAAGTAGCAACAAAAATAATTTTATGGTTGGGGGTCACCACAACATGAGGAACTGTATTAAAGGGTCACGGCATTAGGAAGGTTGAGAACCACTGGTCTAGACTTTACCCTCTTTCATGAATATGTCTTAAAAGTTCTGGTCAGTCCAGATGCCGGCTATAATCCATGTCTATTTCCAAAAGGCATTGCCTGCTGTGGTCTTGAGACCCAGCGTGTTGTATGCTGTGAACACATTGGCAAATCATTCCAACAGTGGAAGAGGAAGCTCAGAATGTCACCGTAGGCCAGTTCCGAGAGGGCGGAGGGTGGTAACATGGAGAGGTCTTGAAAAGCAGAACCCTCTGAGGTGGACAAATGGCAACTTCTACATTGTCCTAAAAACAGGAGGCGCCAAATATAAATATCTGAAAGGTGTTATATTTGGGACCACTAAATTAAAATATCCAGGTTTATCAGTCATCAGTGACAAATGGGGAGAATCTAGTGTCTTGTTTGAGTTAGCTCAGTGCCACTTAACGTGTAATTCTGACCAGCAGCAACAGCCTCACCTGGGATTTTGTTTGAAATGCAACTTCAAGCCTCACCTCAAATCTACTGAATCTGAATCTTTGGGATGGTGATCGAGAATCTGCTTTTTAACACTACCCCTAGACTATCTATGGTGAAGGGCAAGGATTTAAAATTTTTTTTAAATTAACAATTTATTTTTATTTTTATAAATTTGTCACTAACCCATTCTTTTGTAAAATGTCCTATTCAGGGAGATAAATCCAGCAACCACTCCTTGGGTGGTTGCTATAAAAATTTTAAACACTTACTCTCCACTTGCTTTCCGTTCTTACTGAAGACTGGTAGAAAGGGTTCATGGGCTGACGCCAGCCCGCAGACCACACTCAAGCCCTCATTGGAGACATGTACACTGGCCTTCTCCCTCCACAGTGACCCTGTCACTGCCTGGAACTCACGGGTCTTTGTCAGAAAACACCAGAGAGCCTCCCAGAGAATAAAAACATGGGGATGAGAATTAATTAGAAAGCACCCTTCCATCTAGGTTTGTCAGACGGTTACTAAATCCACTTTAGAATAACCCTTTTCAGCTAAAATAAATCAGGCAAAATTTTAGTCATGGATGGATCGTCTCATGTTATTGCATTAAGATGTTAAATTACAAAAGATTTGCTTTTCATGTATTACTGTTGTGGTTCATAAAGCTCCCAATTGTCATGAGTATGTAGATATTATGGAGCAAAGTAAATTTATTTTCACGTCTCTCTTCCAAATAGAACTGAGTTTCTAATTTTCTGCTAAAAGGCTGTGCTCGGGAATTTGGCAGGTCCGTTGACATTTGGAGTCCATCAAATTCTAATTGATGAAGAAACACAGGGAGAATGCTTCTCTCCTGGACTTAAATTATAGAGTTGTCTTTGTCCCATGAGATTGAGGTGTTATAAAAATTTTGCTTTAATGTGTACTCCATTTGGTTGTCATCATCCCATAGCCACATTTCTTAAAATCTCGTTAAAATACATTAGGGCTTATTACATCTCTTGTTTATATTAGGGACTCAGTAATAGAAGGTGTCAATGATGTAAACATTACACAAAAGTAAAGGCCTCAGAGATGAAAACAGTGCTTAATGGAGCTGCTTTGCTAGTGGGAAATAAATTCTGATATTATCCAGAACCGGTTCTTACTCTGAGATGCTCCCCACTTACAAAGAGTGTCAAACAGCCTTTTAGCAACCTTCGAAAAAACCCAGGATTGTTTACACGAAAGTGTTTCAAACCCTTCATCTGCTATAAATTGTGTACAGTCAAATGGGTGCATTAGGATTTATACTAAATCTCTTTATCTGGTAAGATAAAAGAAATGTTTATAATGTCCCTGAAATGTACTTGCTTTTCCCATGACTTCAGATAATAACATTAACCCCCTAAAAGGAGCCAGTTAAGAAACAGCTGTTGAACCTACACCACAAACAGTAGCATAAGCCCTTTGGTATTTCCTAAGGCCCAACAATGAATAATTGTGCCTTTTCCAATTATTTGACCTCCGTTATGAAAAGGGGCCTGGCTTGTGAAGTTCACCCAGTTTGAAAGAATATTTCTGACACATCACTTTGGGTTCTCATCTTGGTTTCTTGAATCCACGTGTGATGAAAGCATGTCCTGATGGAAATGCAAATTAAAATGACAATAAGATCTCATTTTACACCCACCAGAGTGGGGGTGGGGGGAAAGTCTCACTATGTTGGTGAGGACACAATACAGAAAGAACCCTCATACACGCTGGTGGCATTGTGCATTGGTGTGTTCACTTTGGAAACCATTTCAACTTATGTAGTAAAGAGCGTTTAAATACTCTACAACCCAGCATTTCCCTTCCTCGGTGTATCCCCTATGGAGATTCTTGCATATGTACACTAGGAAATACACAAGAATATTCCCGTCAGTGTAGTTCCTAATAGCAAAAATTTCCAACTGAAAACTAAAATGGCCACCTAATAGAAGAGATACATTCATATTGTGATATTCATTCATGCAACTGCAGCAAAAGTGAATAAAATATAGCTTCATGCATCAAGGTAGATGAATCTTAAAAACATAATGCTAGAGAAGATAGTACTAAAATGGCCACCTAATAGAAGAGATACATTCATATGTGATATTCATTCATGCAACTGCTGCAAAAGTGAGTAAAATATAGCGTCATGCATCAAGGTGGATGAATCTTAAAAACATAATGCTAGAGAAGATAGCGATTCTAGAAGATAGGATTCCTTTTGAATAAAGTTAGTGTAAAATGGTTAAGAAAAGCAAGCGCCCATGAGGTAGGTGTGATGGCCTGGAGTGGGCTTAGTCTTCCTTATAGAAGGGGAAGACCAAGCTGTGCTTGATCCAGGACACAGTGGCATTGGGGGATATAGGATGGCTGGTGGCCTCTCAAGAAGTTAGTTGCACATCAGCTGAAGCATTTGAAGTATTGGCCTTTGTCACAGGGAACCTTGCATCTTTGTTTGACTGACTCACAAGTCAGAATTCTGAACCTAAATCTTGATCCCCCCACTTGCTATAGGTGTAGTCCTGGGAAAATTCCATAAGCCCTCAGACCTTGCATGTCCATATCTATGAAATGAGGAGTGAGATTCAAATGATGCAATTGATATAAAACACATAAGAACAGCGACAGCAGTGCCCAGCACATTAGCATTCCACTGTATTGGCTCCCTTAATTCTTTCCTCTATTTGATATTAAGTTCCTTGAGGGAAGGAGCAGGGCACATTCATTTTGCATTGCCCTAAGGGTCCGGAACACCGTCTGGAACATTGCAGATGTTAGGTAAATGTTATTAAATGTGCAAATGAAAGGGCTATTGGTGAGACTTTGGCACCCTAGTAAATTAAAATATTGACCTTTTTCTCTCCATGAAATTCCCTTAAGATGAATGTATTTGGTAGGCTTTAGTTTCAGCAGCATTTAACAGAGACCCAGATAGCAGGGGCTGAAAAGACAGAAGTTTATTTCGCTCCCATGTAAAAGTCTTCATGCAGGCAGTGCAGGCTAAGATTGGTGTAGTGGACCCTTGCGTGTCCCGGTGACCTTTGACCTCATTGTCCCAGATGGAGGAAAGGGAGGAAGAAGGGCTGTACTGCCACCGCCTTTAGTGACACAACCAGGAAGTGACACGTCTCCTTCCCTCGCCTCCCATTAGCCAGAAGTTCTAGCTGCAAGGGAGACTGGGAATGGAACTTTATTCCAGGCTGCCATGTGGCTTCCATTACTTCAGAAAGGGAGACTAAATAGTAAATATGAAATTCCCTCAACAGTCTCTCTTCTCTAATACTTTTTGGGAAATGGAATGATTGCCCGAACCATGAGGATGGCAGCCAGTGACAGAGGACAGAAAGTCTAGAAGCATACTGAATCCCCGATAAATGAGGAGTTGCCAGACAGCCTTAAATTTTCCTATTTTCCTTTTATGTGTGAGAAATAAGTTGCTTTCTTAAAACCCCTATTATTTGGGATCTTTGTTGTAACAACCTGCATTCTACATAATGCCATAGGGCTGGTGCACACGTGTGTCTGTGGCCATGTGTGAGTTAAGGAAACTTGAACCCTTGCGCCCATGTTACTACCCACCCGGGAGCCAGTGGCCCCTCTCTCTACTGAGTTAGTGCTACACTGACTCGCAGGAAACCATTCTTCTCTCCACCCAGCTGTGACTTCACTCTATTAGGTTAAATTTTAAATCAGGGGTGAGTTAATATGCCAAATTGTCCCCAAGTGGCCTCCAATTTATTCTCTTCTCACTTATAGGGTCAGGGCTCGTATACTTTTATACCAGCAGTACAAATTGTACAAGGCTCTTTAAAGAAAAATCAAGCCAATCAGAAATAATAAGATGATAAAACACAGTCCTGCCTCACTATAGGAAATCTCAGGGTGTGAAAACCCAGATATAT
The DNA here is from genome assembly GCF_000412655.1 of Myotis brandtii. Classification (NCBI taxonomy): domain Eukaryota; kingdom Metazoa; phylum Chordata; class Mammalia; order Chiroptera; family Vespertilionidae; genus Myotis; species Myotis brandtii. Next base: position 5,180,174 of record NW_005360124.1, on the reverse strand, counting down.
TTAGAGTGATAAGGCCTCTCCCAAAAGATTGATCTCTACAAAATAATTTACCCGAATACTTAACAATTGCTGAATACATAAATACTTTTAAGTAGTGACATTTCCTTGCACATTTATAATACTGTGCCCAAATTACTTGCAGTTTCCCCACAACCCATCTGTTACATAAAGTGAGATACACCAGCTCAAACACCCATCCTAGGTCTGAATAAAATAGGTGGAATTTTGTCAGTGTAACATTCTTCTTTCCATGTTACTGTTTTGACATTAACAAAGTCAGTATGAATAACATGAAGGAATAGTAAAGAAATATTAAAAGAAATAGTAAAGGAATTACAGTGATGTTCCAGTTTGCACAAGATCAAGCCTTCCATGTTTCCTCCTGTTCCATTTTATCAGAGTTCTGACACATCTTTCCCCCACACACTTTAGAGTTCATGCCTTGTATACTTTATAGTTTATACCTTGTATATTTTTAATGACATTTTTTTAAAAAAACCTCAAATCTAGGCATTTTCTTTTTTTACATTTTAGTGATGATACCATGGGAAGGTTGAAACTTAAATAACTATGATCCCCTAAGTCAAGACCTCCAGCTTTGAAGTAGGCCAGACTTCACACCTAACAGCTTTTACCTCTAATGTCACAGAGAAATATAAAAAGAGCCTGCCAGAGAACCAGCCTTCCATCTGGGCTGTCCTTTCCTTATGAGTTCTTAAAAAATAAATACCCCCCCCAAACAAACAAACAAACAAAAAATCCTGCTGTAATGATCTATTCTCTTGCTTTCCTTCAGGAAGAAGGACGTCTGAATTTGAGTGTGGCATCTTTCTCTCCCCAGGAATCCATGGAGTCCACTTCCTGTGAGCAGGCAGTTCAATACCTCACCAGCTTTGCAGCCCCAGCTCCATTCGCAGATGGTGCTGCCACTTTGAGGGGAGGAAAGGTCCTGGCAAGCACCAAGTCCACACACCAGGCAAGGAACCCGACGTTTGTGATCTCCGCTGGATGATGCCAGGACGAGGGACGCATTCAGACCTGCTGTCAGGACCCTAGTTCAGGTTCATTACCTTCTCTTTCATTCCCAGGGCATGTCTTCTCTAGACGGGCAGGGATTGGAAAACCTTTTATCAGTTCTATACATGTAAGTTTGTAGAAAGAAATTCAATTCGCAGAGGGGAAGCCATACATAGATAGAGACTATCTAGGACTATTGGAACTACTCTTTTCTGCCCAGAACATCTGCCCTACGGCCCGTTCTCCTCACTCTCTGCCTCTGGGAAGCAGGAGGCTCCCTTTCCAGGGCTTCTCTTCCAAGGCTGCCTCCTTTGGGGATTTCACACTCCCAACTCCCACCTGGCCGGAGGCCCCTTGTAACTTCTTTGAGACTCCAATGGACGTCTGAATTGGCGGTTTTGTATGTCTGGTCTCTGGGTTACCTGTGGTGGTTGCTGAACTATAGTGCACTCCACTTGGAGGAAGGAAGCAGAAACCCCCCCTCAGATTCACTTCTGTAGTATTGCTTTGCGTTTTCTTCTTGTCACTGAGTTGCCGGCCCATTTCCTGTCTCCAACTATATTCACTCTGGACCCAGCAGGCATGAGAACAGTTCCTCTCTCTGTTTCAGAAATGACCAGCAGGACTGTACCTAACCACAGGCCAGGTGCATCCAGCCTGGATCCTTCTGCTGAATGGACCCCTCCCTGCCTGTGAGCTCTGGTAACCACTTTCTGTTTTGCCTTTTGTTTACTTCCTGCAAGAACCAAAGATGCTTGTGGGACTGGAGGACCGTGGAGTGAAATGGAGAGAATGTTGAACTTGAAAGCAGATAGATAGTAAGATCAATCCTCCTGGTGTGCAAACTTAGTATCTGTGTGATTGTCAGATGCCATTTAACCTCACTTAGACTCAGTTTCTTCATCTGGAAAATGGATGCACACATGCCCTTGCCGAGTCAGCAGCAGCCAACAGAATCCCCTTCTCCAGGGATTTCCCTGAGACTAAGTCTCCGTCCATCTTTTTAAAGCTTTACCACACACGTTCTGTTTAGGGAATCTAAAAGTCAGAGTCCCTTAAGAAAGCAGAAATGGAAATTAGCATAAAAATCTAGAGATCTTCTAATACTGTGAAGTTTAGTTGGATTAATTGATAGAAGAGAACTCAGCAGAGCAGGCCATGTGGTGGAGACTCTGCAAGATTAGTTCTCTTCCCTTTTCCCCTTGTAGCGGGGCCTGGTGGGCACATCTTCATCTCCAGATTCCGGGCACAGTCCCTAGGAAATCAGGGATGAGGGGGTGAAAGTGCCCTATCTCCACACAAGTCATTTGGAATGTTGGGTTTTCTTTCATAGGTTTGTTGGTGTGTGTCCCTTTAAGCAGAAAGGGTAGAGCGAAATCCCACTGATTTAATTCTGTTCAGGAATGATCACTGAAGTTGCTGGAATGGATCTACATGGGGCTTCTCCAAGCTTCCGACACCTCCTTATTGATTGTGATCTGAGACAATGGAGCATGCAACCGCCTGAGACGCCTGTTAAGCCAAGGAAAGCATTGGTGGGGCGTGTGGTCATTTGAAAAGCCACATAACCACGCTTGTGGTTGCGACTGTACCGGCACAGAGGGGTGGGTTTGGATGTGAGGAAAAGAGCTGAAGCTATGACTCAGGAGGGATTCTTTCTTTAGAAAGCCCTTCTATTCCTCTCAGCGTGTGGTTTTGGTTAGCAGCAAGGAGGTGGGAATGGCATCCTGCTCAGCCTCCATCTCGCCACGCCGCTCGGGCCGGGTGTTCTGCAGGGCTGACACTGTATCCATTCATCCCGTGCGCTCACTTACTGATGCTTACTGTGTGCCGTGGATTGTTTTTAAGCGCTCTTCTAGTCTTACTTATTCCTCGTAGCACCTCTATGAGGTAGGCACCATTTTTTATCCCCGTTGCACAAAGGGAGACACTGAGGCAGAGAGAGGCGAGGCTTTCTTCATGCCCTTCAATTAGTAGGAGTCATTTTAGCTTTAGAGTGATTGACTTGAAGGTGGCAATTCCCAGAGATTTTTCTCCCTAAATGATCTGTCTGAACCATTTTTTCACTAAGCAATTCACATGTTTGTTTCAGACAGTGACAGACAGTGCAGACAGAGCAAGGGGGAGTCACTGATATTAGGCCTGACTGTGCCATGAAGCAGGTGGCCTGGTGGTCATGTCTATGGGCAACACCTGTAGTTTACAGATCTCCCATCAGTCTCTGACCTTGGGCCTGTGGTTCTAGAATGGCAGTCGCCAACCTTTCGGACCTCACGGACCACCAGTGGTCCGAGGACCACCGGCTGGCAACCGCTGCTCCAAAGGTTTCCTTAAGAAAACATCCCACATGTCTTTCCAAAGCAAAGGCATCAACATGCATCCCTTCTCAGATGAACCTTTAAAGGAGTTTTGATAGCCCATTCTGTTTGAATCCATCTGTGGAACAAAATCCAAATTGCATATTATATTTTCTGTCATGGCTACTTTAAAACAAATAAAGAGAGATTAAAAAAGGAATTAAATACCCAATTACTCCATTGGCAATGAAGAATACTTTGGGTGGGATGGCAGCAGCCCTCACACTGCATTTGAGACCCACTCCTGCTCTTTGAACTCAGTAGAATCTGGTGTGAGATTTGCCTGCAGATGTGAGCAGGGTAGGAGGCCCAGAGCCAGGCACTGGTTGAACCCTGGTGGTCTTGTCAAAGCACCTACGATACTGCAGTGGAAAGATAAACTGGGATTATTGGGAGCTTGCTGGCAGATAATATTGGAAAATTAAAGTGAGTAAGAAAGGATGTGGAATTGACTAAGGCAAGTGGGTCAAAACTTAGGCTGTAAATCCCTAGTGTTGCCACTGTGCTGTTTTTCACAGTTGCCACTTACCGTAGTGGCAGGTGAAGGGCCACCAGGACCCAGGCTGGATGGCACTGGACTAGCTCATTATGAACCAAGACATGCTCAGCTATTCATGAAAACAGGCATGTTTAAGGGTGGAGAAGGAGCAGGGCCCGATTCCCTTCTCTGTTCTTATCCATGACCTTAGTGGCAACACATTGTGTGTTTCCAATTCATCTCCAATGCCATGATCTTCAGGAATTCTGTCCATTTGGCCTCAGGATGGGCTAGTCCAATGCAGGGTGGAAATGCTACTATTTCATTATCCGCAGGCTTTTCCATGGCACTTCCCTTTCCCCCCACCTCTTGAAATCCTCTATACCCATGGTCGGCAAACTGCGGCTTGCGAGCCACATGTGGCTCTTTGACCCCTTGAGTGTGGCTCTTCCACAAAATACCAACTTCTGCGCATGGGCCATGAAGTTTCAATCGCACTGTACGTGCGCGCCCACACGTGGTATTTTGTGGAAGAGCCACACTCAAGGGGTCAAAGAGCCACATGTGGCTCTTTGACCCCTTGAGTGTGGCTCTTCCACAAAATACCAACTTCTGCGCATGGGCCATGAAGTTTCAATCGCACTGTACGTGCGCGCCCACACGTGGTATTTTGTGGAAGAGCCACACTCAAGGGGTCAAAGAGCCACATGTGGCTCTTTGACCCCTTGAGTGTGGCTCTTCCACAAAATACCAACTTCTGCGCATGGGCCATGAAGTTTCAATCGCACTGTACGTGCGCGCCCACACGTGGTATTTTGTGGAAGAGCCACACTCAAGGGGCCAAAGAGCCGCATGTGGCTTGCAAGGTGCGGTTTGCCGAACCGCAGTTTGCCGACCACTGCTCTATACCCTTCAATGTGCATCTCAGCGGCTGCTTTGTCTATAAGCTTCCCCAATATTGTTTCCCCTCTGCATTGAGCTGGTTTAATCTTTCTCTCCTTTGTGCTCCCTGTATTATAGCATGCGCCAAAGACTATCTTGTCATTTAGTTATTGCTTTGGTTCATGTCTAACCTTGACAGAAAGCTCTCTGAGGGTAGGATTGCTGCTTCCATGTCACCTTGCGCAGTGCCTTGTACAAACTGGATGCTTAATAACTTCTTGTTGAATTGAAGTAGATTAAAACTCTTCCATAGTCCAGCTTGAACTCAGAACATCAAATGTTTCTGAAAGTGTGAAGATTTGTGTGGTGGATGGAGGCAGTAGTAGATGAGCCCTCCAAGGGAGGAGACACATCTGCAGTTTGGGAGGTTTCCACACCAAGTCAGTCCAGATCTGCCATTGAACCTGGAGCAACATGGGGGGCAGGGGTGCCAACCCCCCGTGTAGTCATAGATCCAAATATAACTACTGATCCCCCCAAACTTAACTACTAATAGCTTACTGTTGACTGGAAACCTTACCAAGAACATAAACAGTCAATTAACACATATTTGTATGCTATATGTATTATGCTGTATACTATATTCTTACAATAAAGTAAGCTAGAGAAAATGTTATTAAGAAAATCATAAGGAAGAAAAATACATTTACAGCATGCATTTGAAAGAAACCTGTGTATAAGGAGACTTGTGAAGTTCATACCCCTGTTGTTCCAGGGTCAACTATATTTCCTCCATAAACAATTGATACTCCTCATATCTCCCCCGCCCCCCCGCCATGATCTCTTGGTCCTTTTTGCTTTTTAAAAAATTAATTAAACAGGCTTCTTTTTTGGGGGTGGGGTATGCTCTAAAGGCCTCACTAGCATCTCCTTTCCTTTTTGAGAGTGTGGTTTATCAGCGAACGGGGGCCTCTCTGGGTTCCCTCGGGGTTGCTGTCCTCCTCACTCCTCTCTCAGCCTTAAGTCTGAAGTGTGAGGCGGACTCTTCCCTGTCAGGCTTGGACTAGTACAGCATGAGGAGATGATGGGGTAATGTAAGCAACAACTTACCTTTAAATAAAAAATAATCCTGATTGAGGATTAGCCTCACCAGCCCCAAGGCAAAGCTTACCTTTGCTTTTTAAAAATAATAAGCTGTCATCATTCTTATATATCTTAGGGACAAGGTCCAATAGTTGAAAAATAGAAAAAAATGAATAGAGGATTCTTCTTCTCTTTCCACATCAGTGTTTTAAATTTTACTTTATTATTTTCCATATGTTTTTAAAACCTAGGGAATGTTCTATATCTCTAATTGCCCCTAGCTATATGAAGTATTAGACAATCTCTAGATCTTGAAATAAATTCTCATCTCTACTTTCTCAAGGGACACTGGCCTTTGGCTATTTAGCAGACTTCTATGGTAGGGAAATCTTATATAAATACATGGTGACAAAATATGAAGACTGGGCAACTTAGCTGGGCTATGGAAGACACAGAAGAAGAGGAGTCTTTGGAAGCAGGTGGCAGGACTGGACATGGTTCATTCAGTCCATGTGATCAGCAGAAACCTGAAAGGAGGTGAAAAATGTCCCCTCGTCTGTCCAGTCTACCTTGTATATTTTACACCCCAATACTGTTGATCCCTAACAAGTCACCTTCTGCAGTCTCTTCCTGACCACAACCTGGATCCAGTGACTGAAAGCAAAAGAATTTCACCCATTCCTAAGTGCAGACAAGACACTGGAGAGAATGTGTATAAATAATCGAGTCAAAAACGCAGCTTCCACAGTAACAGGCAAGTTTAACAACGGTCACTTGTGACATAAACTAAACACAGCACTGTAGTCAGTCTTGCACCCAACATACCTTTAAGCTTGATTCCATGAGACTAATATCTCCTGCCCCAGATGTCAGCTCTGGCAGGTCTTACAGCTTTTGCCTCCAGTGTTATATATAAAAGATACTCCACGGTCACTTTAGGTTGCAAATACAATCTCAATGCAGTAATTAGAATGTCATGGTAAAGATGTTAATCAAAACTTTGAATGTGACAGCATTCAATCTTTAGCCTTCCTTTAGCTCTGACCTACTTCAGGCATGGTTCTCTAGTCTTCACTTCGCAGCTGCCTTTCTCTGCTCCCCTCCCCGCTCTACTCCTCGCCCACCCTGCTCACCTTGCCCTCCTTGCTCACCTCTTCCTCCCTGCAGATTTCCTCACCTGCTGGTTCCTTTCCAAGGTCAAAGTAGGAGAAGAGAAGGGAACATTATGGTTTTCACGAGGCTGGCAGCTTTGGTACCCTGGGCCTAAAGCTGCCCAGATTTGTCAGGTTTGCGGATGATTAAAACAGACCTTTTCTCCATGACCGCTTTTTGGGGCTCTTTGAGGTCCCCTGTTGAGCTCTTCCTCCTGCAGCTTCCATGACCTATGGGGACTCATCTCTATTGTGGTTGGTCATTTGGAACTCCTCCCTCAGCCCATAGGTATCCAGTGACATTCTTCCATCTCCTTCTGCTGGGGTCTTCTCACCTGCTGTGTTTCCTTATTGGGCAGGACAAGACGAGCTGGGTCTCTCTCTGGCATGCCTCACATCAGTTCCCAGGATCCTTTGCCCAATGGGCCTCAACATTTTTGGAGGGGTCCTCAAAACTCTCTTCACCATTCTTGAAGACAGAAGGTGGTACCCCCATCAGTCTTCCACAAAAGGGAGGACGGAGGTTCACAATACAGCAACACCTTTAAAAAAAGAAAAGGGAAGTTTTAAAAAATGAATAAAAAACCTTTGCCAATTTCCTTTTTCTACTCTCTCTGGTCTCCTTTTATATTTTTCATTTGGCTAAAAGGTTCAGGATTCACAGGGTAAGTTTCTGAGGCCATTTCCTTTGGCCATTTGTACACAGAGGTGAAGGTCTTATCTTACTCTCACTTTGCTATATGGTATCTGTTGTTTTATTCCAATCAATACTGAGACTGGAAGAGTTCCATTCTAACATGCTGCTGCACATCTTATCTGAAGTAGCTCCGATTGTCTAGTATGTGCCTCTACTCTGGCCCTGCCCAGGGATGTTAGGTAAACCTATTAGGCCTGACTACTTCAGAAGCCACAGAACAATAAGCCTGTTGGGACCAATCCTTTTTATGTATATTGCCCTAGACCAGTGGTCGGCAAACTGTGGCTCGCGAGTCACATGCGGCTCTTTGGCCCCTTGAGTGTGGCCACGAAGTTTCAATAGCACTGTATGTGTGCGCTCGCACGTGGCATTTTGTGGAATAGCCACACTCAAGGGGCCGTAGTTTGCCGACCACTGCCCTAGACAATGCCAAGACTTCTACCCAATTCTTGGAGGTAGAGGTGTGGAGGGTAATGGACAGGTAGGAAAGGCTTAGCCCATTTCTGAGGGGAAGAATCTATACTAATAATAGAAGAATATGCAAATTGTCCAGGATGCCATCACAGTAACAGTAACGACCGAACAGCAGGCTGTGTGGAGCAACAAAGCCAGCAGGGGGGTTAGTGAGGGACGACCAAACGACTGAACAGCAGGCTGTGTGGGACAACCAGGCCGGCAGGGGGGGAGGCAGTTGGGGGTGACCAGGCTGGCAGGGGGAGCAGTAAGGGGTGACCAGGCCGGCAGGGGGGCGGGATTGGGCCTAAACCGGCAGTCAGACATCCCCCGAGTGTCCCGGATTGGAGAGGGTACAGGCTGGGCTGAGGGGACCCTCCCATGCATGAATTTCGTGCACCAGGCCTGTAGTCTATATATATAAAAGCCTAAGGGACCGAATGACCGGTCAACCGGTTGACTGGTCGCTATGATGTGCACTGACCATCAAGGGGCAGATGCTTAATGCAGGAGTTGCCCCCTGGTGGTCAGTGTGCTCCCACAGCGGGAGCACTGCTCAGTTGACTGACCCTTCCTGTCAGCCCACCAGCCTGGAGCAGCCACTAACTCCCTCAGTAGCCCTGCAGGTCCAATCTCTGGAGAATGGGCCAGGCACTGATGGACCATAGGTGTGGGACTGCTGGTTTCAGCCTGATCCCTGCAGGCCACCCCGAGGGACCCTACCATGCACGAATTTGTGCACCGGGCCTCTAGTAGAAAACAAGATCTGCCCTCCTTAGTGTTCCAAGGATGAGGTGGGAAGGGAGAGGTGCATATTCATTAGCATTTAGAAGGAAATCATTAATCAGCTCTAGTAGCTAACCACAATCTCTAATTAGCAAACTCACAAACTCCACTATTGCATAAGTATTTCCCTTTATGGGCTCTATTGGCCATCTATTAATATAATAATGCTCTATTACAAATAACCACAAGCTCATTGGCCTGTAACTAGCAATGTCTATTGCTCATGCTTCAGGGAGTCCTTTGGGATCTACCAGACTGGCTCAGGAAGATGAGGCAGAAAGGCTAGTGGAATAGGCAAGGACTCTTGAGGCCTAGGCTTGGAACTGGCTTACCATTTTTCAATCTGGGTGTCCGGTTTTCTTTTTATTTGCTAAAGCTGGCAACCAATACCTCTTTTTACTGGGCAAAACAAGTCACATGCTTGAATCCAGAGTAAGGGGCAGAGCGAATCACCTTGCCCACAGGGGGAGGCTTTGCCAAGTTACTTGAAAAGGCTCTAGGGATGTTTAGAGTAATGCAGTGAATCTACCGCATGAGCTGTTTCATCAACTCTGATTTTCTGGCTAAGGACCATCATATGCACAGTGCTCCTCCTCATGCTGTCTTCCCCTGCATTACTAGCAGTCGACATTAACTTTTCTTTGAGGACTGGTTTCTGCTTGCAGGGGGAGCTGAGAAGTGGGCATACTCTCTTGCTAAAATGACTCCTGACCTTTTCAAGTGTTGCAATACAGAGGATTCACAGTACTGCTTTGGCAACATGACCAATTTCATCACCTTTTTTGGCCCTTCATGGTCTAAAGAGTCAAAACCATACTGGTTAACCCTGAGAACATTGGGGTATTATGGTGCCAGCATCACTTGTGAGCTGGAAGACAAAGGCACAGAGCCAAGTGGGCCAAATGGGGGATGGAGAATTTGAAAGACAGATACAAGGAGAGGCAGGAAGAAGATGGCAAATGGAACGTAACTCGGGTCATGGTTTCCAAGCCTGCTTAACCATCTGAATCACCTGGTGATATTCTACATTCCTTAGTTCCCTGGGCAGAACGGGAACTTCTGGTCCATGTCAACATCAGAGACAGAAGTCTAGATACATGTCACTATGAGTGGGAAATGCCCCTTGATACGATTAACATTCATTTGGAAACCTTTCTGTATAAAAACTAATTGCACATAAATATTAATTAATGTCTATTTTTCTCAGTTATATTTTGTTAATTTTCTATGCATTAGAGATAATGAATATAAAAATTATACTTGACTCATCATATATTTTCTTACATTTTGAGTTGCTAATTTCCCCAGAGAGAAATCATACCAATTTTATGTTAGTGTGGAATATTTATAATTTGGTTCTTGTTTTTGTTAAATGTAGTAACCTCACAATCTTTATTATATGTAAGTATTTGTTTTGAGCAAATAAGATTTGAGGATTGAAAAGAAGGACTATTAGCATGATTTAATTTTCATTGCTTTCCAAGTAGCAAATACTCATCGATTTGAGGGTGAATTATTTTATTTCTCTAAAACAAATGATACAATGAATGAGGACCGATATGTGTTTTCTTAACAAGTACTTTTAAAAAGACTATTTCTAAATGCAAAATGCCAAGCAAAATCTTAGGAAGATGTTACATATTTCTTTAGTAAGTTCATAGTGATCTATTGTGCCCTTTTCATTTCTTTTTTTAAAAATATCTTTTTATTGACTTTTTTAGAAAGAGAAAAAGGGAGAGGAAGAGAAAGACTGAGCAGCTGCCTCCTGCAAGCCCCCTACTGGGGATCAAGCCCTCCACCTGGAATCAAACTGGGGACCTCTCGATGCATGGGGTGATGCTCAACCAACTAAGCCACACTGGCCACGGCCCCTTTTCATTTCTTTTGTGCTCCTGAGGAATCCTTTATTTATTTATTCAGGAATTTATTTTCCTGCTTTGAATTGAAATACTCTGTGGAGAAACCACTTGATATACCTGTTTTAAACTCTGGCTTGGTTCCTTAAAGTGAATTAAAATTTATATTATCGTGTAACTTAGATTTATGACCCTGAACACTAAGGTCAACAGAGTCTGGTATGATTGATGGACCAGAGAAAATATTTAGTGCAAAGTACTGAAATTTTATAAGCTTTGGCAATAAAGAGTAAAGATCTATATTTAGAAACTAATCTTAGAAAATATTGCCTTGTAATTTGATAGCTTATCATTTCAGCTGATTCTCAAAATAATCCTTGTGTTATATAAGCAGGTCAGGTTGTCATATCCCCATGTTAATGATGAGAAAACCGAGGCTTAGAGAAGTTGAGTGCATTGGCCTGTGTCATAGAAATCCAGGTTTTCTGTCTCCATGTCCTGGCGTTATGTCATTATGACATTATGATTTTCAAGACAGGATTGGTTAGTTAGGATTAGACCTGCATTTTACAAAGATGAATGAAATACCATCCCTCTTGGGTGCGTTAGTTGGGAGATAGACAAGCCATGAGATTCCTGCAGTGCTATTTGGTAAGGACAATAGTAAGAACTATAGAATGAAGCACTGAGGAAGGAGGGCCTTATTTCATCAGAGTCAGAATAGGGAGGAAGTGTAAGCTCTTGTGTTTAGGAGAAGGAATTTTTTCTTTTTAAAAAATATTTAATTTAAATTTTATTTTTCAGCCCTAGCTGGTCTGGCTCAGTGGATAGAGTGTCGGCCTGCGGACTGAAGGGTCCCAGGTTCAATTCCAGCCAAGGGCACATACCTGGGTTGCAGGCTCGATTCCCAGGGGGGGCGTGCAGGAGGCAGCCGATCAATGATTCTCTCTCATCATTGATGTTTCTATCTCTCTATCCCTCTCCCTTCCTCTCTAAAATCAATAAAAATATATTTTAAAAAATTTTATTTTTCAGTTATACTTTACATTCAATATTATTTTGTATTAGTTTCAGGTGTACAGAATAGTGGTTAGATAATTATATACTTTACAGTGTTTCCCCCGATATTTCCAGTACCCACCTGACACCTTACATAGTTATCATAGTATTACTGACTGTATTCCCTATACTGTACTTTACATCCCCATGACTGTTTTGTAACTACCAATCTGTATTTCTTAATCCCTTCACCTCTTTCTCCCAGTCTCCCATGGCAATATTTCTCTTCTACATGACTGGTACTTGAAAAACATTATTTTCTTATTGCATTCAGAAGACTGAGTGATTGAGGAATTCAGTTGACGGTACTGAATGTATCAACTCCCGCTGAGCAAGAAATTTTGTGGTGATTGAAGAAGGTTTGGTCTCGGGGTAAGGAGCATTCCCAGGGAAAGGCAGTAGCACAAGATGGCTCCAGGCCTTTGACCGCACCTGGAGCTTCAGAAAGTCATGGGGGCAGGTGGTATTTTCCAACGATGGCCACAATAGCTTTAGTCTCCCACACTCTTCTATAATGGGACTTTCTACTCCCCGATCAAGAGGCCGAGTCTCATATTCCTCCCCTTGAATCTGGTGGACTTGTGATTGCTTCAACCAATAGAATATGCAAAAGGGATGCTGTGTGATTTCCAAGATACGAAAAGTGAGGCAGCTTCTCACTGTTTATTGGAACACTTGTCTTATTCAGGCTACTTTCTATGAAAATGAAATTGATACTGTGAGGTATTAAGCCATTCATGTATCTTCGATATATCCATCTGTTTTTCTTATTATGAGAGAAAAATGCTTCTATTGAAATTAGTTCTGCCTGGCCGGTGTGCTCAGTGGTTGAGTATAGACCTATGAACCTAGAGGTCACGGTTTGATTCCCGGTCAGGGCACATGCCCGGGTTGTGGGCTCGATCCCCAGTGTGGGGCATACAGGAGGCAGTCAATCAATGATTCTCTCTCATCATTGATGTTTCTATCTCTCTTTCCCTTTCTCTTCCTCTCTGAAATCAATAAAATATATATTAAAAAAAGAAATTAGTTCTTTTCTAATATTTGTTCTTGTACTGGATTCAATGGTGGATATGTGAAATTGGTTTTTATAAAAGATCAGAGTGAAGTTTGAAGGTGAAAATGGATCCATTTGTTTAAGAAGACTGTAGAGAAAGAAAAAGGGTGGTGAAAAAAGGGGAAATGTTATACCCTATCCTGAAATAGTCTGTTTACTCTTCCATACTTTTTTTTTTTTTCGGGGGGGGGGGGGGGGGAGGTTCTTTATCTTTCTGGCTTCTCCTACTCAGGTTTTTATAGACTTTCTTTGTTCTGTCCACCCTTTCTTTTAGGTGTTTCCCATGGTTAGTTCTAAGGCCTTCTTTTTCTTCCCTTTTCTTCCCTTATTTTCCCTTTATTTCTCCCTCCCCACACTCCCCAAGCATAATCATATCTCCTCTTTTGGCTATTAAATTGCTATTTATTGTGGATAGTCATTGACTCCACAAACATATATTGAGGGGGGTGGGGGGGAGGTTCTTTATCTTTCTGGCTTCTCCTACTCAGGTTTTTATAGACTTTCTTTGTTCTGTCCACCCTTTCTTTTAGGTGTTTCCCATGGTTAGTTCTAAGGCCTTCTTTTTCTTCCCTTTTCTTCCCTTATTTTCCCTTTATTTCTCCCTCCCCACACTCCCCAAGCATAATCATATCTCCTCTTTTGGCTATTAAATTGCTATTTATTGTGGATAGTCATTGACTCCACAAACATATATTGAGTGCCTTCTGTGTGCCAGGCATTCTTCTGAGGCTGGCGATACAGTTACAGCTTAATATTTTCAGTGGTGTTATGCTTGTGATTTTGATTTTCAACTGGCAGTAATCACCAGCGAAATTCAAATATTATTGTATAAATTGACATTAACATAGAATATGTCTTCTGAAGTGAGTGTTTCGGAAACAACAAGTAACTGGTTAGCAGCTTGCGCCATCAGACCTTCCTACCTCTCAACTTGGAGAAATTATGTGTTTGTCTTGGTATTAAGGTAGCAAGACTGATGAGAAAATAACTTTTCTTTTGACACATATTGCACCGGGTAGGATGCAATTGGGAAGTCCTCTATGATGACAGCTGTTCGTGGCAGGAAACCTGTTTGAGGCGGACGCCAGGAGGGAAGGACAGGAAGTGTCATCTTACTCTGGTCTACTTGGCTCTCAGACATTACGGATTGTGCTGGATCAGTGGGAGCCAGGTTTCTGGACTTCAGATTATCTCGATTGACTTCTTTCTTGGACTGGAGTTATTTGGTAATGTTAATAGGGACTTTCCAGAAGAATAACTAGGAAAAATACCACAAAACCATTCATGCAGTTGAAAGCAGACGTCTTCGGTGATGTTTATATTGGGCAGAGACTGTGCCTTATTTTGGGTCATATTCTTGGCTTCGGGCAAATTCTAACCTTAATGTAATTGGCAAAAGTAGTGGGTTTGAAAAGGTGCCGAAAAGCAAGTTTTAAATTGTCACGTAGCTTTTACTTTTAATCCCCGGAGGAGCTAAAAAATCAGCATAAAGGCACACCCCCATCGGTGTTGCATTAATAAAAACAGACCCTCAAATAGTTCATCTTAAAGATAAAAATCCCATCTAAATAAAAATAAACAGACAACATCTTTTTCATAGACTATTTGCTCCTAGGCTTTCTGGGTATTCTTATATTATTTTTCATTATCATGCTGTTTTAAGATTCCTTTTCCTTCTGAATTCAAGACACTGTAGGGCTTTGTTCTGAAACTGACTTCCACCAAGGCACCTGTGGTGTGTTACCTTCACATGACTACGGGACTTCGGCTCCTTGCTTATGAGCTTGTTTTTCCCTGTAATGCTGTAGTTTTCAGTGTGTGGGCCATGGAAGTCATAAAGCAGAGGTATTACAGATCCCCTCAAACATTCCAGTTCATAAGAAGACTCTTCCATAATGTATATGCTACATTATTTCATATATGTAAATGAAATTGGGATTAATAAAGTGCAATAATGCTTATAAGCCTTACTAGACAGGGTTTAAAATAGTGATGAAAATCTGTAGACCTGTATTACTTGCTATGAGAGGATGTTGATATGTTATTTGTGAGAGAAGTGATTTATAAAACAGTATGCAAAGTATGATATCATTCTTGTAAGATAGTACATAAAACATTAGATAGATAAACAGATTCAAGTAAATCAGGACAAAAATGAATTATCTGACAAGTACTCCTCAGTTTTAGTTTATTTATTTTGGTTGAGTACATCAGTTGATTTCTGAGAAAATAGGCACAGAAGGTTAAGTTTTTTCGATCATTTATTTCTGTCATATTTTTAATTTTATAAGATATTTTTTATTGTTTCCATGTTCTTTTTTTTTAAAAAAAAATAGCATTTTGTTCTTGTTTCATGGAATTGAGTCCCTCTAACATCTTGAAATTTTAGTTATACTTTTCTCTTATTTTTTCTGCATTTTTTCTTTATTTGTTTGTTTTGATCTTGCATTTTCATACTTGTTGGTGAACCCTGGAGATCTCTGGCCAAAATGGTCACATGGAAAAACAAGGCAATAAAGGTGAGTGGAAGCTTTGGGGTGTGATAGGGCTCTAGCAACTGGTGGTCTTTGCTGGGTGGGTTTGCTGACAATTTCATTGGGTCAACCAGATTTTTCCATTTTCCTGTGAGGATGGGGCAGGTTAGGAGACTGCCTGCCAACGTTCTAAAAGGCAACCAGGGAAGCGACCAGGAGATCACTGGTTAGTCTGCACATTTTCACTGTAATTGCCCTCTTTTCTACTTTAGGCAGGATCCCAATGATCAGGTGTGCCTGGTCAGAGCCTCTAGTTTAAGTGCTCTGGATAAAGTCCCTCCTTCTTTATCCAGAGTAGGTGGGAACTGAACTGAATGCCTGGGCATCCAACTACTGCCTATATCAGTGGTTCTCAACCTTGGCTGCACATTAGAATCACCTGGGAATCTTTTTAAAATCCTGATTCCTGGGCCTCATCCTCCGGAAATTGTTTCTTTGTTATGGGGTGGGGCCACAACATTAGTAACAACGAAACAGAATTTCCGGAGGATGAAGCCCAGAAATCAAGATTTTAAAAAGATTCCCAGGTGATTCTAATGTGCAGCCAAGGTTGAGAACCACTAGCCTATATGGACGTCAACCATAAAATGACCTTAAAACATAATATGCAAGACGTGTAAAAGATACATTTGACTTACAAACATACATTTTAACATATTGTAAGTATACTTAATATAAATGTGCATTTAATATATTTTAAATATAGCTATTTTTAACTCAGAAAAACCACTAGTGTTTTGACTATAACTTTAGGATATATTATTTGCTGGAAATAGCTAATTACTTATCCAGGCAGTTAATTAATTTTTACAGTTATTTATAGAAGTATTGAACTTAAACAGGTGATTATTTTTTATATGCTCTCTTCCTTTCTTATATTATTTTAAACCATCAGAAATACATGCTTGCTATAAAATACTAAATTGATACAGAAGGGGGTATAGTAGCAATTGAATGCCTCTTCACCTTGTCTCTCATTTCTTAATCACACACTCCTTCCAAGAAGTAATTACTTTTAAGAATTGCTATCAGTACTCTATACTGCCATTTTTATGATTGTTTCTGGCGTTCTCCCTTCAATTAATTTAATGTCTATTAGCATGCCCACTGGAAAATAGATGGAAAAGTTTAGGATACTATGTCTCGAATGCATGTAATTTATTGGAATATTGGAGCAGGTTTGGTGGAGGATAAAGAGCTGTGTCTTATGATATCTGGCTGCTTTTAAGAGCTTTCAATTAATTATAACAGGCCAATATTTTTCCAGTTACCATGGTTAACTGAAGGCTATCATACAAATTAGTTTTACAGATCATAACAGTGGGTATCAGACTTTAAGGAAGATTATTTTAAAGGGTTTCCTTGTATTCCATCCTAGGAGAAAGAGCCAATTGGGAGAATAAGAATGAGATGAAGAATCTAAACTGACACCCAGATGAAAGCCTGTGTGCTGCGAGAAGCATTCAAATAATTTTTTAATGAACTGCTTCCTTTGACTTATTTTAAGATCTATATGTAAGGGGGGGAATAAAAGCATGACAGGGCCCTAACCTGTTTGGCTCAGTGGATAGAGCGCCAGCCTGCAGACTGAAGGGTCCCAGGTTCGATTCTAGTCAAGGGCATGTGCCTTGGTTGCGGGCACATCCCCGGTAGGGGGTGTGCAGGAGGCAGCTGATCAATGTTTCTCTCACATTGATGTTTCTAACTCTCTGTTCCTCTCCCTTCCTCTCTGTAAAAAATCAAGAAAATATATTTAAAAAAATAAAAAAGCATGACAGGAATAGAATAGATGGGAAAAAATTAAACAAGATTCTGCCCCATTTGTTACGAATGACAAGGAAAATATAATAGCCAAAAAGCAAATGGAGTTTGTTAGTAGAAGGAAATAATGGTAATGGAATTTTCACAAAATAGAGCAGGGAAAAAGTAGATACAATTTTTTTTAAAAAGTTTGCTAATCAGTAGAGATGGCATACTATGAATGTCTCTAAATGGCTGAGATATTGGTGTTTACATTCTCTCATTACCAAGAGAAATAAAGAAGAAAAGTTTAGATCACGGGTGAATAATGAGTAAAATGGCAAACACGGCTACTAAACATGCAGATAAGTGACTGTTGTATTTGGAAAATTTAAAACTTAGATCTATCAGCACCTCTGGTTGACATGTCTCCTCTTGGGTAATATGTGAATCAGCTAATGTGCTTACCAAACCACTTATGATGCAGAATTTTTACAAGATAATTGTGCTGATTTAACATAAACTAACTATCTAAATGCATCGATCTCCAGAGCTGCCAATTTTCAAAGAAGGAAAGCAGGACAACTGGAATAACAAATATTTAAAGGCTCTACAGTTTTAGTCTTCAGATTGAGCTTCTCCCTCCTTTTGCTCAGAAGGCCCATAGTAACAAAAACATATGCATATTCCTGTAGCTAATATGAATTTAAGCTAATGAAATGTAAGCACACTTATTATCTGATTTTTCTCCTTACATTTATTTGCCAAAAACAAAAGAAAAAAAAACTTGTTTGTTGATTAAACTCAGGGAAATAATATAGTAGACTGTCTAGCCTATAAAGCATGTCTCCATGAAAGTATCTATTGAGCTTTGGTGGGAAAATATTAAAAATTCTACTTATTGTTTTATCTTCTAATTCTGTTAACATATTATAAAAAAGAAATTAAATTTACTAATACTGTATTTAATTTACTGGTTGACCTATTTTGGAGTGTTCCACAAAAAAATGGGATGTTGGCAGATGGTCGTCCATTTGCTTGCTTTCAGCATCCTGCAACCTCTTATAGGCTATATGGGCCTGTTTCAGTGGTTGATTTTAATAGGGAATCTTGTTTGCATCTCAACCTTTAGATGGGAAGTGGACTAAAGGATTCCTGCAAATACATCCCAGATAAAATATAATAACAATGATTAAGCACAGGCAAACATCAAGAACTTGTGGAGATCCTAGACACAGAACCCAGACACAGAACCTAGAGACAGAACCTACAGACAGAACCTAGAGACAGAACCTAGACACAGAACCTAGAGACAGGACTTGGCTGGAGATCCTACACAGAACCTAGAGACAGAACCTACAGACAGAACCTAGAGACAGAACCTAGACACAGAACCTAGAGACAGGACTTGGCTGGAGATCCTACACAGAACCTAGAGACAGAACCTACAGACAGAACCTAGAGACAGAACCTAGACACAGAACCTAGAGACAGGACTTGGCTGGAGATCCTACACAGAACCTAGAGACAGAACCTACAGACAGAACCTAGAGACAGAACCTAGACACAGAACCTAGAGACAGGACTTGGCTGGAGATCCTACACAGAACCTAGAGACAGAACCTACAGACAGAACCTAGAGACAGAACCTAGACACAGAACCTAGAGACAGGACTTGGCTGGAGATCCTACACAGAACCTAGAGACAGAACCTACAGACAGAACCTAGAGACAGAACCTAGACACAGAACCTAGAGACAGGACTTGGCTGGAGATCCTACACAGAACCTAGAGACAGAACCTACAGACAGAACCTAGAGACAGAACCTAGACACAGAACCTAGAGACAGGACTTGGCTGGAGATCCTACACAGAACCTAGAGACAGAACCTACAGACAGAACCTAGAGACAGAACCTAGACACAGAACCTAGAGACAGGACTTGGCTGGAGATCCTACACAGAACCTAGAGACAGAACCTACAGACAGAACCTAGAGACAGAACCTAGACACAGAACCTAGAGACAGGACTTGGCTGGAGATCCTACACAGAACCTAGAGACAGAACCTACAGACAGAACCTAGAGACAGAACCTAGACACAGAACCTAGAGACAGGACTTGGCTGGAGATCCTACACAGAACCTAGAGACAGAACCTAGGAAGAGAACATGGCAAAAGATCCTGGACGGAACCTGGCTACAGAACTTGGCTGGAGAACCTAGACAGAACATGGCGAAAGAACCTGGATAGAACCTGACTGGAGAACATGGACACAGAACCTGGCTGGAGATCCTGACCAGAACTTGGCTGGAGTTCCTGGATAGAGATCCTGGCTAGGCTGCTGATCAACTGAAGGCTGTCTCTGTGTCATTCCTTCTTCGCCGACTCCGTCCACACCTTTGGGGACCCCTGGACCTGCTGGGGTTGGACCTCAACATATGGCGCCCGAACAGGGACCCTTAGGTAAGCCCCCCTGCACTCGGGACAGATAGGACTCCACCGTAGGAAGAGGGTGGATAGTCTTCGCCGACTCCGTCCACACCTTTGGG
>NW_005360124.1:5158847-5160209 GCF_000412655.1 Myotis brandtii | reverse complement strand
GGCCCTGATGGACCCTGTGATGCAGCCCTTCAACTCGCTGACGCTATGGGAAGCCTGTCACCAATGACGCTGCCCGCTAGCCAGATCAACAAGGACAACCAAACCACCGACTTGAGGACAGCTGAAATCCCTTGACTGAAGAGGCCAGCAACCTTCTACAGGAACAAGGCTCCTTGTGCAATCCGTCCACTATGTTTATAGCTATGCTTATTGTCATTGCTTGCCAGTCTTCTTCCGAGTCTTAAACAGCCCAATCTGAGAGGTGGCCACTGATTTACACGCGCTATCATTTAAAAAACAAAAAAGGGGGAATTTGCTGGAAGCCGGTCCATCCTTGCTGCTTGACACAGTCGCTGCAGGAAAGAAACATCTGCACAGCATATGTTTCAAGGGACCTGGCATATATAGCATATTGTTCTTAATATGTTTGCTCTCCTTAGTGCCATGTGTTTTAACCAAGGTCACCTCTCCGAGAAAGGTTGTTTCCCCAGGTAGGGATTTTTCCCTGAAGTTAGGGAGGGGATAAAACCCCTTAACTAAGTGCCAGGCGGGTAGTTAATCACTTTAACTACAAACAATCACGTTTAAGCTACATAATCTTTACTCCCTGGAATGGAGATAAGAAACGCCCTAACCTTTGGAATAGAGATTGATAGGATTGGAATCAACTGCTATAAATACAGATGTAACAAGACAGAACATATACATAGAACCTAGAGTCAGAACCTAGAGACAGGACTTGGCTGAAGAACCTAGAAACAGAACCTAGCGAGAGAACCTGACAGAGAACCTAGACACAGAACCTAGAGACAGACTTGGCTGGAGTTCCTGGATAGAGATCCTGGCTAGGCTGCTGATCAACTGAAGGCTGTCTCTGTGTCATTCCTTCTTCGCCGACTCCGTCCACACCTTTGGGGACCCCTGGACCTGCTGGGGTTGGACCCCAACAGCAGAGCTGACATTTAACCCACCCTTAATATGAGTGCATATTTATCCATTTAAAAGATAAAACAATAACAATCTAGTCATCTAATTTATTGGACCTAATGCTTGGAAATTACCAGGAAGGCCTTTTCACATGTGAATTTATACCCACAACAAAGGGATTACCTATTGATAGTGTGAAGTTATCATGATTCACAGAATGTTTAAAAATACTGGTAGCTTTATTTCATCCTTTAAATTGCCTAAATGTGCTGCATATATAAATGTATAAATAAGTATCTAGAAATCCCCACATATAGGAGCCCCACATATAGGAATTACTTTAAATGACAGCAGTATGGAGGCAGTGGGTACCAAACAAACAAATGACCATCAAACCACAAAGCAACTTACCAGCCCAAGGAAAGGTGGAGGGCA
>NW_005360124.1:5145002-5157480 GCF_000412655.1 Myotis brandtii | reverse complement strand
CTAGGCTGCTGATCAACTGAAGGCTGTCTCTGTGTCATTCCTTCTTCGCCGACTCCGTCCACACCTTTGGGGACCCCTGGACCTGCTGGGGTTGGACCCCAACAGCAGAGCTGACATTTAACCCACCCTTAATATGAGTGCATATTTATCCATTTAAAAGATAAAACAATAACAATCTAGTCATCTAATTTATTGGACCTAATGCTTGGAAATTACCAGGAAGGCCTTTTCACATGTGAATTTATACCCACAACAAAGGGATTACCTATTGATAGTGTGAAGTTATCATGATTCACAGAATGTTTAAAAATACTGGTAGCTTTACATCATCCTTTAAATTGCCTAAATGTGCTGCATATATAAATGTATAAATAAGTATCTAGAAATCCCCACATATAGGAGCCCCACTAGGAATTACTACTTTAAATGACAGCAGTATGGAGGCAGTGGGTACCAAACAAACAAATGACCATCAAACCACAAAGCAACTTACCAGCCCAAGGAAAGGTGGAGGGCAGGGGGCGCGGAGGAGCTTATCTGTCTTTTTGATTTGAGTCCAGCCTTGCATGCCTTCCTTAAGCTACTTAAGTCACAAAAGTAAAGGTCTGTAGCTTCTGGCTATGGCTGGTCCTCTTTCTGAATTTAATCCTCTTCTGCTCCAGCTCTCCTCTTTGGCTCTGATCTTCCAGACCGTGGACTTTGTTCCACATATCCCACGGGGAGGGTACCATTGTGCTCTCACCCAGGATCTTGTCACATCCATCGACCGACTTATTTGTTTCTCTGGCTCTTTTGACAATGATTTTTTTTTATGATTCCTGTATATCATGCCTTTCCTCAGTTGAATAGCCCTCCAGCTAGGTTTCAGTTTAGTTTGAGAACCTGTCTTCAGACCTTCAGACCTGGGCTGTGGAAGCAAAATGCTCAGGATAGATACCTGAGTGGGACATTAGCCCATGGTTTTCTAATTGCTGTTATTTTATTCCTGATTATAAAAGTAATACTATATGCTGAGTTGTAAAAATTTTAAAAAATATAAAGAGTATAAATAAGACTATAAATACCACTTTTAATCCTACAATTTAGGACTATCCTTTGTTAACATTTTGGTGCACTTACCACCTGAAATTTATATGCATATAAATGACTAAAAGAATAGGGTTTTAAAAAAGAATTGGATTTATACTTTGTATACGAACTTTATGCTACTTTGTTGTTTAACATAAATAAATATGATCTCAAGCCCATAATAATCTTTTTAAACACAATTTTAAGTGGTTATACAATATTCCAGTATTTGTGGGGATTTTAACCTTAATATTTTATTCTGATTATTTATTTGTATTACATTTTTTTATGAAAGCCTTGTATTCTACCTGATAAAACAATGACATTTGCTAGTATGTTTTACTTCCTGATATCAGTATATTTTCTAAGTCAATGTTTTACATTTCTAATTATAATTTTTTTAAAAAAATAAGCAATATAATGCTGAGATTCTTAAAGGCAATGCAATTTTACCTTTGTGAAATGATTCATTTTTTTCTTTTTACTTCCCTTTCATAAGTGAATTAGCTTTGGGTATTTTAAAAGATTTAGGGTCTGATTAACCTAGTGGAGTAACAACTAAATCTCCAAGTCCTTTAGAAATAGGACTTATAATGTCCCAGGAAGGTCAGCACATCAGAATATCAGCTTCACTTTCCATTTCTAGGGAGAGTAAAGATCACATTTCTAAAATGTCCCCAATTGCTTCCAGACCAATGAACATTTTCTTTCATAAATGATTAGAA
Source organism: Myotis brandtii (assembly GCF_000412655.1). NCBI lineage: Eukaryota > Metazoa > Chordata > Mammalia > Chiroptera > Vespertilionidae > Myotis > Myotis brandtii. Next base: position 5,155,687 of record NW_005360124.1, on the reverse strand, counting down.
ACTTAAGACACAGAACTGTTTTCTGTTTCACCTCTTTACCTCCAAAATCTCCAGCCCAAGTTCCACTTGCTAGCTGTGAGAGTTTAGGTAAGTGATTGAACCTCCCTAATCCTCAATTTCCTTATGTGCATAGTGGGGGTGAAAATCATATCTTCTCCCTCCGTGGGTTGTGGTAAGGATTAAAGATGTCATTCGTAGTGGCTCATTAAATTTTAGGTACTATTAGTATTGTTCTTAGGCTGTTGGTGGAGATAGCATAACATTGTGGTTAATATCATGGACTCTGGAGCAAAGCTAAGTGTCCATGGAAAGTCACTTATCCTCTTTTGCCTCAGTTTTCTCATCAATAAAAAGGATACAGGGTGGGGCAAGAGTAGGTTTATAGTTGTGAGTATGTGAAACACAGAGTTTAGTCTTGTATTATTACTTATTAATTATTGTATTATATTCCATATGAACAATTATAAACCTACTTTTGCCACATCTGTATAATAATAGTATCTACCCCATGGTATTTTTATGAGGATTAAATATCTGGATATATATGAAAAGTACTGAGAACAATGTCTAATACATCCTAAGTGCTATGTAAGTGATTGTTTAAGTAAGATAAAACAAAATAGTGAATTCGTGTTTTAAGTAATTGGTGGATGGAGTACTCATAGAACAGAACTAAATCATGTCACTCTAATGTACATGTGTCAATCTTTCTTTTTCTCTGAAGTGTTCAGTGGCTAGAAGAACTACATGATATGAGACTGTTGGCCTGAAAGTACTCAATTTGACCAATATCCAAGGAAGCACTGGCCAGATTTCTAGGATGGAAGGTTAATGCTCTAGAACAGGGGTGGGCAAACTTTTTGACTCGAGGGCCACAATGGGTTCTTGAACTGGACCGGAGGGCCGGAACAAAAGCATGGATGGAGTGTTTGTGTGAACTAATATAAATTCAAAGTAAACATCATTACATAAAAGGGTACGGTCTTATTTTTTTTTTTAGTTTTATTCATTTCAAACGGGCCGGATCCGGCCTGCGGGCCGTAGTTTGCCCACGACTGCTCTAGAATCATCAACATCTGAGATGAGCCAGCTGATGCCTCGCTCTTAGTTCTTCAAAAGAGACCAAGATTAGGAGGTAAGCATTATGAATAGGTAACTTTTTCTATGTATGCTTATGGGGCCATTGCTATCCTTTTAAATGCAGGAAAGTATTTGTGGATTAGAAACATTAATTTGCTTTTAGAGATTAAATGTTTTGAACTGTTCCTGGGCAAAAAGGAGTTCACATAGAATGAAATAAATATAAATAGTATTACTCTATTTCTCCCATATTAAGACTTTTTATAAAGAATGAGCCAAATAGGCTATAAGACTTTCAAGCAAATCAAAATTATTTTCCACAAGGCAAATGAGCAGTTTGATTGCCTCCCTATGTTTTAGAAGTATTAAGAGTTCTTCAAATGAGGTCCAAAGTGCAGCAAAACATAATCATCCAACTTGGAAGGCAGCCATGGAGTGGATGACTGAATAAATATTACCATGTAGCATCATTTATCTCAGGCTTTAGTGGGAATGGGAGAGAGGTTGGAGAGGGATTTCCTGCCAAAATCCAAGGTTAAACCCAAAGAGAAGCTAGTACCCTCCAGGGGCCATTGTTTCTCCATTATGAGCCGTGGGTAGAACATTATGTTACTGATTATTTTTAAAAATTATATTTTGAATGGGGGTAGGCAGAGCTGGTTTTGAACATCTATAATTTGAAAATTCATCTGGAAATGTGATGGTCAATTTGCATTGGATATGAATATACTTTTGCTGCTGGCCTTTTCTTCAGTATATTTTTCTGCTGACAAATTAAGGTCATTAAAATTTCCTTACAGTAGAGGCAATTGATAATTTAAGGTGAGATTGTGCTCTATTAGCCTTTGACAGGGGACACAAACCATAATTTGGAACCTGTAAGGTAAACCTTGAGACAATAGAGTAACTTAACTGATCTGAATCAGGCATAAACAATGAAGGGTTTGAAAGGATTGGTCTCCCCAAAATGTCATGTTCCACGGAAGAATGCTTTCTCTATTTGATCTGTCACTAGAACTCTCAAAACATGACACTCCTTGAACATAATATACTTTGATGATAAACTAGATTAACTTTCCCAGTACAAGGGAAAGGCCACCTGTTGCCAGAATGGCCATATTCCTCGTTGGCTGTCTTGTAGCTGTCATCACTTCAATGCAATCTGCAGCCGACATGCTGGAATATAATGAATATGTCAGAAGTTGGAGGTCAGCCATCCAAGTACATGAAAACTTGGCTTGCCTACAGTGTCAGCATGGAGGCCTCCCCTATCATCTTGTGCAAAGGATTTCTGCACCACTTGATTTGTTTGCACAGGGTTTGTTGCTGTTGGATGGGGCACATTTCTGAGAGGCTTTTTGACAGCCCATTCAAATATTTTCAGTGTGGAAAAATATGACTTCTGGTTTCAACCTCTTCAAATAATAAGAGGTGGTGTGAAATGGTGTGTTAGCTGATGGCAGTGGGGGGTCTATTGTTGGTTTTTAGTGGAGAAATATTCACAGAGCCTGTTAGAAGTGTTTTGACTGAAGTGGAGAGGAGGGTTGGTTGGGAGATCTGAGCTACTGAAGAAATGTAAGTGGTGCTCAATTCTACCCTCTTCTACTCACCCTTAACATGCAGTGGGGTTGGGTCAGTTGGGTCACAAACTCTTGGTAGAGGAAGGTACAAAATGGTGCATTATCTTTATATGTCATATATTTATAACGTATACAATATATGTATTTGTTTTTCCAGGTCACAATAATGAGGAACAATATGAGATTTTTGTTTATTCAAGGTTATAACTATTCTTTTCCTCTTTCTTTTCAAAAAGTAAAGTCTGTTTTAGCTAACAGCATCAGGAAGAGGCCTTCCGAAGTCTTGGCCATTGTGATTAAAGAATCACAAGCAGTTCCATTGGCTGAAAGCAAAAGAGCTTCAAAGCAGTCTTAGCTGTTGTTAGATGCTTGCTCCAAACCGTTAAAGGCCAGTTAAAAGGAGAAATCTCGGACAGAATTTCTTAACCTCAGTTATACTGACATCTTGATTTGGATAATTCTTTGTGGTTGAGGGCTGGCCTGTGCATTGTAGGATGTTTAGCAGCATCCCTGATTTCTATCCACAAGACGACAGTAGCACCTTCCCAGTTGGGACAATCAAAAATGTCTTCAGATGTCCCAAATTGTCAAATGTCCCCTAGGACCCACTAGGGGGCAAAAACTGCCCCCAGCTTGAGAATCACCGAGTTAGGCCAGTACTAGGATCTTAAAAGTATATTCCGTTGCAGTATCATAATAAAGCAAATTATGTGTATAAACTTATCCTCCTAACTTTACCTCCCCAGTATTCACATGAAAATATTAAGTGAAGAGGAGTGGGAGGTTTATTGTACTCTAGACCATAATTCACATTCATACATCCTAAGAGTATGGGTTTGGGTAGCCAAGAGTCTCTGATCTGTTGGTTTTGGTGATAATAATAATGAGGGACAGTTATGGTGCCTCACTGTGCTAAGTCACTTACATGTGCTATTTCACTGGATCCCTGTAACACACAGCCCAAGTTTGTACCCTGAGTAAGTAACAGAGTTCAGGTTTAAATCCAGGTGATTCCATCCAGAACTTGTACATTGAACTACTTATACACAGTTTCTCCACATGTGGACTAGATCGCAAGGGAAGGAAACCTGCTCCCATGGATGCCATGTTACTGGCCCTTAATTGCTGATGCTCAGCAGATGTCTTTCTAGCATTTTCACATAATTTAGGCCTCAGTGAGTCACATCCTATAATCGTTTTATGAGAACAAAGTGGCAAATAGCTCATTTAAAATTATCCCTGTCAAAAGAAGATAAGAAAATTACATGTGGGTTTGATAAAAAAAAAAAACATTTTATATCTCTTCTAAAACACTTGTTAAATTTTATCGAGATGTGACCTTATAAACTTAGACCTATAATGCATCTGCAAGCTGCATGCTAGGTAGGAATTCAAGTCCCCACTCAATATTTAATTTGCGTTAATTAACTCAATATTTATTTTTTGGTATTTGTTCCCATCATCTCTAGTATTTTCTACGTGTGTTGACAAGGGGTAATATCTGACTACTGAATTACATGTTTTCTCTACTGCCCTGCCAATAGAAGTTTAAAAAACCAGTGAAATAGTAAAAATTAAGGCAGATTGAACAAAACAGAACAAAACAAAACAAAACAAAAACAGAGACACCAATTAAACCATAGCCTAGAAATTGAACTAACAAATTTGTCCTTATCTGTGTTTCCTTAGTCTAACTCCATAGCACCTCCCCACTTTTTATTTATATACTAGAGGCCCAGTGCACAAAATTTGTGCATGGTGGGGGAGGGTCCCTCAGCCTAGCCTGTACCCTCTCACAATCCGGGACCCCTCAGGGGATGTCCCAGGATCAGGCCTAAACCAGCAGTCGGACATCCCTCTCGAAATCCAGGACCACTGGCTTCTACCACTTGCCTTGCCTACCTGATCACCCCTAACCCCTCTGCCTGCCTGCCTGATTGCCCCTAACCACTTGCCTGCCTGCCTGATCACCCTAACCATTTGCCTGCCTGCCTGATTGCCCCTAACCACTCACCTGCCTGCCTGATCACCCTAACCATTTGCCTGCCTGCCTGATTGCCCCTAACCACTCACCTGCCTGCCTGATCACCCTAACCATTTGCCTGCCTGCCTGTTCACCCCTAACCACTCTATCTGCCTGCCTAATCACCCCTAACTACTTGCCTGCCTGCCTGATTGTCTCTAACTGCCTCTGCCTCAGCCTCTGCCACCTTAACTTTGTCTAGAAGGACTTCCTGAATGACGTCCAGAAGGTCATTCAGCTGTCTGGTCTAATTAGCATATTATGCTTTTATTATTATAGATTCTTTTAATCATCACTTCAGTTTATATTCATTTATCCTGTTTCCATTTCCCAAATTGATTATAAAATTAATTCAAGAAGAGTCTTTTCTCTTAATTGTTTTCTTTTTTTTTTTGGTGCATTAGACCACGTCTTCGTTAGCAGATGCTCAATAAATATTTACTGTCTTAGAGAGCCCAGTAGACAAATCAGAGTAGAAAACATACCAAGATGGAAGAAACAGACTAACCTTAGCCATATGGAAAATAACTGTACTGCGATTAAATGGCAGAAGACAAGAAAAGCAGTGAATTCTTACCACCAAATTTCACTGATTGCTTAAGTGTTCTTTATTAAGGTGAATTTCAAACATATACAAAAGTAGAAAGAATAAGAAATGAGCCCCCATACACTTTTCACTGGCCTCAAAGTCAACAAACCATGGCCAGTCTGGTCGCATAATGTATTGGTAATCTATTGGGGTAAAACAAATTACCCACAAATTTAGCAGCTTAAGACAACATATACATTTATTATCTCATGGTTTCTCCAGGTAGGGCTAATGTGGAGTCTCTGGCTCTGGGTCTCCCACAAGGGTATAGTTCAGTGGTTCTCAACCTTGGCTGCATATTAGAATCACCTGGGAATCTTTTTACAATCCTGATTTCTGGGCCTCATCCTCTGGAAATTGTTTCTTTGTTACTAATGTTGTGGCCCCACCCCATAACAAAGAAACAGAATTTCCAGAGGATGAGGCCCAGAAATCAGGATTTTTAAAAGATTCCCAGGTGATTCTAATGTGCAACCAAGGTTGAGAACCACTGCTGTAGTTATCTCAAATCTCACTGGGGAAGGATTTCCTTCCTCACTTACTCAGGTGGTTGTTGGGAGGATCCATTTACCCCTGAGCCCTTGAAAAGAGACCTCCCTCCCTTTCTTTACGTTGTTACAAAGCACCTCACAACAGGACAGCTTGCTTCATCACAGCGCCAGTGAGAAAGAGAGCAAGGGAGACGAGCAAGATAGGAAGTCACAGTCTATTCAATAGACTATGCAATAGAGTCTATTGCAACCGAATCATCAGAGAGGTATTTCATCATCCATTCTGAATTCTATCCTTTAGAAAAAAGTCACTAGGTCCAGCCCACGCTAAAGGGGAGGGAATTACATGAGGGTGTAAATACCAGAAGGTGGGGATCTTTGGCGGCTCTTTTAGAGGTCTGCCTATTACATAGACATGCCCCTGTTCACTTCTATCTTCCATATTATTTTGAAGCAAATCTCAGATTTCATCTCATCTCTTCTGTAAATATTTCAACATGTATCTCTAAAAGATAAAGGCTCTTTCAAAAAATATATATAACCATAATGCCATCTCTACACCTAAAATCCTATATAATAAAAGCCTAATATGCTGAGTGTCCGGTCGTCCAGTCAGCTGTTTAACCAATCAAAGCGTAATATGCTAATAATATACTAAGGCCGCTCAACTGCTCGCTATGACATGCACTGACCATCAGGGAGCAGACGCTAACTGACCGATAGGTTAGCTTGTTACTGGGGTCTGGCCAATCGGGACTGAGGGAGTTGGGCTGGACACGCCCTGGAGCCCTCCTGCATCCCTCCCTGGCCCTGATCATGCACAGGTGGGGTCCCTCCGCCTGGCCTGAACCCTCTCGCAATCTGAGACCCCTCAGGATGTCGGAGAGCCGGTTTCAGCCCAATCCCGCCAGGCCAGGCCGAGGGACCCCACTGGTTCACGAATTCATGCACCGGGCCTCTAGTTGAATAATAATTATCTGATATTTTAAACTATTCAATCAGTGTTCACATTTCCAGTTGTCTCATGAATATGGTAATACATTGAGGTGGATTGATATATTTTTTAATGTCTTCTAAGTCTCTGTTAATCTATTCTCTTCCTCCTTCTCCCACCCCCTCTTAACTTATTTGAAGAAACCAGCTTGTTTGACCTGTAGAGTTTCCTGCGGTCTGGGTTTTGCTGACTGGATCCCCATAGTATTAGTTTAGTATGCCTTTAATATTTCCTTATAAACTGATAGTCATTGATTTTTAAGATGGCATTTTCTACCACCAGGTGATTCTTACCATAATCAAAAGCATTGTGTAATTTCTCAGCTGATAATTATACCATACTGTCCTTGCCTCAGCATGTGGTATGACTACACTGTTATCACTTCAATCTTATTATGGGCATTATCACTATTCCCTGTGTTGAGTTTAATCATTACTAAAAATTTTCCCCAAAAAGATTATACTATGGATTATGCATTGATAGGAAAAGTCATTGTGTGTGTAGAAAACACAAAAACAGAGCAGAAGGGTAGGGATTTAATTTATTCATTACTGGATCACTATGATCCTTTGAGGTTTCAGACAGCAAACCAAGTAGAGACATTTGAAGAAGAAATATAGGTCCTAACGTTGTCTGAGAAGGTCAGAGAAGCAGCAGCATCAGCACTTGCCAACAGTGTGTCAGCCCCTTGGGAGAAAAGCCTGTAGTCAATAGTGGAGCACTTTCTCAAGTTCTATTAAAAATATACATTATCTTTCAATGAAATCGTGTGGGAAAACACAAAAATCAATCACTTTGAATACAAAAGTGATTCCTGTTGGATTCCCTTCTGCATTTTTTTTGGTAGAACATTTATTGTTTTGGGAAATACTAAGTGAAAATAGTACAAACAAAATTGCATAATCAGTCTTCTCATAATTAGTGTACAAGGAAAAAATCGGAAGAAAATATACCAAATTGCCACCAATATTGATGAGATTCTGGGATAGTAATTTTTTCTTCAGCTATTGTTATTGTTTTCCTGAATTCTTTCTAATGCACAAGGACATTTCATGATACCTGATACCATAAGTTGTTTCATACATCATTAATTTTGAAACAGCATTTTAGAAAAAAATGAACACCTACAATATTTCACAACTTTTCTTTTTTTAAAATACATTTTTATTGATTTCAGAGAGGAAGGGAGAGGGAGAGAGAGATAGAAATATGAGAGAGAATCATTGATCAGCTGCCTCCTGCATGCCCCCTGCATGGGGTTGAGCCCGCAAGCCCAGAATGTGCCCTTGACTGGAATTGAACCTGGGACCCTTCAGTCCATAGGCTGATGCTCTATCCATGAGCTAAACCAGCTAGGGCACAACTTTTTTTTTCCTTTCTGATAGACATACATCTTTTAGTTCATAAGTTTTGTTTGAGCCAAAGCCTTTGTACGTTTAGAGTCCAAATGTGCTCCTGAGTCTATTTTGGACACTGTCTATTGTCATGGTGACCTCTTCCACTTCATCTCGTAGTCTATCCTATATAATAAAAGGCTAATATGCAAATAGACCAAATGGCAGAACAACCAGACAACTGAACAACTGGTTGTTATGATGTGCGCTGACCACCGGGGGGGGGGTGTGCAGAACATGGTGGGTGTCGGCAATGGTGGGGTGGTCGAGCAGGTGAGCGGGGGCACCAGACTAAGGCAGGGCACCAGTCACTGTCATTGGGGCAAGCCTCTGGTGATTCCTGAAAATTCTTTGCTCCCGCACCTCACGGTCCCACCCTGCGCTTGCACCTGCTGCCCACCTGCTGTTGGCGCTGGCCCCACTCGCATCCACTGCCAGCGCCTGGCACCGACCCCGATCGCTCGGCACCATCAGCAGGTGCGAGCGGCAGCTGCCGGCCCTGATCGCCTCTCAGGGCTTCTCCACTTCCCCCTGCTCCTGAGGGGAGATCAGGGCTGGCAGCCGTCTCTCACACACACTGCCAGCGCCAGCCCCACTCACACCCGCAGCCAGTGCCGGAGCTGCCGCTTGCACCTGCTGCCTGTGCCCAGCGCCGGTCCTGATTGCTTGGTACCATCAATGGGTACGAGCAGCAACTGCTGGCCCTGATCACCTCTCAGGGCTTCTTCACCTCCCCCTGTTCCTGAGGGGTGATTGGGGCAGCAGCTGCTGCTCGAACCTGCTGATGGCACCAGCCCCAATCACTCCACGCCTTCAGCAGATTCGAGCGGGGCTGGTGCCGTCAGCACGTGGGAGCGGTGGTGGGAGCGGTGGTGGGAGCGGGGCTGCCAGCAGACAAGGGACTGGGGACCACGGTGGGAGGGGCTGGGCAGAGGCATGGAGGATGGGCCGAGACCTGCCCCTGTGCCCACCGCAGCCTCGCGGACCACAGTTCCTTTTAAGGTGCACACATTTGTGCACTGGGCCCCTAGTTTTTAATAAACTACTAGAGGCTCGATGCACAAAATTTGCGCAAGAGTAGGCCTTCCTTTTCCCGGCTGCCAGCACTGGCTTCCCTCCGGCACCTAGGACCCGGGCTTCCCTCTGGCTGCTGGCACCCAGGATCCGGGCTTACATGCAATAATGTTACATACAATAAACATTAATACATTAATGACGCTCAACGCAGGAGCTGCCCCCAGCCCGTAGGCCCCAGGCCAGCCAAGGTGGGTGCCAGCAGGGGTCCCCCAATCGCCCTACCAGTTGCCCCACAGATCGGCCCAATCGCTGGCCAGGCCTAGGGACCCTACCCATGCACAAGTTTCATGCATTGGGCCTCTAGTTTTAAATAATAATTATAGTCAAAATTTTAAATAAAGTTCAAATGCATTTCATGCTAACGAGCTTCTATGTGAGCTTAGGTAAGACTCAGAGGAATCTATAACCTTCTAGGCACATATTAATTATGCACATGTGCAGGCATTGACATCCATGTCACAACTCACTCCTCTGCCAAGTTTTTTTTGGCACTGACTATGACTTACATGTGAATTTGAGATATGTTAAAATGTGAAAAGTTCTGCATCTTAGACTTGATGAAATGCAGTAATGACATTTATGGGATGTGGTATAATATGCTAGATACTTTGCCTATATTATTTTACTTAACCTTCATAATTATCCTATGAAGCATTACTGTTATTATCCCCATTTTTTAGATGAAGAAAACTGAGTCTTAGGGAGTTTAAGCCATTTGCCCAAGTAAAAGGCAGAATCGAGTCAAAGCTTGAACTTGAAAGAATATGCTATCCCTACCTCCCCACTTCCATCTCAGTAAAGCATTACTTTTTTAAAAATATATTTTTATTGATTTCAGAGAGGAAGGGACGGGGAGAGAGAAAAACATTAATAATGAGAATCATTAATTGGCTGCCTCCTGTACGCCCCCTAATGGGGATTGAACCCACAACATGGGCATGTGCCCTGACCAGGATTTGAACCGTGACCTCCTGGTTCATAGGTTGACGCTCAACTGAGACACACTGGCCGGGCAGCCTTACGTTTTTAGTGTGCTGTCCAATAGAACTTTCAATGTGGCAATGTTCTCTATACCATCCAGCATGCTGGTCACCAGCCACCTGGGGCTATAGAGCACTCGAAATGTGGTTAGTATGACTGAGGCATTAAAATGTACATTTATTTAAATTTAATTAATTTCCATTCAAATGGGCACAGGTGGCTGGTAGCTCCCACACTAGAGAGTGCAGCACTAGAATGAAGGTCACTGTATTTTCAGGAAGATACCAAAGAATTAAGGGACACAGATTTTACTTTTGCTCTTGCGAACTCATGTCTACACAGGGGCAAATATTCTGAAGTAATTACTTCTGTGTTGTGCTTTCCATTACAAGGAGCTATTTCCCTACATTGGCATTCAAGCATAATTTATTTGAAAGCAAATAAACACCAAACAAATTGCTGATAGAAACTCTGAC
>NW_005360124.1:5089101-5144951 GCF_000412655.1 Myotis brandtii | reverse complement strand
AGCGCCATCCAGTGGGACATTGGTCCCTCCCCAGGGAAGGCTTTACCAATGGGTTGAGTTTGTCACTGTTTTCAGGTTGGCTGGCTTCATGCCCGGTGGCTGTGGTGGGAGATGAGTCGCAGGATCCCTAATTCTGCTGCTCATCAGTGTGGCCATTTGAGCAAGCGTGAGGTTTCCGCTTTGCAGAGAAAATGAATACGTCATAATCCCAATTCCTCCCCGGGTATTTTGGTTGGCTTCAAGTACCATTCTTTTTTGTAATTAAGTGGGAAAGGGAAAACAGATGGTCACCTTGTCAAATCTTGTTTTCAAGTTAAATACACACAGCCCTCTTTCCTAAGTAGGCTAATTCCCTTTTAATGGTAACACTTTTAAGAGAGGGAAGCACTGGTGTTTTCGCATAGGATTGATGAAGGTGCACGTGACGTTCATCGCTTGACCAGTGCGCTTGGAAAAATATTCCTTAATTTTCGTGGATGTGCCACCTGTCATCCTCTAGAACAGTAACCATTCAGTTTCTCTGTGCTTTAGTCTCCTCGGGGTTACACCTTCTGTACAAACACCCACAGCACACCCAGGGAGCAATAACATTCATCTGGGCACCGTAAGGTGTCATTCAATAGGAGATTAAAGAAACAGCAGGGGAGAGTTCCCCAGATGGTCCCGCTGTCCCCCATTTTGTGTACTTTTTGGGTATTGAGGAGGACCTGGAGAGGTGAAGGAATCCATAATTACTCAAAAATGGAAGCCATCTTTTTCTTACCCACCTACTAGAATAATGAGGGCCAATTGATTAGGGAGATCTAGGCCTGTCCCAGATTTATTCTCCATTTAATTAATTTCCATTTAAATGGGCACATGTGACTGGTGGCTCCCACACTAGAAAATAGAGAAAATACCATCAGTTAGGGGTAGGAAAACGAAAAACTGGTCTTTTTGTCTTTGCCAATTCCAAAGTCCCTCTTTCACACCTTTTTATGGGTGTCTCTGTCTTACTTCGGTTTGCCATCTTACTGTCACACTCTCTGGCTCATCCACATCGCATAGAATAAAAGTGGACCCTCAGACAAAGAGAAAACCTTGACTCAGCCCATTTATAGAAAAAGTTGAGATTTTGTCACTGCTTTTCTACCAATCAGCAATGATTTATTGAGCACCTACTGTGTACTTAGACCTCTGTTGGAATTCTCTGGCCCTGAGGCAGAGCACATTAATTTTTGATCCACATTTAGTTAAGTCTCTAATTTAAAACCCAATATTATTTTTAAAATGTGTGTCATTCCTCTTGGATTTCTGAAGTCTTTTGCTTCCTATATTTGGAGGAAATTTCCCCTTTTCTTTTTTTTTAGTTCATTTAGCCAGAAGTAGCGGAGAAAGCTTAAGCATGGTATTTTTATGAAGTTTCTTTTGAAGTATTTTGATGTTTTGGCTAGTGGTCTGATTAATTCATAAAGGATTTATAGTTACTTTAAATACTTACGTTCTAAAAATGGGAGATCAATTAGTTTGGGAGATCAGTTAATATTGTGTGCACACCTTAAAAAGATACCTACACGAGCATGAGTGGATTTAGGCTCAGTTTACTGGAGTATCTTTTTAACTAGAATATTACATACAATCATTTTATATTCAATGAACATATTGTATAACTTACATAATCTAATTTTTTTTAAAAAACCCTGTATTTTGGGGGCAGGGCCAAGCTAGAAGGGGTCAATGGGGAAAAAAGGGAATATATGTAATACTTTCAAAAATAAATAAATAAATAAAATAAGGAAAGTTTAAAAAAAGTACCTGCATTTTACTATTACTAAGCAAACATTGTTACTAGCTCAGAACAGGAGAGCTAGATGCTGATTCACTAATGTTTACTGAAATTTATTATTAATGAATTGACTGGTCAAGACGAGGCTGGGTCATGTGAGTTCTGCTATTAATGAGGCTACACTACAAAAAAAGGTCTTTTTTCACTGTCTTGTTTTCTTCTATAGTTTTTAAGGAGGGTCTTCTTTGCATTATTCAGTATTTTTGGTTTATTTAGAATTCTCACAGGAAATGTTATACAAAACCACAAATATTTCAGATGTCACTGTTATTATTGAATTACTCATTCAGACTGCAAATGAAACCAGGGACGACTTTGCCATTTAAAACTTTCAGAACAAGAGCGAACAGAAGGGTGAATTTCCAAGGTTAAGCAGATGTGGTAAAAACACGTTTGTGGGGGGCTATTTCTCTCTTTTCCATGTCCCGCATGGAAAAGGAAACAGTCCATTTGCTGAGTGGAGGAGCTGGGGATTAAGAAATTAAAGAAAGACCAAGATGCAGAAGTAGATTTTAAGCTGGGGCCAGGTGGGCGCCATCCTCTCTGATGGAGAGGTGGCAAAAGCGGCCTGAGCCACACAGCAGGTTTATTTTAAAGGCCTAGATTTACATATCTAGTTCCGCCCCTGCCTGATTAACATGTCCAGCCTTATTGGGGAAGCATCTTCCCAGGGCGTGGCTGCCTATGCTCTGAGTTCAGCTGACAATAATTATAAGAAAATGCCTAGGTGCCTCCCAGGCGGCCCTCTACACACGTTCATTCCATATTTGTTTTGCTAACAAAAGCACAAGATTAAATATATGTTACGGATTTCTCTTTCCCTCATCATTTTGTTAAGCCATTAGTTGGTTATCATGTTTAAAAAGGAAATTATAAGAACCTACTCTTCTTTAAGATCTGAAAGCTCAGGTATCCTTGATTGAGTAAATTCTATCTTTTATTTTTTAAATTAATGCATTTGTCTGTGTGATATTGGGTTTGTCTCTTTGTGAGAGTCCTTTAAGTGCTCTGATGACTAATCCCTTATCAGCTATATGATTTGTAGTATTTTCTCCCATTCTATGTGCTGTCTTTTTCACTTTCTTGACAGTATCCTTTGATGCACAAAAGACTTTAATTTTGTAAAATCTAATTGATCTATTTTTTGGTTGCTTGTGCTTTTTAGAATTATCTTACTTTATAGTTCTTCCTATAAAGTTCGCACTATCCAGTTGCTTCTAAATGAGATCAGTTATGCAAAGTTCCTGCCACAACATCTGACACATCATAGAATTTCAATGAATTTAATTCCTTCTTTCTGCATTTAGGCAGCCAGGGAGAGAAGGAGCTTGAATAGGATAACTGGCTAGACTCACATAAATTAAGAGAAATGTCCAAAACCTGAACTGGGGGCAGAGGGAATGGGATAGTAGAGTCCATGGAATGTGACAGCTGAATAGACACAGGCTAAAGGGACATCGAAGTTGTTGCCAAGTTTTCTTGACTAGACACCTGGCAGAATGGAGTGGTTATTAAGAGGAGTTAAGCTGCAATACAGGTTGGGTCATTCAGTGAAGATATGTAGAAGTCAGTTAGAAATAGAAGGCTCATGCAAAGGAATAAAGAAGATACTTGTTTATGACTTTGAATTTGAACGTAAAATTCAAAGGTTGTAAGCTGGAATGGGATGTTATATTTTAAAATTGTGAATAAAGTCTCATTTCCTTGCTTCATAACTGGCACTGTTTTCCCACAACCTGGCATGTAACTTTGGTTTTGCCAATCAGACATACTGATGGAAAATTTGGGAGTGGGTAGGCATCACTTGGGCAGGTCATTTGGAACCTCTGGGGGCAGAAGTGTGGACAGGTTTCCTGAGGGTGGCTGCTGGGGCTCTGGCACCCAGTCTCATATACTCACTGTCAAGTGGCGGCGGTGGAATGGTGGTGTTTCACCAGGGTCACTCGGAGGTGTGCTTCAGAATTTTTTCTGGCCGCAATGCTTCTGGCTGTGTTGTTCCGGGCAGTCTTTCATGGATTCCATAAGCTACCTAATATCTGGCAATATTTATCATTTATTTCTGATTACATAGCAAGAATGGATTCAGTCATTTGCAACTATCTTGATCAATAGCAAACCTGATGTAACATTAATCGTGATATAATTTTATTCTGGTTATGTGTCTGTCTCTGCCATTTGATTTGAGGGCAGTGGTTCTCAACTGGCTGTGATTTTTCTTCATCAGGGGATATGTGACAATGTTTACGTGCACTCTGGTCTGTTACATTTGGGGTAGAGGAATTGCCACTAAACAGCCTACACGTAGAAGACAGCCTCCCCGCTCCCAACAATGGATTATCTGAGTCAAAATGTCAGCAGTGGCCATGTGGAGAACCCTGGTGTTGAGTACTTGAGGGCTGAAGTCATAACTTGCTCATCACTTTGTCTCCAAAATAGTGTCTCACACCAGAGGGCATTTGGCAAATCCCTGGTGAAATGCAATGGAGGAGGATGAAAGGTAGCACTTCATTAAAAATCATTATTTAGGGAGTGGTTGGAAAGAGCATGCGCTTCCTCTTCATCTCATTTTTGTTATTCACTAGATTCATTTCCTACCCAACCCACTAAATGTCACTGTCCCCAAGGATTCTCTCATTGGCCCTTTTCTCTTCATTTATGCTCTCATTTCCTCTTTTCCTATTCTCTTTGGGGTCTTCTGCTCTCAGACTTCCTAAATAATCTCTTCCAGTTGCAAAAATCACTATTAAATATATATGATCAGATATATATAACAGATCACAAATTTTTGTTTTTAGCTCAGCCATCTCCCCAGGGCTCCAGAATTGCCCATCGACATGTGAATGTTCACAGACACCCTCTCATACGGAATCCATTACACACAGGACACGTGAGCAGAGGGCACACCAATCCTATCTCCTTCCCAATTCCCTAATTCAGCACATGCACGACCAAAATCACAGCCAACTGGACTTCTCTGTTTCCCAACCCCGGTTCAATCCTTACCATGTGTTGAAAATTCAACTTCCTAAATATTCTAAAGAGATGATGAATTTATACCCTGCTCTCCCACATTACCCCTAGAAACACATTTCTGACCTGGATCCTTTCCACTATCTCTTCGCTGGCCATCTGGTCCCCAGTTTTGCCTCTTCCAGGCCCTTCCAATAATACATCCACTTAATCCTTGCACAACACATTTCTCATCATATTCCTATCTTAAAACCCCAAGACTTCTCTATCTGGATCAAATTCAAACTTTCTAGCTCTAAAATTCCAGAGAACTCATGACTTTGCCTCTGCCCATTTTTCAATCCAACTCTGTAAGCTTTCCTTCCTCGCTCTGAGCTTCCCCCAGTTCCTTTGTGCTCGCTGCTCTCACTGTGTGAAACTCTCCCCCTCACCTTTTCCCAGCGGTTGGAGGACGGTAGACATTTCTCCTCACTGTTCGTGATGCTTGGTCTTATGTGTCTACTTGGCTACACTATAGTCCCTGGTTATTCAAACACTAACCTAGATGCTGTTGTGGAGGTATTTTGTAGATGTGATGATCAGCTGTAATCAATTATCTCTAAACAAAACAGATTAGCCTGGATAATCCAGGTGGGCTGGATTGAGGCCGTTGAAGGCCTGAGATTTCCGACTGAAAACATTCCTCGTGGACAGCAGTGGCAGCTCCTGCCCCAGAGTTTCCGGCCTGGCCTTCCTAATGATCCACTCTGCGGATTTCAGACTTGCCTAGCCAGTCCTTGCAACTGGGTGAGCAAATTCTTTGCAATACATATTATTTTACACACGCGCGTGTGCACACACACACACACACACACACACCCTACGGTTGCTGTTTCTCTGCTGGAACCCTGACCAGTAATACACTCATGCCTCTCAGTCTGGCACTCTGAGCAAAGGAGGAAGTGTTACAGTAAACACTTGGTGTTCTCCCGTTTTCAATCTCTCTGTACCTCACTCTTTCCTACTGGAGAAGTAGCCAATCCAAATAGTCAGAAGCTGGTATTCAATGGCTCATGCTGTCCTAACGGGTGGAGTTACTCTGTCTTATAATTGGAAAAAGACTGGCATCTTCTTTCAAATCCCATGCCCAGGTATGCACACCTGGGTGCACACCGGTTTCAGCAAACTTCTAGTCCTGGACTATGGAGCTGTTTGGGTTAGAGCAGTGGTTCTCAACCTTCTGGCCCTTTAAATACAGTTCCTCATGTTATGACCCAACCATAAAATTATTTTTGTTGCTACTTCATAACTGTAATGTTGCTACTGTTATGAATCATAATGTAAATATCTGATATGCAGGATGGTCTTAGGCGACCCCTGTGAAAGGGTTGTTTGACTGCCAAAGGGGTCTCGACCCACAGGTTGAGAACCGCTGGGTTAGAGGATCAAATGTTCATTTCACCACATTTAGTAGTAGCCAGCTTTGCCATGATACTTGCTTGGTGGCCTTAATGAACCAGGAAATGGGTGGTTAATAAGGGTGGGGTTTTTTTTGTCACCTCTGAGCAGTTAAATTAAGAAAAAAAAATGAGAAGACAAAGCCTTTGGGGTCATTATTTCTCAGGGGCCACTGAAGTACATGTTTGGGGGATTCTGATAGCCACACAAAGCTAAAGCTAAAGGAATCCACAGCTACTGCAGGTTTTGGGGGGATAAGCACATGGCAAACAGAGGCCGGCTTCTCCTCGGCATTTTGAGGGAGAAAGTTCCGACAGCAGGGGCTCAGGCAAGGAAGCTTTGGCCTTATGTAAGGCTCCGGGTGGAGCATATGGCAGAATGTGGAAGCTTACGATGGAAAATTTTCCCCATTGAGTTTAAGTGAACATGTTGTATACTCCAGACAGCTGGCATAGAGTAACTGGCATCCTGGCAAATCTAAAGACAAGCTGATTTTTTTTCTTCATACTTTTCCCCCCTCTGTGCTATTTCCTCCACCAATTCTCTGCTTTGATCCACTGCTGGCTCAAGCAAGAGGGGCACATTGCTTCTATTTCTGATATGCTTCCGCTGGGGATCATAGACGAATGCTATTTGTATGGGTCTGATGTACCGTTCAATCATCTCCTAAGTCAGGTGACTTTTTGACTCTTTAAGAAACATGGGTTACGTTAGAATTCAGAGGGTGGACAAATCCATTCTTAGGGGGATTTGGCACAGCCTGCAGCAGCTGGGTGGGACTCCCAGGCTCTCAGCAGATTGGGAAATGGAAGAGGAAGGTAAGAATTAAAGGAAAGGGAAAGGGATTTCCATTTTGATTTCCCTCTGGAACACTAATTTCTTTGAGAACTTTAACAGTGAGAGAAGTGATCCGTTGTTTATATTTGGAGCATCCATGTTGTGTGATTTGGATCCATAATCTCTGATGAGCTATTTTGGTCAATGTGTTGGGATATAGTTTGAGATAAGAATTCAGCCTACAGTTCAACTTGAGCCTTTGAAATACCTTAATGTCCTTGTATGACCCTTCCATATCCCTTGGTGCACAAGCTAAGCTACACAGCTCACTTCAGCCAGGAAATGATACTCAGAGTAGAGTCTTGCTGGGTTTTGGGGAATTGCCCAAGAGAGGCAGGACTGCCCTGACACCCTCCTAGCACCCTCCTTCAGGGGATAGCCTTGTCCTTGGCTGACTGTAGCCTTAACCATTAGTCCACAGGTTGGAGATAGAAGAGAAGGCTGAGGAGAATTTGGGATACCCTGCCACCTTTCCCTATGTTTGTGCCTCAGGCACAGAAGAGAGATGATCTCTGTCTCATCATGAGGGAAAATGTTGGCAAAGGAGGTTCTGTTGCTTTCTTTGCTTTCTCCATTCACACCGTTAGCCGCTCATCCTTTGGGGAGGAAGGAGAAGTTACTGGTCTTATAAGGAGAACTTGAAATACTCATTTAGCCTCATTGTAACTAGTGGGTACAGTTACCGGGCTCACACTCCCTCTCCCAGTGCCTAGTTCCAGGCAGTGGGATACCAAGGTGGGTGGTGGTGGATGGTAGATGTCCATGCTTGCTGTGAGGAATGTTTTATTACTGACATTGTCTAGAATTGTCAGCGCATGATGATAACAAAAAACAGAGGAGGATTTTGGTCGGTGTTATTATTGTCTTAAAATTCCCTACAGACGCAGTATCACTTACTGGTTGTATTACCAAGATAGATCATTCTCACCACCCTGCCTTCAGGAGGGACCCCCTCGGCTTCCCTCACCTACCCCAAACCATAGCCCCTGTCAGTTCATCTCTTCCCATCTCCATCTCTACACTCCAGCCAACACCATCATTTGTTCTCTCTCGTGGATTTCTGTGAAGAGCTTTTTATGTCTTTTCTGCTTTCTGTTTGCCCATCCCATTCCATTCTCTTCAAAGCAGTCTGAGTGAGGTTTTAAAATGTCACCCTCTCATGCCTTCCCATCACTCTTAGAACCAAACCCAGCCACTTAACCCCAGACCTTAAAGCCCTTGTCATCCTGGCTTCTGCCTACATCTCAAACTCTATGTCCTCCCTATTACCTTCTGGTCAGTAAGCTTAGCCATACTGGTTGTCTTAGTGTGCTTGAGCTGCACAACATGTTACCACAGACAAGTGGCTTAAACAACAGACATTTGTTTTCTTGTAATTCTGGAGGCTGGAAGCTCGAGATCATGGCGGCAGCAGGCTCAGTTTCTTCTGAGATGCAGGTAGCTCCATCTCATATCACCTTCCCTCTGGCCTGCATACTCCTGGTGTCTCTTCCACTGGTTATAAGGACACCAGTCATATTAGAATTGGGCACTGCCTTTATGACTGCATTAACTTTGCCTCTTTAAAGGCCCTATCTCCAAATGCTGTCACATTGGGTGTTCAGGTTTCAACATGTAAATTTTTGGAGGACATAATTCATTCCCCAGCATTGGTCCTTCTGCCAGCCCATGGCCTTTGTTCATGCTGTGGTCTCTGCTGGGAGGGCTCTTTTCAGGTCTTTGCATGACAGCTCTTTCTTGTCATTCAGCATTTAGCTTCAATGTCATCTCTTTAGAGAGAGTCTCTGTTGTCCTATCTAAATAACCCCCCACCCCTCAATCAATAGCCATGACTTTACCTGTCTTGTTTCCACCACAGCACTTGTCAGCTCCTGTTGTACATCATATATCAGATTGTGTGTTTGTTTGTTGCCACCTTCTCTCATTAGAATAAAAATTCTGAGAGAGCAGAGGCCTTGTCTGCCATATCCATTGTTATTCACCACTGTGCCTCCTGCTACATTCCAGTGGCACATAGTAGATGCCTAATAAACACTCATTAAATGAATGAAATAAAATGCTTTCAGTGTTAGACTAGTAAATCAATCCATAGTGAGGTAAGTCAGATATCGTTCTAAACTGAGGAATAAACTATAATTAGTGCCTAAAGATCTTCTAATCAGGTGAGCAGAGTGTATGTAGCTTGAGGCCAAGTGGCAGGGCATGAGGGAGTTAAAACATTGGCAAAGCTATTGCTAAGGTGCCTTCCAAACAAGTGATGACTGCTTGCACATGTAGGATCAAATGCTTAGAAGTATTTATCAATTTTACAGGTAAAATACAATTGTGTTTAAATTGTTATTTCTTTAATTATAAATGACATTGAGTATCTTTTCATTTCTTTTTTTTTTAATTTTAATTTTATTTTATTTTATTTTTTTTACCAAACACTCTTTATTGGAATCTGAGAAAAGAATGAGAACAATCTAAAAAAGGCCTTGAGAACTTCCCAATCCTGCCTAAGCAACCAATGTTTTCTCTCCAGGAGGTCCCCATAGGACCAGGGGAAATTGGGTTTGTGAATGCTCCCTGTTGGGGTCCAGCCCCAGCAGGTCCAGGGGTTCTCAAAGGTGTGGGCAGAGTCAGCGAAGAAGGAAGGACATGGAGACTGCGTTCAGTTGATCAGCATAGCGAGGTTCTCTTTTCATTTCTTAATAACCAATTGTATCTCTTTGTCTATCATATACATTTTTCTTAATTTAGTTTCATATTTTTATTTATCTTTGACTTATTCATAAGAACACTTTGAAACTAAAATAACATGCATTATTTATCAAGCTAAAAAAATATGCTGCATTCTCTGACCCAGGAATTACACTTCTAGGAATTTAGGCCATAGATAGGCATGCATTAGTGCACAAAAATATATGCACATGGATATCAATTGCAGGGTGTGTTGGTTTTTTCTTTTGTAATGGACCCAAATAAAAGCCATTTCAATGTTCACAAGGATGAGTTATATAAATTATGCCATAACTATATATAGAACACTAGACAATTGAAAAAAGGATTACAGTAAATCTTCATGCCAAAACACATGAAATTAAAAATAAAATTACAGAATAATATTTATAGTTTGATTCCATTTGTGTTTTTAAAATGATATTTTCTAAGCGAAGAAAATATCAGGAGAGGAAACTGTTAACGTGGTTAGTGGTAACAGTAATGAAAAGTGAGTGGCTGAGAAAGGGATTGACATTCCACTGTAAAGGTAAGTCCCTTTACAGGTTTAAAGGGTTGTTTGTCATTTCACACTGTTGTTGTTGTTGTTGTTGTTTTGTTTCTTAGTACAGGCCTTGGAGAAGCAAATCTTTTTCTGTCATCCCTTCGGCTCTCTTCAGATACTCCCAGTGGCTAGCAGCTGTCCAGACATTCCTCTGTTACCCATTTCCTTGATAATACCCTCTTTAAATACTTCTACAATTGATCTTTAATCATTGAGGCATTATGTTCCATCAGTCTCCTCCCTTGCCACACATTAAGCCTAGCTATGAGGGCGAGTGCATTAAATGGGTCTTCTCTCTCTGCATATGATACTATGCAACTGAAGGCACATTACACGAATTCTAATGCGTTTGAGCATTTCCACACTAAGCAAGGGGCTTAGATTGTGAAAACTGAGTGTGTGCTGCCCGGAGACCTTGGAATTCTTGCCAGACTTGAAGAGGTTTCCTCTGGAGTTAGCTGTTCTGAAAGGGTTTGGCATCCAAAACAACTGCTGTTTTGGTAGTCCTCCTCACTGCATTCCAGGTATGCATCCCCAGAAAAGTACGTACTAGTACATCATAGGTATACTCCTCACACCAAAGACCTGTGCTCAAGCCACCAAACCAGAATGACTCCTAAGAGCATCTCTTCTCCAGTAAACAAACCAAATACCTCCTCATGTGGAAACATGCCAGGAGGAATGAATGGAGCACCATGTGGGATGAAGTGGTCCTTCCTGCTGGAAATCATATCAGTGGATCCACTTGAGGTACAATCACTGGATCTCACAAAACTGAAGGGAAAATAGATACAAATTCAGACTTATTTACATATTTTTTTCTTTTTCACTTCCAAGGCTTAACAAAAATAAGAATAGGTAAGTGGAACTTTTATTACTACCTCGTAACTTTGGAGTTTAGGATGTTGAAATTAAAGTAGTCTCCACTTATCTATTCTTCAACTCACTTCCAACACCATTTTCCAAGACACCTCCAAATCTACTGTGATTGGAGAGACATTTATAGATCCAACTGAAGATTACTCATACCCAGTCTTTACTTGTCTTCTAGATATCCAGATACTAAGGATAAGACAGCCCATGCCTGGCCTCATACACCTTTAACAGGAATACAGACAGGGCCTGATAACGCTCCTGGCAAGACCCCCACACTCACTGCCCTAAAACACTCCCAGCCTTGTCCTCAGTGTCTACTTTGAGAACATCGAGGCAAACCTCATTGTGCCATGTTCTCTGATGTATGTCAGACCCCACATGAAGCCTAGTTCTCCCAATCATTTCTCATCTTCCTGAACTCTTGTCCTCAACTATTTCTATATTTTCCCACTTTTCATCTATTCCACAACCTGTCCCCAAGTCCTAGAGCCCTTCCACCCTGCCTTCTGGAATTCATGCTCAGGCATGAGCTCCCTCACGATTCTCAAAACATTCACTTGCTCTAAATGAACTGACTCTCCTCTCAGGAAATGACTGGCTTTTCACCCAGCCCCCTGAATTGGTGGCTGTTGTGTCTTGCAATATTATTGCACTTCTAGGCCTGGAGGTGAGCGTAGTTATCTTTTTTGTTTCATATAGCCTCTTATGACCACCACCACCACCACAACAACAACAAAATTATCATCTTTAAATGTCATGTCATTGGTCTTTATCAATCACTGTTCCAACTTGTCACAGTCACCTACAAATCCCCAGATTGAAATTTTAATTCCTTGAAAATTTTGGCTCCTGGTTCACTACTACTTCTTTGGCATATTTGGTGAATTCAATATCCATATATATGATCTTTCCAATATCCTAGACTCTCAGTTTCTTTATGCCATCTTCTCCAATTCTCATATCTCTACTCTGCCTCAACCATTCACTCCAAAGTTCATACCCTAGACATGTGTAACTCCTCCAGAATTGCAATTTCAAGCATTCTCTCTTTCCAGCCCATTCTCACTAATACCCCAACTCTAAGAAACTTTGGCCCCACTAGGAGCTATTAACCATTGGTCATAGATTTTCATGATCCTTTGCTTCCCACCTTACCTACTTTGCAATGGTCCATCACTATATTATGCCTTTGAATATATTCTTAGCAGTCTTGTTTAATTGTTTTTGGTTTTCCCTGGCACTCACAGAGATGATCATGGCTGGAGAAAGCCATACAAGCTTGCTGAATGATCTCATTTTAAATTCCTGACCATTGTCCTAAAGGAAGTCTTTTGTTCTGTCCACCAATCATACATTTCCACAATCTGTCACTCTGCTGTTACCCAGAACTAGTGGTTCTCAAACTTGAGACTACCACAGAGTCACTGGGAAGAGACATGTGAACACTCAGATTGCTAGGCCCCATTTCCAAAGTTTCTGAATCATTCTGTTTGGGGTGAGATTTGAGCAACTGCACTTCCAACAAGTGCCCAGGTGCTGCTGCTGCTGCTGGCCTGGACCACACTTTGAGAATCACTGCCCCACATGACTAGTTTATGACGTTTTCCCCTTCCTCAAACCTCTAGCATATATTCCTTGTTCTTACTCTCAGTCAATGACTACACACACACACACACTCAGAAGAGAACTTTCAAAACTCTCAATATCAAGTCTCCCTTGTTCCCTGGAGGAGTGCCCATGGATAGGTAAACTGTTAAGCTCCTCCATAGCCAACTCTCCACATATAGACCAGATTTCATCTCTCCTCTCTTATTTGAACCTAACCCCCCAGACCTTCCCTCTCCCAACCTTCTCTCTATACTATGAATTTCTCCCAGTCTACTGGGTCATGCCTGCCAGGATCAAGCATCTTGACACTGTCCCCACATGTCCTTCTATCTCCCCATTTACAGCAACAGTCTGTGAAAACCTGGTCTCCTCACCAGGCATAACCTACCTCATGGCCTTTGACTTGCTGTTATTTCTACTTGAAAGATTCTATAAGGCTGGCATAATCATCTGCTTCAAGATCTTGATCAAATGCCATTTCTCAATGACACTTTCTTTAACCTCTATCCCTCTGTGCCTCCCTCACCAGCAGTACCCACCCCTCTTCTCTCCTTTATTGCTTGGGATCTGAAATTCAATCAACCTTCGTCACAATTAACAACATATTACAGACAGGGCCACTGAGAACCGTCTTTGAACACATCTCAATTGTCGAGGCCTTTCAAAACAAAATATATTTCTGCTGTTCCTTTATGCTCTTTGTTTACGCACTTTATGATGGGTTTTAAGACGAATTGGCCACTTTTCAATTTTGTCCTGAATGATATTGAAATGCCATTGGATCTTGGGAATTGACAGATTTCTCCTGAGGCCACTTCAAATGTAGTTTAATTTTTAATGTGATGTGTGGCTATAATTAATCTAAAACCCAGTTCTATGTGACCTACCTCATTTCCTTTCTGTTCACTCACTCATCCCTATAGTAAACCCTCCCTAGATAAACTGGGCAGGAAGGGGGAAAAAAAGACCACGGCATGTCTTATGCTAAAGAATCACCATGTCAGTGGTGTTCGAGGAATTCCCATGTCATTCAAGAGGTGCTCGAGTGCTCTTAGGAAATCCAGCGTTGGCTGTGAGCAAGCCCCCTGGCACATCACATCACCGGACACACAGTGAGCCAGAGGGGAATGAATCTGGCTGAATCCAGCAGAAAGCGGGTGCCATGTGGTACCTTGGGGAAGAAAGTAATCAGTCAAAGTGACATGACTGGTGGATTAACCTTAAGATTGAAGGACAAGTAATTTGTCCTCTGCACAGAGCCCAGGTAAAGCAGGGGTGGGAGGTGGGGTGAGTGTGTCATACAAAAACCACAGCAACTAAAAACATGAACGAGTCACAATTACAATATTAGTATAATTTTCTTGTAACTAGAACTTGACCATTTTGGTTGTTGGGGACAGTTGCTCAGAAAAAAAATTATCTGTGTAAAAGATTAAAGAGTAGATAGGTTTTTAAATATTTTGGTTTCTTGACTTGAGAGATTCAGCGGTTCTCAACCTGTGGGTCGCGACCCATTTGGCGGTTGAACGACCCTTTCACAGGGGTCGCCTAAGACCATCCTGCATATCAGATATTTACATTACGATTCATAACAGTAGCAACATTACAGTTATGAAGTAGCAACGAAAATAATTTTATGGTTGGGTCACAACATGAGGAACTGTATTTAAAGGGCCAGAAGGTTGAGAACCGCTGGTTAAGTAGATAAATAAATAAGTAAATACTCTCCCCCCTCGCTGAGGCTTTAAGTGCCGTGTGCCCCCAGGCAGAAAGATCAGGCTTGGTGAAATCATTACATAGTCCATCATTCGTGTGTCATGTCATTGAAGGCATCAGGGTGAGAAAAAGAAATGTGTCTCTCTCCGGGCTGGCAGAGGTGACAGAAATCGGTGTTCAGAACTGAAATGACGCGCCCTTCAAACTAGAAGACAAGAGCATTCCCTCCTTGCAGTTCTAATGCTAAAATGAAGTAAAAACAATAATCACATCTGGTTTAAAAAGGCGAAGAAAACTCAAAGGTGACTTGATTGGGAAGACAAGCCCTCACCGCAGCACTGCTTGGGAATGTTCTGCTGGGGAGTTCCCCTCGGGGCCTGGGAGGTCAGCTGCCCCATCCCTGTCTCACAGGGAGCGTGTGTTTCCCCAGCGGATATGAAAATGACCCGATTCTCCCAGGGAGCACACTCCACTCAGGCTCCGCTGCAGTCGCCTGTAGGAAATTTCCTGTTCCATTATTGCACCAAATGAGCGTTGGGCTAATCGGAGCCTCTTAAGAAAGAATGAAAAAATAAAAAGCACCCATTGCCTCGAGCGAAGCTCTGAGGTACTTTGAACTGCATTTTCTCTTTATATAACCCAAGAGATTTCACGATCCACGAGGGAAAGCAAACCCTTCTTCTAATGGAAAATTTGCTGAGTGTATCATGGAGGGAGGAGGGTGATTTTGGATAAGCATATTCTTCTCTACTGTGTTCATTAGAAGAGCCAATGAAGAGGTTTCAAAGGAATTTTTTTTTTAATTGTTGCTCAGGATAAAACCTGTAATTTTATCATGAGCAAGATGACCAGAAGTAGAATCCAGTTCTTGCCTGGTGCTGCCCAAGGTTTGGTGAAGAGGAAGAAAACGTGTCCAATGAAGCCCGGCAGTCCAGGGCCTCCGACCGACCAGGATCCAATTCACTGACAACGCGGAAGGGAGGGTTTAAAGCTCCACCCGTTTCCTGGCCCTCACTGTTCTCTGTCTGTGTGTCTCTCACCCTCACATCCTACTTGGAGAAAGTAACAGAGCCATCATTTTATTAGTCTTGCTCCGTCTTTTATTTTGGTGAAAAGCTTGCGGCTACCGCACTGAGAAATCCACAGCCTCCAACTGCTGCCTCTGCTCCCAGGGGATGAGAAAGCTGTTATCACTCCCATGCTAATAATAGAGAATTTAGCACAACTGCCTTCCGATCTTTCAAACCACTTCAATCTTTTGAAAAACAAACAAACCCCAAAACCCATTAGTTCCAGGGGAAAAAGAAAGGAAGGATTACAGTTGATCAGAACCGAAAGCAATTGTCTAACATTTCTATATAGCAAATAATTGTGCATTTTTTTTCTGTAACTAAAAGGAATTTTTTTTTGTCCTATCAGATATGAAGGCTCTGAGGCACCAATATTATGCCCAGCAAGCCCTCCTGCATTTTCTTCCTGTCCCACCAGACTATTATTTAACATGATCTTTCCTTGAACATCGATTCTTACCTAGGAAATGTTGTTATAAAAGACATTTGATTCCTGGAGACATTCAGGTAATGCCTAAGAAGATAAAAATTTTAAGTGTATCTCTGGTTCACATTCCAAGTAAGTGCAGCGGGTGCCACAAATTCTTGATCCCCCAATATTAAAATTTAATATTGTCATGGAAATATAATTATGGCACTGGTTGGGATCTAGATAACACATTTTCCCTGAAGAACGCAACATTCTTGTACATAGGTGAACTGATTTCATCTTCATTAACAGTCCTGTTGGTTAGAAGAGGTACAATAGGCTAATATTATCCCTGTTTTATGAAGGGAGAAAGAGGAATCTAAATCCTCCAGCAGCCTACATACCTAGGACAGACCTGAGCACCAGAGTTAAAATATTGCACACAAAGTCCTTGAACTCAGGCTACTCAATCATGTACTGAGTTTGTAATGATGCTGAAGGCTTATACCTCAGAAATATTCCCAACCCTCCATATGAGTATGTTTGCAACTGTGGATTTTTCTGGCCTAAAGAAGGAGAAACAGAACCAACTGAATGAGAGTTCTACGTGATCCTGCAGCCTGGCTGGCCTTGGTGCTGCTCCCTTGGGGATGTCCAGGGATGTCCTTCTGACTTCAGAACCTCCGTCTCCAAGGCAGTGTATGAGGGGCGGGGGCGGGATTGGGAGAACCAGTACCCTCTACAGGTGAAACTGAAGTTCTCTGAATATTCACGTTTCCTTGTCTTCTGCTTCTTACATGTTATTCTAAGTAAAATTAAGTCAGAGTACAGTCCTCATGAACCAAAATGCGTTTTCTTTCTACTCTGGGAACAGGCAGGCAGCTTTCCCCTGGCTAGCTGTCGTTTTCCACCCCAGGTTTTAAGAGGCAAGGCAGGTATGCAGTCATTTACTTTCAGCCTGCAAGTCCTTTTGATAAAAGAAGCCCTGTGCAAGAAGCATTTCTCTCCTGTCCTTATAAATCAAATAAATAAAAATAAAAATTTCTGCCAAGCCATATGCTTCTGCTCCTATCCTTCAACTGGCCTAAAATAAAAAAGATTACCCTTTTCTGTTCTTTTTCTTATCCCTTTACTAGGGGAAAAATGAGTTAGAGAGAGGAGAGAGGGGAGAAAGAGGGGGAGAGAGAGAGAGAGAGAGAAGAGAGATATCAAACAACTGTCTAAGCAAATCAATCCAACATTTCCAGGGGCTTTTGACCTGCTGCAATGTCAATCCCCTTACCCCCGCCCCCACCTTCTTTCTTTGAATCAACATACCCTCTGATCCTGATCGCTCCAATATGTCAGTGCCTGCTGAGGGCACATTTTATTGTTCATAAAGCCCCAGACGATAATGAAAAATAAGCAAGAAAACGATAAATTCATCAAAGTTGCGAGAATATTCGAGGAAAAAAGGAATTTCCTGAGGTAACTGTCCTTGACCTGGCTCTTTAATCGAGTGCAATTTCATCACTTTATCTAATATCATGCTTCATGCTTCAGGCGCCCAGCAATTCTATTTTAGTGTGGTCTAATGGGCAGCTGACACATCCCCTCAGCTCCAGACTGCATAATACGTGCTGACATACTGTGTGGCGAGCAGCCTTGCAGGGGCTGTTTACTGGTATTTGGGCCTCGCAAGAAGAGATTCTTTGCAACGAGCTTCTTCCTAACAATTTCAGGCTCAGCTTTTGGGGGGGCCTCAGTGGACTTCACATTCTCAGAGGTCTGGGAGCCTTTGGGGGAAGGCAGCCGATTTGGGCGGCTGTGTATGTCTGACTTTAGGGGAGAGGTTGGAAAGCGCCGGTTCTGCTTGTCGGAAGCCTGAATCTAGATAGTGTAATGAAGAGTGTCACTCGAACTGCTTCGCAGGCGGCTCTGCTCAGAACCCCTGATTCCTTTTGATATTCTGAGGTTAACGCACTGTATGGGGCCTGAAAATAGAAATGCACACGAAAAGCTTTTATACTTACTCAGTTCAGTAAGCATGGCAAACTCATCAACAGCTATTTGTACACTGTAGGCATGATGGGACTTACTTTGATGTTCTGATTTATGCTTGCTATTTTCCCTTTCCCCCTCAAGTATTACTTTGGAGTCAAAATGCATTTTTTAAAAAAGTCAGCTTTTGACATAATAGCTGAGGATATTATCATCAATGAAGCAACACAAACCCACAGGCAAATACAGAAATGCCACAATCTTTGGCTAAATTTCCAATTTTAAATTTTTCTAAAATATATAAAGAGGACTAAAGAGACACGATAACTATATAAAATATGTGGCCCTGGACTGAATTCAGTACTAGAGAATGAAAAACGCCATCAAGAATATTACTAGAACAGCCCAGGTAGAGTGGCTCAGTGGTTGAGCATTGACCTATAAGCCAGGAGGTCATGGTTTGATTCCCAGTCAGGGCATTTGCCAGGGTTGTTGTGGTCTTGATCCCCAGTGTGGGGCATGCCGTAGGCAGCCAATCAGTGATGATTCTCTCTCATCATTGATGTTTCTCTCTCTTTTCCTTCATCTATGAAATCAATAAAAATATATTCAAAAAAATTTTACTAGAACAATTGACCACATGGACTGTAAAGTTACATTTTCTGAATTTAATGACTTGCTGTGGTTATGTAAGGGAATGTGTTTTCTCTCACAATTCACAGCAAATTAGAGGTATGAATGGGTATAGGGCGTGATGCATGCAAATTATTCTCAAAGGGTTCAGAAAAAATTTAATTAGAGGAAGAAGGCATAGCTATGTGGCAAAATGTTAAAAATTAGTGAATCATCAGGGCAAAGCCGAATAATTCTTGTCTGAAGGCGGGCAAATGAGTTTTGTCCAGTGGAGGCTCAGCGGACCTCCCTCCCCCACTGTGGAAGAAGCCAGTTTTGTATCCATTTGCAAATTCATTTCCATATTCCTGATCGATAAATGAACCTTTGAACTGATTATAAATTAACCTGTTTCGCTCATTAATAATGAGTTAACATCCTGAACATGTGTTCATTCAAAACAAAATGTGTGAATCTGAGCAAAAGTGACACAGCTTTCTTAACTGGTCTTGCAACATTGCTGTAACTTTGAAATGTTTGCAAAATAAAAAGTTTCTAATGCCAGTGGGCGGGGACTGGCATAAGAATGGACACCTGCTGTGTCATGTGCTAAACACAAGTGTTCTTTATAGGAGGTAGTATGTTCAATCCAGAATCATGGCAACTGTAAAGCAAGCTACCGTCACTCTAATACCACCATGGCTCTAATCATAATGACATTTTGTGATTTGTGGCCTCATTAGGGCCCAGGGATGCCTTGTTAGATTTCCCTGTGTGCCGTGCCTTGCTTCATCTCACATCTTTATATTTAAGAAATTGGAGTACAGCAGCTTTACATTTGCCCAGAAGATTAAATTTAATCTTAGATAGAGTTAGCTATTTCTATCCTGTGGGAGGTGAAAAGTCACACGGGAACTGGCCTGTGATCCTCATGGTTTATCTATGGAGGCGGTGTCTTCAGGCACAGAATACTGGTAGTCTCAGTTGGGGAGGAGGAGCATTGCTGGGGGTAGGAGTTGCAAGAATAAAACATTAGTTCACCAGGAATTGAAAGCAGAACATCAATCATATCAGCGATGAAATAAGGACAATGTTCTGTCTTTTAAATGCCAACATTCACATCACAAACATTTTCCATTGTAAACAGGAGTATTTTTAATACAACTGCTCAAATATTCCCTCCCACCCTAGCCGGTTAGCTTAATGGTTAGATCATCAGCCTTTGAGGGTTAAGGGTTCGATTCCAGTTAAGGGTAAGTACCTAGGTTGCAGGCTTGATTGGGAGGCGACCAATCAATATGTCTCTCTTACATCGATGTTTCTCTTTCTCTGTCTTTCCCCTCCCTTCCACTCTCTCTAAAAAAATCAATAGAAAAAGTATCCTCAGGTGAGGATTAACAAACAAACAAAAAAGAAAATTCCATTCCCTGTGATTTCCAGCTTTGTGTTCTTTCTAAAGCAATAGGTACCAGTAGAAGTACAATATAGCCATCATAATAATATATTGGACCATTAGAATGTACCATGTATTTCATACACAATGTCCCAGAATCCTCCCTGATCTTCACAAATCGCTGCGCCAGATATTATTAGTCCCATTTTACAGATGAATAAACTGAAATTCAGGGAGGCTAAGTAGCCCAGAGCTAATTAGTGGCAGAATTAGATTTAATATCAGATTAAGTCTGGTTCCATATCTAGAATACTTAACCTCCTACATCAAAATTTGATGAAAACAATGTTAGAAACTGCGTCGTTAAAAGCTCATTGAACCATGGCCAGTGTGGCTCAGTTGGTTGGGGTGTCATCTGGTACACCAAAAGGTTGCAGTTCAAATCCTGGTCCGGGCACATACCCAGATTTTGGGTTTGATCTCTGGTTGGGGCAACCAATTGATGTTAGTCTCTCACACTGATGTTTCTCTCTCTCTCTCTCCTTTTCCCTCTCTAAAATCAATTTTAAAAAGAGAGAGAGAGAAAAAAAAGTTTCTTGAAGGAAACAATCCAAATTAGTTGTTCACAGTGCTATGCTGTCCATGTCATGGCCGAGTGTGATCACCTGTCAGCATCATGCTAATGAAATGACTAGTTTACATAAAGCACTTGGGCTATTTCGAGTAAAAACATGCAAAGCAGGGTTACTTTCTTGGATTATTTAAAGTTACTAAGAAAAGGAAAGAAATGAGGAACTAGTCTTTAATTTTCCATTTTGAAGATTTAAATAATCTAGTTGGCAAGACTTTATACTTTCTAAGAGTATAAAAAAAACCTGACTGCCAAATTGTGAGAAGTTACAAATGCAGGTTTTAAGCATTATTGTTTTAGCGATGGTAATAAACTACATCAACATTGTATCTACTAAAAAAAAATAATTTTTCTAAGTCAAAAATTTTTAATTTAAATGTATTTTTTTCTAGCCAAATCATAGCTAAAAGCATGTGGGGTGTGATATTTTAAACAAATTGATTGTTTCTTGAATATTAACCTCTCCCCTACTTTCTGTGAACTCTAATCTCCTTTAATCACTGAAAAATATCCTCTAATTAATGAGGCTATGAAATGTAAAAAAA
The DNA here is from genome assembly GCF_000412655.1 of Myotis brandtii. Taxonomy (NCBI): domain Eukaryota; kingdom Metazoa; phylum Chordata; class Mammalia; order Chiroptera; family Vespertilionidae; genus Myotis; species Myotis brandtii. The sequence goes on along the minus strand of NW_005360124.1, from coordinate 5,123,777 downwards.
CAACAACTTAGTTTATTAAAATGGTAACTTTGGTTGCTATTTCATTTGTCATCTCCCTGATTTGTCCTTTACTCAGCTAACATTTGCTGGATTTAGTTAATATTTATTGCATGTGTATAGTAAGTTGTTCTCGATAAGCTTAGAATTAAACAGTGAGCTGCAACAGAGGACACAATACAAGTATCCATTAGAGGAGGTAATGCATATAAGTCTACAGGATTCTGATGTACTTGTCTATCACTGGCCCCACCTTCTTCATCACAGAACGAGCATATGATCTATGCTGGCCAATCAGAGAACCCAAACTTCCCAGAAACAAGGATAGAGCCAAGGTGGACACATGACCCAAACAGGGGCAATCCGTGTCCTGTGGTGGTGGTGGTAGTGGTGGTGGTGAGGCGGGGAGGGGGAGGTGTTGACATAAGTGCTGTGGAAGATGATTTCTCTCCTGAGATTAAAAGCTAAAAATACCGTGTAAAGCTGGGGCTTTTGAGAACCACTTTCCTATCAACCATGAGTGAAGGATCTGCTGAAGACTGAAATCAACATGGAAGAAACCAGAGCCAAGAAATATAATGAAGGGCAGATCCTGAGAACTGGCGGGGCACTGCATTCAGCCAGTTCAACTGGGTTTTGGGTTATAGGAGTCAATAAATACTTCTTTTATTTACCCTCATTTGTTTAGTATTTCATTGGAAACGAAGTCATCTCTCTAACACCAAGATGACCCCCGAACAGAGTTTGATTGAACTGTAAAACTTTTTCCAACACTACTATATTCATTTACTCCAGGTGCTATAGGAGGTCGGAGGAAAGAGCAATGACCTACAGCTGGGAATGAACCCAAGGCTGCATAAGGGGGCGATATTTAAGTTGAGCTAGGATTTCCATAACTATAAAAACAGAGTAAAGACATTCTGGATGAGGAATTCCCATGAGCAAAGACAAAGCAATGTGAAAATGTTTGTGGAACTCATCAGTACAAAAATCTAATATATGTAGAAGGATGAAGGAGAGGTTGAGGCTGGGAAGGTATTTGGGAACTAGATGATGAAAGATTTTGAAGCAGTTCAGACTTTATTCTGTAAGTAAATGAAAATCATTGAAGGCTTTGGGAGAAAAATAAACTCACAATTTATTTTATGTCATGGGAAAATAATCCTGATAACAGCCTAAAGAAGTAATTGCATTAGAAAAGATTGGAACAGACGTCAGCCCATGACCTCATGCCAGGCTCAATGGGAGGTGTTCAGGACATACAGACAGTGCCTCAGGCATGGGCAAGGGCACATATTCAAGAGGCATTTTAGAAATAAAATTAAGAGGACAAGGTGATTCATGTTAAACCATTTGAATAGTAATATCTGCCAATGGGTAATTTCAAAAAATAAATTATGATATGATGTAGTTTTGATTAAACAGTTTTCAATGGTTCAAAACACTATCTTTTAGGCAAAGTGGAACTAACCTTTGAGAAATGCTTAGAAATGATCCAAAACAGGCAGATGTATTACGCTTACTCTAGTGTTAGGAAGTGAAAGAATTTTACTTCTAAGTTTTGACTTTATAACACATTTTAAACTGCAGACAAATGCGCTGGCATGAAGATAGAGTCACAAAATGAATCGCAAGTTGAATGTGAAATGATGCTTGCTTCCTTTGGGCTTTGTGTGGTTGGGCTTAATCTCAGGACAGCAACCAAATGTGGAGGCAGATTGTTTCATTTCCTTCCTTCCTCCTCTTGTCTTCCTCTTTCTCTTCTTTTTTCTTTATTTTCCTCTTTTCTTTCTCAATCTTTCCTCTCCCTTTACTCCTTCATTATAATTAAATTTTTAGGTAGGTGTAGAAGGAAATTTTTTTTATAGTGGAAATAAGTTGGTATGCTATTTAAAAGTGGCAAAAGAAAAATTAGAAAAGCTTTCTATGGTTTTAGGAGTGGGTGAACTTTACAATTTTCATGCAACAAGTATTTATGAGCACTTACAACATGACAGGCACATGGCTGAGTGGACTTTTCCATCAAAGTCGCTCTTTTCTTCAAAGATGCAGTATTCAGAATCTCCACTTGGAGATATAAAATTCTTCCAATTTAATAACTTTTTTTTCTTTCAGCAAGATTACACTTTTAATGACAATATAAAATTTCAGGAAGATTTCCTCTATTGGATTGATTGCATGACCATGTGAATTTAAATAGCGAGTGTGAAGATATTCCAGGAATTTCTATAATAATTTTCCTAAAGGAATACAAATATTGTTACAAATTGTAACCTTTGGAGCAAAGTAGGTGGAGGCCTCATAGTGTGGTTTGACTTTCAGATGGACAGTAATCATTCATGTATAGTTAGATATTAAAATTAATGGTAAACTGTAGTATGCAGTGCTGAGTGAGAAATAATGTGTGCTCATGTCACATGAGAGAAAGCAGGTGGTGACTGTAGGATGATAGTCTTTGAAGATAAAGGGAAGCTGAAAGGGGAAACAAAAAGGAAATTGAGATGTTAATGCCAGAAATCTGTTGGCAGAACAGCATGAAGCCCACCCTCCACAGAGTACCCTCATGGACATTTTCTGAATGTACCCAAATTCAATACCATTAAAAAAGAAAACAAAATTAGATTTTTCTTAATTTATAGAATCATTTCAGGTAAATACTACATATAACTATTATTACCCTAATAATAATTCAGGAGTTTAAAATATGCACAGATAATTTTTTTTCATCTTCAAAATGCAAAGAAGGGAAATAATAAATTCTGGTCACCATCACCAAATCCCCCCACACAAAGAAAGTAAGAAGTTAAGATACAGGACAAGAGGAAATCTTATTTTATAAATTAAAGGTCACATATAAAGGCCAAGAGTGAATAAAACATCCTTAAGGAGATCTCATTCTTGGTTATCAGTTCTGAGAAACTTGAACATGGATTTCTTTTTATAAAAATTTTTTAAAACTGATTTTGAATCCAGGGTGTATGCCCTGACTGGGAATCAAACCTACCATATTTTCAAGCTACACTGGCCAGGGCTTTCTTTTTATTTTTAAATTTTTACTAAATTTATTGGGGTAATATTGGTTAATAACATTATATAAATTCCAGGTATACAAGTCTATAATATAACATCACTATATTCTGTTGTGTGCTCACCACTTGATGTCTAGTCTCCTTCCACCACCTTATATTTGACCTTTTACCCTCTTCATCCTGCTTCCACTCTTTTCCCCTCTGGTAACTACCATTTTGTTGTCTATATCCATGAGTGTTGTTTAGTTTGTTTGTATGTTCGTTTCCTTTGTTCATTTGTTGCTATTTGTTTTCTAGCCCATATATGAGTGAAATCATATGGTTCTTTTCTTTTTCCATCTGACTTATTTCACTTAGCATAAAACCCTCAAGATCCATCCATGTTTTTGCAAATGGCAATTTTTTTTTAGTGGCTGAGTAGTATTTCACTGTATATATGTAACACATCTTCTTTTTCCAATCATCCACTGAAGGACACATGTTTCCATGTCTTGGTTATTGTGAATAATGCTGCAATGATTCCAGTTGCAAAGGATTTGAATAAACATCAATGATTTCATCTTTGTCCCTTATATTCCTTTTATCCTGAATCAATACCCTTAGAATCCATTTCCATACATGTTCCTCAGGTTTTGTTGTATAATTAACAAAATCTTGCAATATTTGGTGACTCGCATCTTCTCATGGCTCACACCAGGGGGCCTGGTGAGATTTGAGTCAGCTTTCAAGTCTAGAAACAAGGATAAGCAGTGCTGGTCTTCAGGAGGGTCGGGAAATTCCCCAAGGGAAGCTATTGTAGAGTTTTAGGAAATGGAATACTGACCTCCATCAGGAGGAAGGGCTTCTACCTGCAAAGGATCCTTAGCAGAATTCAGGGGTTCGTGGTCTTCAGCTTCACTACAATTTGTCCATGTGTCCCAATTCTAATTTTTAGTAGAAGAGCGTTTAGGAATAAAAATAATTAATACTTCTGTTTTATCTTGATCAGTGTCCTAACTTTACTATAAGAAACCCTTCGGGGTTGTGAATTCACTTTGCCTTGTAATTCAACTACCAGAAAGATTCGATTTTTAGTTGGTTTTTTTTTTGTTGTTTTTTCAGAACTTTTGACCCTGTGTCTACAGGGAAAAAATGGTTATTTGTAGGGAAATCACAGAAGCATTCTGATCCCTTAATCAGACCTTGAGCTGATAAATCAAAGCCCTGAGTTCATCACTTTCTTTCCCTCCTAAGTTCTCTAGTTTACTTAGAAGCCACTTGCTAGTCCCATTATGCTTCTATTCCCACCAAAATGTTCTATGGCATCAATTACTTGGTCACCCAATACCCTGCCTTTCCTAAGTAGTTGGTACCAGCTATTTGCATGAACACTTCACTTATTCTTTCAAAAATATTATCAAGCACCTACCACATGCCAGAGACTCTTCTAGGACTGGAGATACAGCAATAAACAAAACAGATATGAGCCCTACTGTCATTCAGCTTGGTTCTAATGTCTTGGGAAGACAGATAGATTAAAAATATTTTTATTAAATTTTCAAGAATTCAAGTACTTTGTTGGAAAATAAAACTGGGTAAGAAGGCAGATATTGACAGAAAAGACAATTTTAGGTCTGGTGGCGATAAACACAGACTTAGCTCATATTAGTAGAAGAGCATTTAAGAATAAAAATAAGTAATCAGTGCCCCTAACTTTGGAGACAACCGAAGTACTCAATGTACTTCTATTTTTTGACTCTTTCCTTAGCATGGTGAGTTGTTTGGGAAATGATTCAATAGTTATTTGTAGTTCCTAAATTCTCAACAGCAGTTGCTTCCTGATATGTGTCACTATATATTCTGAGTTGACATCTGCTATCTGAATCACCAAAATAGTGCCTTGTTTTAAAATTTATCCACCATTGGCTTCTGTTTTATCTTACTCTAGGCCATGTTATCACTACATGTGACATCTCTGTATATGTGTTTGTGAAACTGGGATAAAGTTGGCAAAACTTGCTATGGAGGAGACTATCTATGAAACATGTTTTTGCATTAGTAGAACAGGAGGCATAAGCACGTTTGGAACAGAGAGAAGGAGAACAGAGAAGGCAGAGGTATTGGAGAAATAGGATCTCACAAAGGAAAGTCAAATTGAAGTTAAGAACTTCAATGCAATTCAGGCAACCACCTTGGAGTTCAGATAACTGTAGACTTTTACTACGGATTTTGGTCCCCAGAGACTAGATTAGAATCTCCCTTAGGAACAAAGCCTTTGCCTACTAGAGGAAATCACCTAAGGTTTGTTGATGGTGATTTTGATGACAACATTCATGATGACATTCTATTTGAGAAATGTTTCTCAAAATGAGAGTTGCCTTAGCAAACTTATACACTGGTAGAGAAATCAACACTGATTAACCTTTAGATATTGAAATATCTGAGAGAGAAATCATTTTTATGAGAAAGTAATTAGGAAGCACAGCATATTAACCTCCAGAATTCTGTGGAACAGAAAATGTGCAAATGAATTTTAAAAATTATAGTATAGCTTATTACAATGTTGAACAATATGGTTATGCTTTCATATAATATCAGACAGCTATCAGTATAATTCCTATAATCCTCTGTTAATTATAGTTCAGAACTCAACTGAATGTTCAACCAGATCCTTGCTACTGTTTCAGAACAAGAACTTCTATGATTGATCATTCACACATTCATGCCGAAGAGCTGGGATAGTTTAGACAAGTCAGCAATTGGCCCACATTGCGCTGCATGTAAGCAGAAGAGCTGAGACCCATTCTAACTGGACTGAACCAAAGACTGTTGATTTCTTCACCCCAAAACTCTGCTCCATGGTGCCAAGAGAAAGCAGGAAGGGTATTTCAGCCTGGTCATCCTTAGGTTGGGCTGTGGATGAAAGAAGAGGGACATGAATCTTGGAGTTAGACAAGCCAGACATCCAATGCTGGGGCACTGCTCTGTCTCGCTTGTGAATCGGGCTGGGATTGTCATACCACCTGGGGCATTCTCTCACTAGATGACCTTCAAGTCTCCTTCAAAAACTCACATCTCCCAATTCCTCCCTGTGGCACTCAAAGGCCAAAGCAAATGATTTGACTGTTTTCCAACTCATCTCCAAAATACCTTGTAATATTAAAGCAGAATGTTTTGATTGTCTTGCTTTAGGATCTGATAATGAAATTGTGGAAGAAAGTAGTATAGTTTTTCAACCCTCTTAAATGGCTGTGTTATTTGTTACACCCTCTCCTTTCTCCATCTGTGTCTGTTCTTGTTCTCTATTGATTTGAGGACATGCATATATGGGCAATAAGAGCGAGAATTTCTGCAGATGCAAAACAGACCCACTACACTTCAGCATATTCTATTCCCATTTGTTGAATGAGGGTTTGTAAATATCGGGAGTTTTCTTACAGTCAGCACATACTTAAGAACACCTACTATGAGCTGACTCTAATCTCTAAGAATTAGGAGAAACCAGGACATAGCCATTTGTATCACATACTACATTTATGGTACCTAGAAATAGAAGATTTCTATCTACCTGTGTTCCTTTGGGACTGAAGAAATGGATGCAAACCAACATTATGAATGTACTTGATTATACTTAAGAAAATACTTTCATACTTCTTGGGTTTTGGCTACAAATTTTAAGAATGAGTAGCTGTTTTTGAAACTAAAAGTTTGGCAGCCCCCTAGTAAGAAAATACCTTTGTTGTTTTGAAGTCTGTGGAGCTATTTTTCAGAAGCCGGCTTCGTTGGCAGAGCAAGTTTGTTAATAACACTGCAGCACTCCCCTTGTTGGAATAACACAAATTAGCATTTAACCCAGGCGGAAGAACACATGAAGTTATTTAACATTTACATAAAATTATGGAGTAAACTCCAAACAGGTCGCCTCTGAAATATATAATTACACTCAGCAGTCCTGTCAGCATACATAGAAACAATTTTATTTCCAATCATCTTCTGCTTTTATTCACTCAAGAATGTATCATTAAAATTTCCACAGAACAATGAACCTTAATAGGTGCTAATGCAATTGTGCATTATGGTAATTGTTACCTAAATTAATCTCTGTACTTTCCATTCCTTATTGCCCTATGCATAAGGAGTGTGAAAAAGATAATGTGGAGGCTGACATTTGTATAAGTGGGGTAAAAGATTTATCTTATTTGATAAAAATTTCATGAGAACTTGCTAGTTTTTAAAGTAGTTTATTTGAAAAAAATGTTAGAATTGCTGCAAGCATAGTTTATGTAACCTTGAATAGGTGAAATTTGTGATGGCAGAAGGCTGTTCACCTGTTTAGGTCATCTTTGGTACATGTGTACTCACTAGGGTATCCAGATGGCAAATGTGTTCCCCTATGCATATATGGCCAGGGCAGGTATGCATTCATACCCATCTCTTTGTGTGTGGTCACTGTTTATGTCTTTACCTTCACTCACTTATGTAAAGTACATACCACTTGCTTGGTGTAATGAAACTCCAAGTTATATTCTTCATCATGTTCTCTTCTACCAAATTTATATGTTGAAGTCCTAACCCACTTCAGAATGTGACTGTATTTGGAGATAGGACCTTTAAAAACATAATTATATTAAAATGAGGTCATTAGAGTGAGCTCAAATCCAATATGACTGGTATCCTTATAAGAAAAGGAGATTAGAGCATAGACACACACAGATGAAAGTCCATGTGAAGACACAGGGGGACTCAGCCATCAGCAAGCCACAGAGAGAGGCCTCAGAAGAAACCAGCACTGCTGACACCTTGATCTTAGACTTCCAGCCTCCAGAACTGTGAGAAAACAAATTTCTGTTATTGAAGCCATCCAGGCAGTGGTATTTTGTTAGGGCAGCCCTAGCAAATGAATATATCTACCTAACTTGCAAATCAAAAAATACAGGTCAAATATATTCAAAGAAAAAGAAATACAGGTTTTTGTGCTGTCTCTGTCACTCCTGAGTTCTATTTGACCTTGGGCATGTCATTTAATCTCCCCATTCGTAATGGGGTCTAGTTTTTGTATGCTTGTTTATTACAGACTGCTCGGCACCATATTATTTTCTTCTATTAACAGCACCCTGAGTTTCCTCTGAGAAAATACCAGCTCCTTGCTCTGAGACCCCACAGTCTGGGTGAGGCTGGTCTCATGCCTGAGTTCTAGATACAGGCATGTTACTCAGGTCTGGCCAATCAGATTGTTCCATGCCCTCTGCCCACAATGACTGGTTCAAGAATGGACATGTGACAGAGACCTAGACAATGAGATTCAATGTCAGGACTGAATATGAAATTATTGAGCAATTCAGCTGTTTGCGGACATTTCTGAAGTGTGGGGGTGGGCACCTGGGCTGTCTGGCAGTCACTGTGAAGGATCAGACTAAGAATAAAGCCAGCTGGGAGAGAACTGACCCACAGACAGAAAGCGATCCGGTACTGAGCACTCTGTGAGAGCCGCTGGTCCAGCCTCGCCTGAGGCTGGTAATCCCCATGACCCTGTCATTTCCTTAATAAGCTGATACATCCCTCTGCTCTTTTTCTACCATAAGGCAGTTTGACTGGCATTCTATCATTGCTACTAAGAGTCCTGAGTAATATAGTAATGGCTTAATGCTTTCTCTCTTCCTCGGTGAAATGAGTGCCCTCTTATAACTCTATTTCCCCCAAGTAAGTATTGTACAGGACACCGATATTTCTCTGGTGTGTATGTGGGAGGAGGCAGGGTTGAGGGTGGGAAATAAAATATGACCCTTTAATCCCTGGTTCTGTGTGGAAACTTCTGGAACAATCATTAGATTCCTGCCAGTACCTAGAATCATTAAATCTAAGATGCTTGTGGACAGTTGTAGGTCTGAGTGTGCAGGAGCTTTTAGCGTTGTAGTGGAGAGCAGGGGCAGGGGCAGAGGCACTAATACAGTGGTTCTCAACCTTGGCTGCACATTAGAATCACCTGGGAATCTTTTTAAAATCCTGATTTAAAATTCTGGGCCTCATCCTCCGGAAATTCTGTTTCTTTGTTACTAATGTTGTGGCCCCACTCCATAACAGGAAATTCTGTTTCTTTGTTATGGGGTGGGTGGCCCCACTCCATAACAAAGAAACAGAATTTCCAGAGGATGAGGCCCAGAAATCAGGATTTTAAAAAGATTCCCAGGTGATTCTAATGTGCAGCCAAGGTTGAGAATCACTGCACTAATAGGTGAAGAAAGCAGCACCAGGTGGTACACGGACATTTTTCCTCCAGGGGCCGGTGAAGTTGCCAAATGGCCAGAGGCGAGGGCTGCTTGTAAAGTGATTTATGTTTAGGACACTTGATGTGATTTTCTGTCCATTTCTGGCAGGGCTCCAGGCTGTCAAACCCAAGCCGAATTATCAACTTTAGAACACTTATGGACAGAGGTGTACTGGTAGTAACAGAATTTAAAGGGCATGTCATTGGTGCCACTATGACACCTCCCCCGCCACCCGGTAGAGTGAAATGCATCATAATTAGTGGTATTTTACTTTATAAAATATATTTTACTGGGCCAAGTCTGGGATGAGCTTTGCCATTTAATATAGTCTTTAGAACAGTGATTGTTAACAAAATCGAGAAACGCATTTGCCTTCTACTCACCCCCAAAACATGCATATACGTTTTGCAGTTAATTTCAAGGGCTCTGAACTTTCAAAGCCCCTTCCCCAGTGGGCCTCAGGCTACAAGCTCCTGCTGTATACAAATGTGTCAAATGAGTGTTTGCCAATTTATTTTCTAAGCGATTTGAATGTTCTGAATCGAGATTCTTCAGACTGCAATTTAAACAGCCTGCTAATTCATTTCTTTAACTACCACTAACTTTTTCTTTTGTTTGGGGATTTCTTTGTCTCTGATTTTATTCACTTCTGCATGTAGCCTTGTTTATTCAAGTGTTTAGTGGGTGCCTGGGGTGCGCCAGGGACTGCGTAGATGCTGGTGATCTAGCGAGAGTTCATAGAGAGGGTCCCACTCCCCCAGGATTGATAGCCTGGTGGGAGAGCACAGAACTCAGGTGATAGTCACTCAGCAGAACCTAATAATGACAGTTCTAACTCTGGGGCGAGGCATTGGATCTGTGGGGACTGGAGTTTGGAGGGGACTCTGGCACCTGAGGAGGTAGAAGGGCTGCCCCTTCAGCAGCTTAGTGGAAATGCTGGGGGACTTGGAAGGACAGAGGACTGTTAATGGTGGCCTATTCTTTTATCAAAGGCCTCACACTAGGGCTGGAACTTGGGTGAGGCCAACAAGACACTGGGCTCTGGTTCCTGGGTGGAAAATTCATGAAGGCGCTAAAAAAAAAAAAAAAACCCTCTGTAATCAGAATCCTACAGGACCAGGGTTAGGGTGAGGGGGCGAGGTGAGCCCTGAAAGGCACGAGTGGGATTCTGTCTTTATTTAAAATTTTGATATTTTGTTCATCATAGATAAAATTCATTTTGATCTTTTAAAAAATATTGCATTAAAATGTTAGCTGTCTTGATGGTTAAGATTTTTGGCACCCCTTTAAATTTTGTAGCTGAAGTGCCTGCCTCACTTTCCTCACCCTAGCCTGGCCCTGCCTCCCAGTGTAGGCATAGGTCACAGGACTTTGTTAAGGAAGGTTTGCAGCGTATCATTTTTATAATTGCGTTTATGTACCAGGTGTACTCTTTCTTTTTTTCTTTTTTCTTTATTTCCATTTGGTCCAATGCATGGGAGAGGGCTCCAGGGAGGCTAAAAGAATGGCTGGTAGTTTCTGGGAGAGGCTCAGGTAAAAGCCAGACATAGGAGGATGCAGAGGGGCCCCTCAAAGGCTTCTGGGTTCCAAAGGCTCCTCGTTGTGCTTGATGGGAAGCCTTTTAAAGAGATACCCGCCCAGCCCAGCCTGGGGGACACCAGCCTGCGGAGGTGAGTCAGGTGTCGCCCATCTTCTTGATGAGTTTCACCTCCTCACCCCGGAAGTGGTTCTCCAGGAAGCCACAGAGCTGAGGGTCTGCGCGGGTAGAACCAGGGCCTGCGGCTCCAAAAGGGCCTGGTTCAGTTCCTCTCCAAGGTCAGGGCGGCTTCCTTGGCGTCCTGAGTTCTGCCCACTCATCTTGGGGAGGCTTCAGCATGTCCTGTAAGAGAATGTGACCACCACGCTTCTTGCAACTTTAAGAGCCAACTCGCCCCCCAGAACCACATCATCGAGGTGGAAAAAGACGCCCAGAGAGAGGTAGGTGTGCGCGGCCGCAGATGCAGGATGGCCAGGTGGTTGACTGCAGCCTCCACCTGGGTGGGATAATTCTGACAAATTTGGGGGCTCATGGTTGTTCGGCAATAAGGAGTTAAGGTAGAAAAACAACAACAGTGTGTTGGCTGGTCTCGGAGGTGGTTCTGAATGTGGTGACTAGACACAGGACAGTGGTAGGGGCTGGAAGAAGGGGTGTCCCTGGGTCTGTTTCGTCCAAATACTGGTGAAGCAAGAGACAGATCCAGGACTGCCAAGGGCACTATGTGTGTACTCTTGCTTAACATTTGTTTTATTGAGGTATAATTGGCATATAAAATTATGTTAGTTGCTGGTATACAACATAATGATTCAATATTTGTGTATATTGCAATGTCTAGTTAATAACTGTTACCAGCCAGGGGGTTGACTGCAGCCTCCACCTGGGTGGGATAATTCTGACAAATTTGGGGGCTCATGGTTGTTCGGCAATAAGGAGTTAAGGTAGAAAAACAACAACAGTGTGTTGGCTGGTCTCGGAGGTGGTTCTGAATGTGGTGACTAGACACAGGACAGTGGTAGGGGCTGGAAGAAGGGGTGTCCCTGGGTCTGTTTCGTCCAAATACTGGTGAAGCAAGAGACAGATCCAGGACTGCCAAGGGCACTATGTGTGTACTCTTGCTTAACATTTGTTTTATTGAGGTATAATTGGCATATAAAATTATGTTAGTTGCTGGTATACAACATAATGATTCAATATTTGTGTATATTGCAATGTCTAGTTAATAACTGTTACCAGACATAAGATGTGTACTCTCTTAATGTAGATTTTGCATAATACATAACATATGTATATTTTGATGTATATAACTCTTTGCTTACATATAATTAATTTGACCTTATAGAATCCTCAAAAATATAGAGTAGGTATAATTTAGATTCAGCAGGTTGACACATAAAGCATATCCGAGCATGGTGGTTTGATTCAGTGCTTCTTAGTTCAGCTGGGAAATCCCACTGCACAGCACCACCTCTGGTTCTGAGGCTGAGTTGTTGTCTGCATCAGTACCAGGTGCCACAAACAGCAGGTGTAGGAGAGAGCTAATGGTATGCCCGTGGCCTTGGCACAGTGAGGGCTCTGTGCTTTTTCCACTTCCGGTCCTCTGGCCTCATCTCTGGCTTTATGTTGCCCTCATCTCCTCCTGTTGCTCCGGGTCCCACGTCTCTGTCTTCTTCCTGACCTAATCAACTTCTTCCTGGATCTCAATTCCAGACGTGGCTTTGTGTCTCATCCCTGACTCCTCCATCGCTGGCATGTATCTCTCTCCCATGTGATTTCCCCACCATCTGGAACAAGTTCTAGAAGCCTAATTAACTTGTAAACTGTGTTCTGTTTGGATGGCAAAACCCATCTTTCTTTCCCGTGAATCGAACCTCCCGACCTCTTCTCATAAAACACTCATGTCCTATTTGCTACCCTGTGCTCAGCTGTCGTTAGTTTGCGTTGACAGTTTTATTGTTTCCTGGTGACCCTGTCCATCCACAATTACTAGGGTATGGAGCAACCTATTTATTTCAAAGTTAAATGTGTGGAATAAAAGCAAAGCAAAAAAATTTCACATTCTAGAGAGAAAAATCCCAGTTTTAAAAATATAACTTATTCATTCATGTATGTATAAATACTACTGTAATTTCTTTCACCAAATTAGTGAATAGGTCTCTTAAACATATTCAGATAACAGTAACTCTGGACTTTTTAGATTTCCAAGGCTCTTAAAAATTATGCATATAAATAAATAAAGACATAATGCATATACTTCATAGAAGGCAAAATTGACCTCCAAAGATATATTGCAATAATCTATAATAATAAAAGCATAATATGCTAATTAGACTGGACATCCTTCCAGACATCCTTCTGGAAGAACTTCCAGATGAAGCTGAGGCTGCGAGGGAAGCCTGGGTCCCGGGTGCCAGAGGGAAGCCGGTGCCAGCAGCCAGGGGAAGGAAGGCCTACTCTCGCACAAATTTCATGCACTGGGCCTCTAGTTATCAAATAAATGGCTTTAAAGTATTTATTATTAATGAAGGTAGTACAGTCTTTCAAAACTACCCTGGATTTCGATTTCAAATAAGTGTATATATAGGAAACTTGTGTGACCAAATCATAATTTGAGAATGAAAATAATGAAGAAAAAATAGATTGGTGTGAAGCAGTGTGGAGTGAGGACACCAAGGGCTTTCTCTTGGTCACTGACGCTGATTGCAGAAAGAGCTTGGGCAAGGCGTGTACCACATGGATCCAACTATGCTAATTAGTGGAAGACAGGGCTGAAAGAATGGCTTCTACCCAGTAATCACTAAAGCTGATATATATCAGCATCACAGAGCTGCAGACATATGTAAGGGAATCAGTTATCTCTGGTTGCATTCCTGTTATGAATTTAAATAGTAAGGTAATTCCATTTGCTTTTAAAAGTTGAAAGGCCAGCACAAAGATGCAGAAAGAAAAAAAAGTATGGTACAATCTTAGGAGGACAAAAAGTTTGGTATTTTTTCAGATATATCTATATATCTATATATCTATATCTATATCCCTATATATCTATATCTATATATATCTACATCTATATCATCTATATTTCTATATCTATATGGTATGTATACATTAGGGATAAGATATATCTATTTGTAGAAACATGCTCTGGACAGTTTATCTTTGGATTAATTGATACATTTTAGAAGTCAAGTTGTCCAGGACTATATCCTGAGTTTCTTCAGGGAAGTGAAGGGAGGTGAAAGCATTTCTCCGGTGCTTTGGGATCCTTGGGAGAAGCTATGTGAGAAGCACACAGTATTGCTTTCATTTGGCAATTGTGATTCTAAGGCATATTGAAGCAGACACTTGAGTGCTCCAAATGACAAGATAATCCAGATAAACTTTACGCATCTTGCAGCTTTTGAGGTTTCTAAAGCCAACTAGAGCGGAAGGATAAAAGACAAACCAAGTTTCTAAGTTAGTTCGTATCATACATACTTGGTGTCTCTGCTTCATATGACTCTCAGCTGCCAGCAACAAATACTATAGCCAAGCACCTAGAGTCAACTCGTCTGCACGTGGACGGTTCTATCACACATATGCTGTGGATTACAAAAGTGAGACTATGTTCTTATATAACTTGTTTTCTCTTAATTCCCATAGCTCTGAGTAATTGACACATTACGGACCAGTAGTTTTATTGCTAGCTTTACCCAGTGGCCAGATAAGTTTCTATTGAAGGAGTACAAAAGACATTTTACATAAATGTTAAAGGCACGCTTTGAAATTAAATACTCATTGCATTTTGAAGTTATTTATTACATGTTCTTACAAGCTAATACCTTTTTAAAGTACAATACCTTGTAAAAGTACAATACCTTGTAAAACACTGTATAATATGAAGCGAGAATTCTCGTGATCCGTCCACAATGTGTTAAATATGCTTCTCTACAATATCAGTTGTAAAAGCTGAATAGTTCTACATTATATAGATGCATTCCCCTTTAAGTGAACAGTTACATAACAGAAGATTACACCAATTTATCAACATGGAAACAGATTAGAGATTAGATTTCACCTTTGTTTGTTGTTGTTAATCTTCACCAAATGGTATTTTTTTCCCCATTGATTTTTAGAGAGAGTGGAAGGGAGGGAGGGAGAGGGAAAGAGAGAGAGAGAGTGAGAGAGAGAGAGAGAGAAAGAAACAGCCATGTGAATCGAACCCAAACCCCTTCAGTGTGTGTGCCGATGCTCTAACCACTTAGCAACATCATCCAGGGCTAGATTTGACCTTTTGAAGTTCCTAAAGCTGTTGGTAAAAATGAAACCTGTGGAAGTCCCAAGTGGATAGGGCCAGAAGTCTTGTGGGTATTATAAAGGGTGTGGCAAAAGTAGATTTACAGTTGTGAGTGTGTGAGACAGAGTTTATTCTTATATTATTATTTATTAATTATTGTATTGTTTGCCATATGAACAACTGTAAATCTCCTTTGCTCTACCCTGTATAGTGAGTGGGTCAGAGGGCGTCAGGCCCTACATATCATGGGGAGGACTGGATGTTTAAGTAATAAACATTGTGTAAATAAGTCATTGTGTAAACTCTATATGTACAATGTATGACACATTTAGACTAAAAAATGATTACCTTTCAACACAGATCTGTTAATACTTCTTTCCAGCTAAAGACATTAGCCTGTATTTACTCATTAGCTAAGGTTTATGCAGTTTTATTTTGAGTGTATTTTTCTTAGAATAGCCTTAATATAGACTTATGTATGGTGCAGTTAAGAAGTAGACAACATTTTTATAGTCAAATAAATACATTTAGACTTGCTAGGTCTGGTGGTTTGTAGTGTGCCAATTTAATTAAGCGGAACTACACTTCCTAGAATATCCATTCCTTTTTGGTTTCTGGTTCAAGTTGGCCACCAGGAAAATTTGTACAAGATTTGGAAGGCCAAAGTGAAGCCAAAGCCATTTTGTTATTTTTGGAAGGTTGGTACAGTGTGCCAGACATGGTGGCAGCTCACACATGTTGTCTCTGTCTGCCAGCTCACAGTGCTGCCTGGGGGGCCACCCACCCCCACCCCCACCCTGGCTCCACCAGACCTGATCTTTCAGTTTCTTCACTTCCTGAACTGTGTGGGCACGAAGGTCCCACTCAGAGCACAGGTTTTCCTGCAGACCATCCAAAGCACTAGGGTTGGAGGTGGCGAACAGCAGATTCGAGCTCCAGTTTGTCCTCAAGGGTTGCAGTTTGTCCGTCTTCTCATCCTCATCCACTTTCCTTCCCAGCTGCAGTCTGCAAATTACTGTAATTGCACAGACTGCTTCATCAGCTCTCATGAGTAAGCACAGTCTAACCACTGGAATACATTTCTATTTGAGACCATTCATAGAAGTTCTACTTCTGTCTGATCAAATGCTGAGTGTTACGATAATAAAAATAAATAGTACACACACACACACACACACATACATACACACACACACACACACACACACACACACACACACACACACCTTAAACCTGACAGGAAGCTTCAGGAAGGAAGGAGCACACAGTAGCAAGACCTTGGCCACTGAGGGATAGATTGGAGGTAGAAATCAAAGAATTCTTTACAATAGTGGCCTGTGTGTGAGATGTGTGAACAAAATAATGGCTAATCCAAGAGGCCTATGGTCCTGGAAACCTGGAGCCCAATTCTAGACACAAGGGTTCCGTGAAGTTTGACACAGAGAGAGCTCTGTTTTTGTATACTCAGTGGACCAAAATTTATAAACTTGAGACCCATAGAATACATTGAATATGCATGTAATAAAGTTTAGGAAGAGATGGGGGACTGGAATAGAAGGGTTTGGGGAAAGTATAGTGCACCTCAGGTAGTTTTGTGTGCCTAGCATACATTCCCCAATCTCCTAATTATACCAGGTCTTCTAGTGCATTTGGCAACTCTCTGTGAATGTACAAAACATGCTCCAGAGTGGCATGGTACCTTGGAGACTGGAACACATCCTGCCCTTACCCTCTCAATGCACCACTCAGCCCTTCGTGCCCTGAACCTGCACAACGTCTGCTTACTTTCCCCACACTCTTAGTCTCTGAGGTTCAGGGGGACTGACTCTAGCCCATCCCAGATGTGGGATGCACATTTGACCAACTCCTGGCTACATTTCCAAAGCTGAAACTCCCAATGAAAAGAGACCCTTGTTTACCCCAGAGAAATAGACTCTTATTGGTCTGGCTTTGGGGAACATGCTCACCCTGAACATATTCCTGGTGCCAGCAGTATGATCTCCTACTTAGGAATTTGCTTGGGGCTGAATTGTGTCACCACCCTTTCCCAAATTCGTATGTTGGAAGCCTAACCCCCAGCACCTCAGAACATGGCTTGGAGATAAGCCCGTTGGAGAGGTAAGTAAGGTAAAATGAGATCATATGGGTGGGCCCTAATTCAAAATGACTGATGTCCTTATAAGAAGGGGAGAGAGAGATAAAGACGCAGACATGCACAGAGGGAAGACCACAGTAGGACATAGGGAGAAGAATGCCAACTGCAAACCAAGGAGAGAGGCCTTAGAAGAAACAAGCCCTGCCAGCACCTTGATCTCAGACTTCTAGCTTCCAGAATTGTAAGAAAAACTTCTGTTGTTTAAGCCACCTAGTCTGTGGCATTATGACCAGACTAGAAATGAATACACCATTGTTATCTTATTAAATGACTCAAATTTTATAAAGGCTATCAACCCAAAATCTATTGTTTGTTTAGATATATGTCTGTATTTAACAAGGCACATAAGCTAGCCCCACAAGGGGCCCACTCAGCATTTAGCAAAATTCAAGCTGAAACAACATTTATGAAGGGAAGCTTGTTCCAAAGCCTTTCATTTCATCAATTCCACCAGATATTCTAAAATTACCCTCTGGACCAAGCTCCACCAATAAGCTAGATCCTCTTCTTACAGTGTTGGTTCAGCATTAGATTGTGTTTAATAAACTGCTTTTTGTTGAGGCGCTATCATCATATAGCAAAGAATATTCTAGAAGAGTCCCAAGAAGTGCATTTTGTGTGTTCTCTAAAAGGTTGCTACTGAAAGTATTGCATGGGAGTTTTGCTAGGAGGACCCTAGGGAGAAATTTCTGACTAACTTTAGTACTAAGAATATCTGTTCTTCTCATAATCAATTAATCGAGAGATTAGTTTTCATTTTAGCAAGGATGGCTATAAATTTGGGTAATGGTTCTTAAACTTAATGTGCAAACGAATCACCTGAGGAGCTAATTCTGAAATTCTTCTTGAGAGTGAGTAGGGAAACATGACAAAATATCCAATTTAGAATAAAACTTGGTCTGATCCAAAAAATTTAAACTGTTTCTTTAGAAAGTGTTCAACTTCTATTAGGTAAAATTGCTTAGGTACCATCTCCTCTTATTTCCCCTCCTAGGATGGCTTCTGGGTATATGAGGGGCTTAGGGGTCTCCATGGTGATGGATGGGGGCTCCCGGCATTTCCTGGTTCTTGAGTGTTCACTGGTGCAGACCCTGGCTCTCTATCAGGCATCCTAGTCAGCGCTCTGACTAACTTCTGCTGTGGTGTCGCTTTGCCCCAGCATGGCAGGCCCCAAATGAGTCTGGCTGGATCTCAACTCATGTTGCCCCCAGGCCATGGGTCTTGAGGGAGCATCCCAGATCCCTCTGTCTAACCACATGGCCTTCTTTTCTAATTAGACTGAGTCGCCATGTGTTGGTGTGAGGTCCTGTGCACAGTCATCTCCTCCTTGAATCCCAAAAGGAGAAAGAGGGGCAAATTTTCCTTCTCTTCAAGGTTTTTTCCTTTTGACAGCACACATCACCTTCTCTGGGAAGAAGTCTGAGAGGGGGACATCAGGAGACACAAGACTGAAAACCCGAATCTCATTTCTTTCTTCCTTTTCATCCTATAATCCCCAGAGCCCAAAATAAGGAGGTTTTTGTTTTTCCTTACCTACATTTTCATCTTCTATAATTAAGCAAGAGATTGCCTGTGAATAGGTGGAAATGGGATTTTGTCAGCACTAAGGAGAACTCAATGGGCGTGGGTCCTCCAGGATTGCTTGTTAATAAACTAAAGGAGGAAATAAAAGCATTTAGGGAATCATTTCTCTCTAAAACTGCATGGCTCTTAAGCTTACTGACTTTCTGCTAAATCCTGTTTCATATGTCAGATGCTGAATATTACATCAGTCTTTATTTTTATTTTTCCCTCCCTAACACATTGCCCCAGGCAGATGGAGGCTCTAGGACATGCACTTGGAAATGCAAAGCAAATAAAGCACATTAATAATTTAAAAACTATCTCTAATATATACTGCTATATTATAAATGATAATAAAAGATAGATATCAGAAAATAAAGAGAAAAAATAGCTTTGAAAGAAAGGAGGGAAAGTAAATAATAAATTTCAATTGCTCAAAGCTGGTTTCTTTAGTCCTGGTTTCCAGAGGCAGTCTCAAAGGCGTAGATGCTGAGAAAGAATAGATAGTATATGGGTCACAATTTGGGGCATCTATTGGTAGACATAAATTTGAAAATTAGATGTAGATTATGTCTTTGATCTGGTAAGGGAGTTAAGTGTTGAATTCAAGTATTTCTAAGACTATTAAGACTATGGCAAGTCATACCAATGTTCTTTGCTTCAATTTTTCTCCCTTCACTTTTATGAAGTTCAATAAAAAACCATTCTCTTATCTCTCTTGCTGACATCAGAGGAATGTGGTAGAGGAAAAAATTAAAGAAGAATGAAGAACCCTTTAGAAGAAGGCTGAGATATTAAATCGATTACATCATTTATTGTTACATGTCAGGAATGGGCAGCTTTCTTATTCTGTATCCTGAATAATGGAATCCTTGCAAACCGGTGGGCAGTTAAAGACTTGGAAAAGGATCACGTCTTCTTATTTCATTTCACATTTCCTCACTTCTTGTTTTGATCGGGAGTGAGATAAAAGGAGGACTTGGAAATGCACAGTGATTGGAAAGGGCAGCAGGAGAGCCCTCGCATGTGATATGAGGTGACAGATAATTCCATATGGTAGCCAAACCTCAGCAGGAAAAAGGAGAGCATTTTAAAGTTAAAGAGTGCCGGGAACTCTTTCAGAGCAGGGTGATTTTTAATAAGGCTTTATTGTTTAGGCTTGCTCAGCAAGTATACATGGATACAGCATCCTTAAAGATTTTGAACACTTCATGATTGGTTTCCTGATGGGCCCCCTCATTTCCCAATTTTTCCCAAAAGAATCTCCATTTTGTCAAAAGGTTGTTAGCTTAAATTCCATCTTGACCATGAATGCAGGATGTGGATTTTGTTCCTACCCTTCCCCTCCCCCTCTTTTTTTTTTTTTTTAAATCCTGTGAGCTTTTGTAGCAATAGGGACATGTCATCACTTTTTCTTTTTTCCTTTTTTGTTTTGTTTTGTTTGAAAACTACAGTAATAAAGGTAGGCCATGAATATATTCTGGTGGCATGATTTGTAAATGAGGAAAATTTTAAAGATGCCTTTCTTGATAAACCCATTCGTGTTGTCTTGATTTAAAAATAAAATCACTGCCAGGGTGGCATTTCCTTTTCTCCCAAGCACCTCTGATCCCAGTGTACAAATAATGTTTATATTCCAGTTCGTAGGGAAAAAAGGAACGTGAAAATATTTCATTGAAAGCTGACAGCTTTAATGAACTTTAAAGGTTAACCTTGGTGCTAGTTAGCATATCTATTCATGTCTCCATCAGTCTATTGAATTACTCAGTTGAACACGCACACAAAAGCAAAACTTGAAAAAAAAATACCCCAGAAAGCCAACATTAATAATTCATAAATACTGGAGGCTGGTGACTGACAATTTCCTCCCACTGTGTTGAAGTCTGTTAAGAACTGAATCCTGATAGCTCCTAAGTTACTTTAGAAACTCAGCGAGCAGTCCTGTCCGGGAATGTTAATGTTCCTGTAAGTGGTTAGCTGCTGAAACACACTGTGGATTTTCATCCCCTCAAGCACTTGTTCATGTTCCTTTGGATTAGTATAAGGTACGGCTTTTCATGAGATGTTTAGCTGACAGTTTTTATATTTGAATTTCACAAGCATCTGCAGACCATAAAGAACTCCAAATTCAGCCATAATCCTCCGTTACAAAGTAGATCGGCATTTTTGAACAGATTCCAGATACCAATTATAGCATTAATGAGGATATACAATCACGTTGTCTGCTCTGGCAGGATTATAAGTGAGGTAGCTCCTGACAGGGCTGGCTTGTCTCCGAATTTATCATCCCCCTCCCTCCATGTGCATCAAATCGTGTTGATCAAACCTTCCCATTAGAAATAGAAGCTATCAACTTCTTTTGGTATTAAGCATTTTTCCCGGGGACATAGGGACAAATACTACTGCTGTTGCCTGACAGTGAATTGATTCCAAGCTCTTGTACAGGAAAAATAAAAATGCAGGCTTGATGTTATTAGAAAGATTTCGCAAAGAGCTCTCCCAGAGGACTGAGAAAGAGATGCGATGCTGGTGCCAATCGCTTTTCTTACCTGGGTTGCTTCAAAAAAGAGTTCCAAAGTCGCTGTCTCTCTAGCTCCTGGTTGATATTTCTACCACTTGTCAATGATTAAACTCCCCTTTATGTTTTTCCATGCGGAGTTTTTAATTGTCCTGCCTGTCCTTTGGAAAGAGCAATGGACTTAGGGGGATGAGTGGGTCATCTCAGACTTGGGAAATGGTTATTTTGAAATGAGGTTTTCTCTTAGTTCTCACACACCAGCTTCTAGATATGAAATGATGGCAGTGTTCCGATGTTAAAAAAACACTTGGCTTCTTACATTGCAGGGTTAGAAATGGGTTTATATTTGGGATAGTTAGACAAATCACTTCGTCTCTGCCCTTATTAGCAGCAACCTCTTTTTCATTACCTTTAAATTGCAGTTATAGTAACATTAACTAAAGACCTTCCTCATTAAAATCTTAATCTCATGGGCTGTCACTAAAACATATGTTTCAAGAAGATTTGCATGTTGTAGAGTAGAAAAAGAATTGATCGATTAATTTAAGACGTTGGTTTCCGTATTAAATAATAAATAAAGCCCCAAACATCTATTGAGCACCTTTCCTCTATGGATAATGTCACCAGGAACAATGAATGTGTTAGCCATTTGTAGTCGATGTGGTTTGAACTCCTGCACTGCTGATTCATAACTAAGTGCAGACAAGCTGTCTGAGCCTCTGTTTTCTTGTCTGCAAATTGGAGATAACAGTATTTACCTAATAGGTTGCAGTGCAGATTACATAAGATAATGTTGATGAACTATCTAGCAGAATTAATAGTAAATGCTGCTTTCCTTTTCCTTACATTAGAATCAGAACTATCTTTTCAAAAGGTATTGTGTGAGTGCATGTGTGCTGTGTGTGTGTGTATTTCTTTATTATAATCTTGAGAGGTAGAAGAAGCAGACATTGATAACTTTTATTTTGCAGATGAAGAAATCCAGGCAAAATCAAATTATGTGACTTAGTTGAGTTTGAATCTAATTCAGAATTGGAATTTGAGTCTACTGATTTTCTTCTTTATGCTATTTTTTATGAATACAGACTGACTCTTTGTACAACCTTATAAGGAAGTCCAAATTAAATAACAACCTTATTTCAAACAAAATTTATCATTAGGCTGAAGGTTAAGGGTTAATTTAACAGGAGGGAGGAAAATGTTTCCAAGATTACTGGTGTAGTACTTAGTCATTTATATGTTTTAATACAAAAAATTTTGCTTAATGATTATAATCATTAATTGTTATTTTGGGCTTACTAAGTGTCAGAAATTGTGGTAAATGCTATACAAATATTAATTTTAATTTCTTGCAGCAATCTTATGATATTGATACTAGTTGTATCTCCATTTTATAGTTGAGGAAGGCACAGAGAGGTTAAGTAAATAGCACAAACACTCATCTAGTGGGCGGTGGAGCTGCTTTTCCACCCCAGGAGCTATAACAAGGATTCACATTACTTACTATATAAATTTTGTTTCCTAATTATTGATCTAATATTAATTATGATAGAACAGAGGATAATGTCTCAAAGTGTTTGTGATTATGACTTTCTTTGAGGTTTGACTTCAAAATATTAAGAGAAAGAATTTCAAAGAAATCATAGTGCATATTCTAGTCTATACAAATTTTTATTTTCATCATTTGTTATTAATTTTTTATTTAATAAATAAAGACTTAATACAAAATTGAATGGCACAGTCAAATGCAATAGTATAGATGATCTGATTTTTGTATCTGGTACTATATTTACTTTATGTAAAATAAAATATCAATTATAATTTTATTTCCAAAACCAAAGTTAATTAATGTGAATTTGGTCATAATACTTCTTCACTTACCTATACAGAATTAAATCGTTTATTGGAAACCCTATTAACACCTTTTTATTGAATTTTCTGATCATTCTCTGCAGCTTATAACACCGCAAACCAAAATGAAAGGCACACACACAAAAAAGAAAATGTTAGGATCAAATAAAAAGAAAAGCATAATTATACACATTATAAAGCTCAAACCTTGTTGTTGTAGCTGGCTTGCGAATTTGGCACTAAGCCATTATATAATTCCTCGAGTGAAGTGAGTGATGTAATAAATGTTGACCTCAATCACATTTTTATAACTTATAAAACACTGAATTTCATATGGCTTGACTATATGATGACATTTGATAAAAGCGGAAGGTAAACATTACTCTCTTAGGGATAACCCTAATGTGTACCTAATATGTAACTTGTTGGTAGTGCAGCTCACTTCAAGGATGCAATTACCTAGAGAAGTTAAAGGATTGCATAAATATTTTTTAAAATGTTTTGATTATGTTATTTTGCAAAAATCTCATTAACTTTCCAAACTTTATAAAATGTATATAAAAATACTAGAGGCCCAATGCACGAATTTGTGTATCAGTGGGGTCCCTCAGCCTGGCCTGCAGGATTGGGCCGAAACCAGCTCTCTGATATCCCCCGAGGGGTCCAGGATTGCGAGAGGGTGCAGGCCAGGCCAAGGGACCCCACTGGTGCACTATTGGGGTCAGGGAGGGATGTGAGAGGTTGGCCAGCTGGGAGGGCTCCAGGGCATGTCCGGCCCATCTCACTTAGTCCTGATCAGCCAGACCCTAGCAGCAAGCTAACCTACCAGACGGAGTGTCTGCCCCCTGGTGGTCAGTGAACATCATAGTGAACAGTTGAGTGGCCTTAACATATCATTAGCATATTACGTTTTGATTGGTTGAAAGGATGACCAAACACTTAGCATATTAGGCGTTTATTATATAGGATAAAGCAACATAAAAACTTAATAATTTTTCTCTCTACTTGCCTTCTCTTCACTTTCCCATAACCAGTATTAGTCACTGGTGTGTATTAGTCCATTCCCCAGTGGAGAGGATTAAAAATACTAGATATAATGATTTAAAAAATTAATAAAGAATAAAAATGTATGTATGTATATTAGATGGAATATATATGTCTGAGCTGGGATTGAAGTATATAAAATAACTGGAATTTGGAGTCCATGAGAAGGAAGGGAGGCAACAGAGAACAGGAGCTGGATTTTTGCCTTGAGGAAATCTGCTAAAACCCCAGGTGTTAAAGGTCCACATGTGGGAATAGGAGACAGAGTTTGTAACTCAGGGAGGATGGGATGGTAGATAAGCATCCTCCACATAAAGCTGATGTCAGCACCCTCATTTGGTACCTTAAAAAATATACAGTTGGCCCTCTCTATCCACAGATTCTGCATCTACAGTTTCAACCAATGGATGCAGACTGAAAATGTGGACTGAAAATATTTGAAAAATATTGCATTGTTGCTGATGTGTATGACTGTATAGTTAGCCTACAATGGTTGCATCTGTACTGAGCATGTACAGATGTGTTTTTCTTGTCATTATTTCTTAGGCCTCTAGTTTTATGTAAGGGACTTTTGGTGTCTGTGGGAGGTCTTGGAATCAATCCCCCATGGATACTGTAGGACTCTTATATGTCCTTCATAAGGAGACTTTTTTTTTTATTTGGCAAGACAAATCATCTCAAATCATCTCAATCTCTTATTGGATAATAATCATTCCCCCATCCAATTAGCTGCCTGAAAAAAAAGTCAATTATCTCTGAAGTAAGAAAACATCATTAGAAGCTTTTACATTTTTGAATACATGATTCCTGGCATTCAAAAAATATTACCTGATATGCCAACAAGACTAATTTACTGATATCCAAGAGGAAAAACATGAAGACTAAAGACCTTCAGGTAACCCTGGTACTGACAATAATACTGTTAGAAAGTGGTGAATGGAGTATTTTGCAAGAGAATTAGAACCTATAAAAAATAATGTAGAGGGAATTCTACAACTCAGAAATTTATGAACTGAAATTAA
This sequence comes from Myotis brandtii, assembly GCF_000412655.1. Lineage (NCBI taxonomy): Eukaryota > Metazoa > Chordata > Mammalia > Chiroptera > Vespertilionidae > Myotis > Myotis brandtii. The sequence goes on along the minus strand of NW_005360124.1, from coordinate 5,098,546 downwards.
GAACTCAATAGATTGATATAACAGGAGATTAGATAAAGCAGGAGAGAGAATTAGGGTAATTATTAAAAGATTCATAAAAGGAGGTATAACTAAAAGCTGACAAAGAGGAAAAATTGAATAATAAAAGCTACTTGGTAAATTCAAAAGAAAGCAAAAAGAGAAAACAAAATGAAGAACAAATAGGATAATAAAAGATTTAAGCAGAAAATATTTCAATAATTATCTTTAATGGAAATGAAGCAAATATTTCAATTAAAAGTCCATAACAGATTGAGTAAAAATAAAATATGTTTATAAGATACATGACTTTAATATATAACACAGGAAAGACAAAAGTAAAAGTATAGAGGAAGCATACTGTGAAAAACTAACTAAAGGAAGCTGGTGGGTTGTACTACTAATATTAGCATATTTGGTAACAAATGTGAGGATACAGCATGCTTTATCCCTCCGTTATCATGGGGTTTTTTTTTCTCACAATTTTCAATAGATTAGAGTTATTTAATTTCAGTTAGAAGATTCTCACATCTTTATTAGACTTATTCTCAGATATTTGGTATTATTTGATGCTACTGTAAATAAATGTGTTTTAGATTTTATTTTTTAACTGGAGGCCCCATGCACAAAATTGCTCAGCCTGGCCTGCACCCTCTCCAATCCGGGACCTCTAGGGGGATGTCTGACTGCTGGACATCCCTCTTGCAATCCGGGATCTCTGGCTCCTAACCGCTCACCTGCCTGCCTGCCTGATCACCCCTAACCACCTCTGCCTTGGCCCCCCCACTGTGGCTTTGTCCGGAAGGACGTCTGGAAGATGTCTGGTCTATCAGGTCTAATTACCATATTACCCTTTTATTAGTATAGATTGTTTTGCTAATGTATAGAGAAATGGATCTGAGAGCAAACAAACAACAACAAAACTGAGAGCAAAAGAAACAAACAATTACTGCCTGACACAATCATCGAGCTCAAAGGACAAGCATGAGTCCAGAAATAGGAGACAAAACCCAAGTCAGGAGATGGGAAGATGCAGAAGTGAGGCAGGCATAAGGGAACATAAATCATCTGTGAGATGAGAAGGTCCATGCTAATTACAGCAAAAGGAGGAATGGCATCAAAGGCCCATTTTATTGAGGTCCAGTGTATGTTTCATGCATAGACTGATTAATATATGAATTCTATCTCAGGATTCATAAGGGTTTCTCTCCATTGAGAGTTCTGCCTACTCTGCTTCTTGAGTTGGATTGGTTAGAGTGGACAAATACTAAGAGGAAATAATATTCAATGATTTTTTAAAATGCCAGTCCTCTTTATTCTTGTTTGGATGCATCTATTCTACATAAGATGAATTAAAAAGCTCATGGATGGAATACAATGATTATTAAAAATAAGTTTATCTTATTCTATGCTTCTATTATTTATTATTTATATTCAAACTTTTAAACATTCTATTTGTTTTGATTTTTTAAAAAGGCTTCTATTGGAAATTTTAATTTTATATGTATATATATATTTTTTTTTTCCTGAAGGGCATTCAGAAGTTGAATAGTTGGTGTTGATGATGAATGCAATATAGTCCTTCACTCTTATTCGGCTTTTAAATTGTTAGTATAAGCTGAAGGGAAGGAAAAAAAACCAACAAACTCCAAACTGGTTCCAAGAATGGCTTTCTTTTAGCCAGTGTTACATTTTTCACAGGATGGGGGAAAAAGCTTTAGTGGTTACATGCTGTTCTCGGGAAATACTTTTTAGTAATGCAAGAACTTAGTTGGCTGGGTAACTTGATTACTCTGGAAGCCATGCTATTAGCAGAATGGGAAAGAATCAAAGAAAAAAATAATTTACATTAAGGCCACAGACATGCCATACAATACAATTACTTCAGGTTTTATATTTAAAAGGCTACTATATTTTTTCCTTTTTCCTTTCAGCACTGTGGTATTCTGGTAAGGGGTTTTATAAGAGGGAAGAAATGGATGCTATCCCAGAAAAGCCCAAGAGATTATTTTATGAATGAAAAAGGCCTGATGCTGGGAATAAGTCCATATTGATTTTCTTTACAGCTTTTTCCAATGAATTGTGTTTATCCATGGGTAATCAATTCACTTTTTGTACCTTAGTTTTCACATGAAAATGATCATTACAGTTTTTATTATGGAAATGTTATATGCATAATGGAGACAATCTATATAAAGTGTTTTTGTATACCAGAGAGAAAAGTGCAGTGTCCCTCAAAATCATTACCTGGAATCTCACTAAGCATTATTCACTTATCAGTAGAAATTATGAGGAAAGAGCATCTTGGAGTTGATGTTAGTCAGGACAGGTTAGGTTATGCTGTAATAATAAATTAGTCTCCACATTTCAGTGGCTTAACAGAAAAGGATTTAATTTTTATTCATTCAATAGATTCTACATTGCTATCTTATGTGGGTCTACAGTGGAAGCTTTGCTCCAAACGCTTACTTAGATCCAGGCTGAAGGAGACTTACTAAATTGTGTCACTGCCATTTCAAAAACATGGTTTGCGGGGTCTCTGAGAGGGAAAGAGAAAGCACAGAGCATTCACGCCGGCTTTTAAGTGCCTTGACCAGAAGTGGTATAAGTCACTCTCACTTACAAATCAGCCATCTAATTTCATCTATCTGCCAGACCTGGAAAGTGCAGTCCCATGTGCCTAAGAAGAAGCAGAAAATCACATACCGGTGAACACTTGTAACCATAATGCACTGGAAGTCAGTGACTGAAAGATGCAAAGAAGCTCATCAAAGAGAGCCATTTGCAAATTAGGTGAACCTTTATCACTTATCTCATGTACATCACCACTGTAGTGTTTTAGTATTTCATTTTTGCTTTGGTTGATGGCCAACAAAAATTCCCAGGCTTTAAGATGAGGCATCAGCATAACAAATTCTAACCTTAAGTATCAGACTCTGAGCTGCTCTCTGAGTATGTATCAAATTGTGATCCTCTGATTCCATCAGTAAATTCTTAAATAGTTCATTTTTCCTTCCAAGAGCCTGCTGCTGTGTTCTGGCTAGAGAGAACAGGACCAGGGCCAAGCAAGATCTTGAGTCTCAAGATAGAGACATCTGGTCTGAGTTTTCTTAGCAGCTTATTGAATCCTACATTAATCTAGGCACATGTGACTCAGACACTTCATTTTATAGAAAAGTAAGAGATAATTTATGTAAAAGTGCCTAGCACAGTTCTTGGCTTGTCTATAGTAGGTAGTCAATCATTGCATCTATACTTCATTTGCAAAGGAAGTAAAAAAACATACTGATTTCTACTCTATAGGTTGATATTTAGTGGGATTCTCAAGTAACAATCTCCTTTCTACTTTTATACTTCTTACAACTTTCACAATTATGAAGCTATTAGAACTTCTACTGAAAGGTAGGACTTCATATTATAAGCCATACATTGGAGGTATAGCAGTGAACAAAACAGCCAAAGTTCCCATTCATGCTCTTGCAGTGTAGGGAGCATGGAAAATACCAGCGGGGTGTGCTAGGAAGAGAATTGAAGAGAGTAATGATATAGAGAATGAATGACTAGGGGATAATCCAGAGAGGTAGTGCAGCATCTAAAACAGAGGCAAGCCCTAGCTGGTTTGGCTCAGTGGATAGAGTGTCAACCTGTGGACTGAAGGGTTCCAGGTTCCATTCCAGTCAAGGGCATATGCCCGGGTTGTGGGCTTGATCCCCAGTAGGGGGCATTCAGGAGGCAGCCGATCAATGATTCTCTCTCATCATTGATGTTTCTATCTCTCTCTCCCTCTCCCTTCCTCTCTGAAATCAACAAAAATATATGCATAAAATAAAATAAAATAAAATAAAATAAAATAAAACAGAGGCAATACAAGCATTGCAGGAATAAGGAATGATGTGAATGTGAGAAGAGCTGGAGAGTGAAGATCTGAAAAGCCTCAGCTCCAGAATCAGAAAAGTAGTCACTGAATCTCACCTGGAATAGCTAGAACTGCTTAAGCAAAGTTTAGACTAGTTCCTGAAGTAGGACTATGAAATGGGTCTGTGAAAGTCTCCTGGTTTGACTCTCATAACCTCCCAAGGATGATTACTTCTGCTTTCCAAATCTTGCTCAAATTCTTCTGGGCACACCCTAATGCAGAAACTTAGAGAGAAGGGGATTCTGGGAAATGTAATTCATAGCCTTAGGTGGGCATGGTGGTTTGGTGCCCAGCTGACAGCTGAGGATTTAGCACCAATGATAAGGGTGACATTTCATCTGGGACCTGAGTTACATGAAGCAGTCAGTTTCCAGGATCATAGGAAGAACATTCCAGGCAGGGGGAATAGTCAACACAAGGGTACTGAGGATGGGAAAAACTTCCTGTGTTCCCGGAAAACATCCAGGGGGCCAGTGAGCAAGAAGAGTGGAAGGAGGTATGGGGGAGGAAACGAGGGACGGAATCACATGGGGTCTTCTAGGCTATGGTGGGCCTCTTAGAGGTCTCTGTGCCTGACTGGCTTGTGCCTGGGTCCTGTGGGTAGAGTGTTTGTGAGTGGAAAGCTAAAGGAGCTGTTTAGAAAGAGGGACTCAGATAGACCTAGAGACCCAAGCTTTCCTGCTTTAGTGGTAGGCAGAGGAGAGAGACACAGAGCAGGGCGAGGGGCATTCACCACAGAGTGGCCAGAACACAACCGGGTTCTGTAGCATAGAGTGTAGAGAGAGTGAAGGACTGCGCTGAAGCCTGGAACAAGGGACATTTGGGGACATCCAGAGACAGTGACTTTGGGAAGGACACACAGGTTTTTACAGTGGAAAAGAGCCACAGTATCAGAAGCTCTGTGCTCTGTAGTAGGTTTGAGCTGTCAACTAACACATTCAGAAACAAGTGAGAGCTCCCATCCAGAAATAATAGGATGAAAAATAGAAGAACACTTTGAGAAGGGAGATGGGGGTCCAGTGAAATATGGGTCATTAAATGCTAGGGTGACCCACTGTCCTCAGAGCCTGAGTAAAAGCCACGGAGAACCTCACGTTAAATTCACTAGACCCTCGCTTGAACGTCTTTAGAAAGTTAACAGATATTAATTTCCCTCTGGAAATTTGCACAGCAATTTCCTTCATGTTGAATGCACATGCTTCCTTTAAACAACTGAGTGGCTTGGAATTTTTTTATTAGTTATACTTTCAAACCCAAATGCTATGGTTTTAGATATCTCGGTTCTCCAAAAACAACAACAAGAACAGTAAAACAAAACAAAACAAAACAACAACAAAAAACACCACTGGCTAGAGTTAATCAAAGGCAAGCTGGCCTCTGCCCTGTAGTGACATTTATTTGGGGGTTAACAGGATGGTTTCAGTGTCCCCCAAATATTCCTTCTTTCCATTGTCTGAAATGCCATGATGGAGAGGCAGATGGCCTACTATAATGGCACTACTATCGCTTTGGAGAGTGATGACTGGGAGGAGGGGAATATGTGTGATGCATTTGTTTTTTTATCACTGCTCATTAATGCTGCTGTATTAGCTTCCTTTTCTTTTCTCTCTCACTTCCACAGTCCCCTTCTGGTACTTCCTGAATTCACCTCCCGAATAAATCACTTGCACACAAATCTTAGTCTCACTGTCACTTTTGGAAAAAGTACAACTAAAGAACGTAGCAATCACATCTAAATGCACTGAGGTATGTACTATGTCATCTTTTGCTAAAACAACCATAAGAGGTATTATTATTATTATCCTCACTTTACACATGAGGACAATGAGGCACAGAGTAGCCAAGTAACTTGCTATGGTCAATTAGCTGGTCACCAGCCTGGATCCCATAGGACTCTCACTTCATTGGCATCTCTCTTTTACCAATTTCTGATCAATTTTGTTCTTTTGGTATCCCATAAGGAAAATATTTAATCTCTCTGTCATGCTACTTTCTAAAAATTACTTCCCTCACACACTTCCTCCCTCATTATAATCCTATATAATAAAAGACTAATATGCAAATTGACCGAACGGTGGAACAACCGGTCACTATGATGTGCACTGACCACCAGGGGGCAGACACTCAATGCAGGAGCTTCCCCCTGGTGGTCAGTGCACTCCCACAGGGGGAGTGCTGTTCAGCCAGAAGCTGGGCTCATGGCTGGCGAGTGCAGCGGCAGTGGCGGGAGCAGGTGGGCAGTAAGGAGCGAGGGGTCCCAGGCTTTGAGAGGGATGTCCGGCAGTTGGACATCCCCTGAGGACTCCCAGACTGTGAGAGGGTGCAGGCCGGGCTGAGGGATCCCCCCCGAGTGCACAAATTTTGTTCACCAGGCCTCTAGTATATAATAATATGGTGCCATTTTTATAAAATTCCCCTAATCTGAGAACATCTGTAGAAGCATATATTACTGCTGATATATGTAACAACAGACCACTGGCCTCACCAACATCTTAATGTTCCTCACATTACCAAGTCCTTGAGACTTGTCTGCCCCTGCATGAGAGGCTAAGTCTTTGAGTCAAGGTTTTCTCTTTGGAGAGCGATGACTGGGAGGAGGGGAATATGTGTGATGCATTTGTTTTTTAATTTTTATTTATTTTAGAGAGAGAGGAAAAGAGAGGGAGGGAGGGAGGGAGAGAGAGCGAGAGAGAGAGAGAGAGAGAGAGAGAGAGCGCAACATGGATCAGCTGCCTCCTGCACACGCACACCCCCTACTGGGGATTGAGCCCACAACTTGGCCATGTGCCCTGACCAGGAATCTAACAGGTGAACAGGTGACCTCTCAGTGCATGGGACTATGCTCAACTGAGCCACGCTGGCAATGGCTGTGTGATGCATTTTGTTGCCTATGGGTTTTATAGTGGTTTCTATTTTTGCTTTTGGGGTATAATCCCAAAATAACCTAATTTTCTTTACCACTGATTTGACTTTTTCTATCACAACACATAGGGCAACATTGTTATGTCTATCTGTCAGGCAGTGATATCAGCCTGCCTCAGCATGGAAGCTAGAAGGCTAGGGGGTTGAATCTATGTTTATATGGCTATGATTGCATCTCTCTGTCTCTGTCTGTCTGCTCTCTCTCTCTCTCTCTCTCTCTCTCTCTAAATCCCCCTCTCTTACTATCACTTTCCCAGTTTGTGTAACTCACACTTTGTTTTGTTTGATTGCAATAAAAAATGCTCTTAAAGAAGCTCAAACTGTAAGTACATTTTTTATACAGATTCAGGTCATAGATATGGGCTTCCTGATTTCTCTCTCTTCTCTGTGCATACATTGTGCACTTCTGCTTCTCTCTCTTTCTGTTTTGATCTCCTGTCTTCCTACCTGCTGCTTTTTCTGCTCATTAACCTGTTTGTCCATGATAGTGACCTCAGTGCCCATATTATTATGACCTTTCAGCTCAGCTTCCTACAATTAAATGAATTGGTTTTTGTGTTCTGTTTACCAATTCCTGGAAGAGAGAATAGAATGTGCAATGTGATTTGCTCAATTGCAGCCAAGAGAGCATCCCTGCTACAAACAATTGATGGGGATGGTGCTGTTTACTCAACAGGAGTTGCCAGTCTGAGAAGATTCTCTTAGTGGCAGAAAAACTGACCTCAATATTGGCTAAATGTTTTTATTTTATACTAGAATCTTGGTGCGGGATTGGGCCGAAACCAGCTCTGATATCCCCCAAGGGGTCCCGGATTGTGAGATGGTGCAGGCCAGGCCAAGGGACCCCACTGGTGCACGATTGGGGTCAGGGAGGGACGCAGGAGGTTGGCCAGCCAGGGACGGGCCAAGGGAGGGCTCCAGGGTGTGTCCTGCTTGTCTTGCTCAGTCCCGATTGGCCAGACCCCAGTAGCAAGCTAACCTGCTGGTCGGAGCGTCTGCCTCCTGGTGGTCAGTGCACATCATAGCGAGCGGTTGAGTGGCCTTAGCATTAGCTTATTATGCTTTGATTGGTTGAATGGACAACCGGACGACTGGACACTTAGCATATTAGGCTTTTATTATATAGGATACATGTACAATGTTTACATATATTAAATTACAACATTTAATATATATATATATAATGTGCTAAAAGTATCTCATTTAATACTCACAGTCACCCTGAGATGCGGGTACAATTATCTCCATATTACAGATGGAGAGTCTGAGGGTCTGCGTCTCTCTCTTCCCAGATGAGAGGCCTAGTGTTGGATTCGGCAACAGAGTTCCGGTTTTTTTTGTCTCCCTGGTGCCCTTTTCTCTCTGGGCAAAACTGAGAGCAAGGACTAGTTGGAAACCATTTTACATGCAAGAAGCATACTTGGTAGATGTCACTGCTCTCCCATGAAGACGGGAGTGAAGTGCACAGCTCACATTTTAATTTTTTTGCTAGGTCAGGTCAGGGCGGTCTAGCCCAGGAGGTGAAGCCTGCCTGCTGATACATAATGATGTCTCAAGGTGATGAGCAAAAAAGCCCTGTCCATTCATGGGCAGTGTTCCCTGGGGACGAGGCTCAGAGAGCCATGGAAAGGGATTACGTGAATCTCCAAGGCTTCAGAGTGAAGGTGAGCACAGGAGCTGGGCATTTTGCAGCTCAGGGCAGCAGAGAGGGCCCAGGGGGACTTGGCAGCATTAGGGAAACGATTACCCGTGGCCTTCAATGAGAGTCTGAGGAGCAAAAGTGGCTCTCCCATAGGATTTGTGGATGTTCTCCCAATTTTCAAGGACCTGCCTGCAGAATTTCTTTATTCACCGATAGATATTGGTTGTCTCTGTGATTAGGGACCATCCCTGAGGTCCTGGACAAATTGCTTAAATGTGCGATGTCCCCTCTCCTAGTTTTATTGAGATAATTAAAATGTGTGTTGTTTCCTTTTCCATTTTTAGCTTTGATATGCACTTGTGTGTACTCTACATTTATGTTTCATTATTCCTTATTCCCTGACAGCACCTCTGCAAAATACATTATTATCATATTACAAACAAGGACATTGAAACAGAGAAAATAGGTGACCATTTTTATGATGCACTGCCCATAAGTGGTGAAGCCAGAATTCATACATAGACAGTTCAGACCTCAGAATTCACATTCTTAACCACTACATAGTTATCAAAAGTCTGAATCAAGTAACATGCACACTGTGAGAGGAGTTACACAGCATACGGAGTGGAAAGATCCACAGAGGTCCCATCAGTAGACCTTGTTGTAGCCCAAGTTCTTCAACTCAGTAGCTCTGTGACCTTCCTTCTCTGAGACTCAATTTCCTTCTCATCTGTCAAATGAACACAAAAGTATTAGCAATCTTCTTCTGTATTCTTGGTATTTATGGTCTAATTATTTTTGGTCTCCATTTTTACTATGCCTTGAAAATACATTAGGGATTTGGAGGGGTATACCCTATACTGAGGGGTAATATTTAGACAAAATTAAAAGCATGAAATATTTTCTAGTAGAATAAAGCATATTTTGTAGTCAACACATTAATCTGCCTCTATTGTTGATATATATAT